>NW_022436982.1:11810844-11912450 GCF_009761245.1 Sapajus apella
TCCTGCCTCAGCCTCCTGAGTAGCTGGGATTACAGGCACGCGCCACCATGCCCAGCTGATTTTTTGTATTTTTAGTAGAGACGGGGTTTCACCATGTTGACCAGGATGGTCTCGATCTCTTGACCTCGTGATCCACCCACCTCGGCCTCCCAAAGTGCTGGGATTACAGGCTTGAGCCACCGCGCCCGGCCACGTCACTTTTCTCATCTCCTCAGTAAAAGGCATCACCACCCACTTGCTTGAGACAGAAACCAAGGTAGTCATCCTTGCCCCCTCCCTCTGCCAAACCCAATTCATCAACAATATCAACTAATATTATCTCCAAATCTTCTCTCAAGCCCAATTTTTAATCCTGTTCAAATAAGGAAACTAAAGCTGAGCAAGGTTTTAAAAAAAAACTATACAATGTTTCCCAACTGGAAGGTGGTGAAACTAACCCAAACTCCACTCAACCTCCAACACCCATGCATGAGATGAGAGAATATCACATCACTTAGGGGATATTTTAGAACCAATGATCTATCCAAGAAACACAGATGAGACCACCTCAGAACCCCGGGGAAGGATGCTTGGAATCATGTAAGGAAATGTCTTCCTCATCTAGCCCCAGTAAGAGCTGCCAAGTCACAAGTAACATAGACCACAGCCCTGGTTCTAAAAGAAAAGAGAACATTGTTTTCAGAAGAGCTAGCCTGAAACACAACATCAAACTAAATTTACCTCAGATAGAACACAAACCATACCTCCACATCAAGCTGTGCCCAGAAATGAGGTATTATCACCAGGCACTGGTATGCTATAAAGATTTCCTTTTCAAGAATGTAGTATCTTCAATTATATATCTGAAGACCCATTTGAAAACTATTAACATTTTGAATGAATTTCATTCATCATGCTAATATTAGCATGGTACATTTTTATAGTCCAGAGGTTATGGAGGCTTCAGTTGAACTAGCTCTAGAACTGATAGAGTCAGCAGAGATACAGAAATATCACAATCCTCTACAAACACTGGCCCAGTTCCACCTGTATCTTCCCTTCACAGGCCCATTTCACTCATAACATCAGTGACATTTGTCTAGAGACTAAAAAATTGTTCCAAAATTTGTTCTCCTGTGAAGAGATTGTCTTCTTTTAATTTATGAGTTCTTTGTAGGACTTTTGTTTAAATTATAAATGTGTCATATCTGATAATAATATGAGGACAAGAGTCATAGCCAGTATTTTTTAGTATTTGATGTCAGCCACAAGCCTAAATATTTTACATATATATATATATATATATATATACACACATATAAAGGTACAAATTTATTTTCACAACTAAAGTCAGGTACTATCATCCCCGCTCCCTTTTTATAAAGAAAAAAACTTAGGCATATAGAGGAGAAATACCTTAACCATTACCACACACTTGTAAGGGTTGGACAGATAAACACATCTAATTTTCAAATATATTAAGAATAATACTAATTTTTAATTCCTGTTTCCAAATAGATTACTATTTTAAACACAGGACTACTACCTACCTAATGATATTTAGTTGCTATTAATGGATGAATTTTGTATGTGACAGAATTGATTGTGATTATTCAGACATATATTTGATCCGTTTGTAGCTAATAGGCTTGATTATATGCTTTTTAAAGGTCTTTACATTTTTCTTCATGATGCTCAACTCTTACTTTCTTATAAACACAAAACTGGTCTTCAAATTTAAAAGTATAAATGGGAGAATATTGAGTTTATTTGCTTATTGCTCTCCCTTTTGGCTAGTAAAGGAAAAGATGTCATCAGATTCCTGGATGGTTGTTCCCAGAGTTCCAGAAATGGGAGGCCTGGGGAAGGAGTTCCAGACTGAGAGCTTCCAGCTGTGACGGCCATGGGTGCTGTTTGCCAAATATTTTACTTCCCTCCAAGTGTTGGCTTGGTGGGGCCATCTAGCTGGTTCTGGCCAACCGGTTGCAAGAAAAAGAAATGTGCTTCACTTCTAGACCAGACATTAATTACCAGTACAAGATCCTCATGTTTGTTTAAAAAAAAACAACAAAAACTTATGGTATAATGATGTGATATGGCTGTGTCCCCACCAAATCTCAACTTTAATTGTATTTCCCAGAATTTCCACATGTTGTGGGGGGGACCCAGGGGGAGGTAACTGAATCATGAGGGCTGGTCTTTCCCGTGCTTTTCTGGTGATAGTAAATTAAGTCTCATGAAATCTGATGGGCTCATCAGGGGTTTCCACTTTTGCTTCCTCCTCATTGCTCTATTGCCACCTCCACGTTAAGATGTGCCTTTTACTAACTGGGCATGGTGGCTCATGCCTGTAATCCCAGTACTTTGGGAGGCCAAGGCAGGTGGATCACAAGGTCAAGAGATTGAGACCACCTTAGCCAACATGGTGAAATCCCATTTCTACTAAAAATACAAAAATTACCCAGGCATGGTGGCATGTGCCTGTAGTCTCAGCTACTCAGGAGGCTGAGGCAGGAGAATCACTTGAACTGGGGAGGCGGAGGTTGCAGTGAGCCCAAATAGCGCCACCATACTCCAGCCTAACAACAGAGTGAGACTATGTCTCAAAAAAAAAAAAAAAGTGACTTTCACCTTCAACCATGATCCTGAGGCCTCTCCCACCATGCGGAACTATAAGTCCAATTAAACCTCTTTTTGTTCCCAGTTTCTGGTATGTCTTTATCAGCAGGTGTGAAAACCAATTAATACAGTAAATTAGTACCAGTAAAGTGGGGCATTGCTGAAAAGATACATGAAAATGTGGGAGCGACTTTGGAACTGGGTAACAGGCAGAGATTAGAACAGTCTGAGGGCTCAGAAGAAGACTAGAAAATGTGGAGAAACTTAGAATTTTCTAGAGATTTGTTGAATAGCTTTGCCCAAAATGCCAATAGTGGTATGGACAATAAAATCCAGGCTGAGGTGGTCTCAGATGGAGATGAGGAACTTGTTGGGAACTGGAGCAAAGGTAACTCTTGTTATGTTTTAGCGAAGAGACTGATGGCATTTTGCCCCTGCCCTAGAGATTTGTGGAACTTTGAACTTGACGGAGATGATTTAGGGTATCTGGCAGAAGAAATTTCTAAGCAGCAAAGCATTTAAGAGGTGACTTGGGTACTGTTAAAGGCATTCGGTTTTGAAAGGGAAACAGAGTTCAGAAAATTTGCAACCTGACTATGCGATAGAAAAGAAAAGCCAATTTTCTGGGGAGAAATTCAAGCCAGCTGCAGAAATTTGCATAAGTAGCATGGAATCTAATGTTAATCCCCAAGATGATGGGGAAAATGTCTCCAAACCGGGTCAGAGACCTTCATAGCAGCCCCTCCCATCACTTGGAGGCCCAGAAGGAAAAAGTGGTCTCATGGACTAGACCCAGGGTCCATGTGCTGTGTGCAGCCTAGGGACTTAGTGCCCTGTGTCCCAGCCACTCCAGCTGTGCCTGAAAGGAGCCACCGTACAGCTCTGATTGTGGCTTTACAGGGTGGAAGCCCCAAGCCTTAGCAGCTTCTACATGGTGTTGACACTGTGGGTGCTCAGAAGTCAAAACCTGAGGTTTGGTAACCTCCACCTAGATTTCAGAAGATGTATGAAAATTCCTGGATGCCCACGCAAAAGTTTGCTGCAGTGGTGGGGCCCTCATGGAGACCTCTGCTAGGGCAGTGCAGAAGGGAAATGTGGGGTTGGAGCCCCCACAAACAGTCCCTAGGCACTGCCTAGCAGAGCTGTAAGAAGAGGACCACTGTCCTCCAGACCCCAGAACGGTAGATCCACCAACAGCTTGCACTGTTCACCTGGAAAAGCCACAGACACTCAACACCAGCCTGTGAAAGCAGCTGGGAGAAAGGAAGCCTGTGTCCTGTAAAACTACATGGGTGGAGCTGCCCAAGACCATGGGAATCCACCTCTTGCATCAGTGTAACCTGGATATGAGACCTGGAACAAAGGAGATCATTTTGTAGCTTTAGAGTTTTACTGCCCCACTGATTTCAGACTTGCATGGGCCCTGTAACCTCTTTGTTTTGGCCAATTTCTCCCTTTTGGAATGGCTGTATTTACACAATACCTGCACCCCCCACTGTATCTAGAAAATAACTAGCTTGCCTTTGATTTTACAGGCTCATAGGCAGAAGGGACTTGCCTTGTCTCAGATGAAATTTTGGGCTGTGAACTTACGGATTAATGCTAAAACGAGTTAATACTTTGGAGGACTATTCAGAAGGCATGGTCAGTTATTAAATGTGAGGACATGAGATTTGGAGGGGCCAGGGGCAAAATGATAGGGTTTGGCTATGTCCCCACCAAATCTCAACTTGAATTGTATCTCCCAGAATTCCTATATATTGCGGGAAGGACCTGGGGGAGGTAACTGAATCATGGGGGCCAGTCTTTCCCATACTATTCTCATGATAGTGAAATAAGTCTCATGAGATCTGATGTGTTTATCAGGGGTTTCCACTTTTGCTTCTTCCTCATTTTTCTCTCGCTCCTACCATGTAAGAATTGCCTTTTACCTTCCATCATGATTCAGGCCTCCTCAGCCACGTGGAACTGTAAGTCTAATTAAACCTCTATTTGTTCCCAGTTTCAGATCTTTAACAATAGCATGAAAACAGATTAATACAAATAATGACCAAAAAGTGGCAGTTCTATCAGTCCAAGTTCACTTCAGTGACTTCTGTGAGCAGATCCCTTGCAGACCATTGATGGATATGTATCATGAGTAAGAATAATTCTGTGTATTTTAAGCCAATGAGATTTTGAGGTTGTTTGTTACCACAGCACAATAGGGTTTATCCTAACTGTTCAACCTCTTTCAGTTTACATTTGGGCTTATATGATAGCCTCACTGTCAAACCTAGAAAGAAGCAAAGATTCAAATAGCAACAGAGTAGTGTTCTTCTGGAAAATGTTTCTAATAATTCCATTTGTCCTTTGTTAGGTCCATGTTTTTTCCTGGTGTCTCTCTTCATGCTTTGGATATCAGTGAAGGTGTTCATTGGAGAGACTGAGAAGAAATGAATGTAAAAATAAATAAATAAATAAATAAATAAATGGAAACTTGTCAGTATCTTCTAAAATGAACTTATTTTGAAAATTACATAAGAATAGACTATGAAGCAAGTGAGAGGAAATCTATTTTCAATACTATATCACTAGTTTTGTTTTTGTTTTTGTTTTGAGACAGGGTCTCACTCTTAACACCCAGGCTGGAGTGCAGTGGCACTATTTCAGCTCACTGCAACTTCCACCTCCCAGGCTTAAGCAATCCTCTACCTCTGCCTCCCAAGTGGCTGAGACTACAGGTGCCCACCACAACACCCAGCTGATTTGTGTGTGTGTGTTTTTTTTTTTGTTTTTTTTTTTTGTTTTTTTTTGTAGAGATGGGGTTTACACCATGTTGTCCAGGCTGGTCTCAAACTCCTGAGTTCAAGCAATCTGCCCACATTGGCTTCCCAAAGTGCTAGGATTACAGGTCTGCACCACTGCACCTGGCCAACACTACATCACTTTCTACAACTATATTTTTATGTCTTCCCTAGTGTGGTCAGTAGAAATACCCTTTTCACTAAATGCTGCAATGCGGCATCTACCTTTATTCATTGGCTCAGAATATTTAATTAATTTTTATTGAAAATATAAGCTTTGGAAGATCACAATCATAACTGTTATGTTCACTGTATGATAGATATACAGGAACATGTACTTGTCTATCTAATCCATAGCACCTGAGTCTGTAAGACAAGCGAATGGGAAGGCTCTTTTGAAAGACAGAAGAAAATTCTAACGTACCTGAAGAATGCATGGCTCTACTCAACAACTTATGAGTTAACTTCTGGAAAAAAATTAAAAGACAATCTCTGTGAAATTAATATTTTAAATATAATATTTATTTTTATCAAAGTAATTCACATACACTCAGAGGCAAATATTACTATCTTATAACAAAAACAGCAGTTACCTATTTGGGGTCTGGTAGAGGTAAACTCAAAATAATATGTTATTATACGGCAAGAGTAAGAACAATAACTAAATCTAGATTAACCCCTAGTTTTGAGGACTAAGTCACTAGGTGGATGGCAAGTTCATTAATTAAGATGGGGAAAGACTGGTAAGAACAGGATTTCCAGCATAGAGGAAAAGCAAAGAATCAAGAATTCTAAATCAGACATAGAGATTTAGACATAAAAAGTGAAGATGTTGAGTAGACAGTTTTATATACAATCTGTAGTTCAGGACATGAGTCATGGGCAAGGTTACTGGTTTGGAGGTCACCTAGGTGTAGATTACATTTAAAGATATTGAAATGATGGCAACTTCAGAGAAGAGAGCATACAAAAACTGAAGCTGACATCATTCAACATGCAGCATTCAGGCCAAGGAAGAGAGCCAGAAAAGAAGACTGAGAAACTGTGGCCAGGAAGATTGGCAGAAAGCCAGGAGAGGTGGTGACTCTGGAGTAAGTAGGGGTTCAAGAAGGAGTCAACAGTCAACTGTGTCCATGCAGCTTACTGCTCACTATATAAACCTAGCCATCCTTTATTTCCCTGCCTCTATTCTACGTGGTAATTTTCACAGTTCCCCTCCAATTTCTCACCTCTGTGCTTTTGCTCCTATTATTCTTCTGCATTAGAATACCTCCTCACCTGTCAAAATTCTATCTATCCTTCAAGACCCATCAAGATACCATCAACTTTGTAATACATTTCCTAACTCCACTAATAAAATATACTTTCTTTCTCCATACTATTGGATAGCCCATTGCATGTCAAATTTTATTCTGTTTTGCACTATAATTGTTTGTATTCTTTATTCATCCTTCCTGCATCCCAGATGGACTATAATATAAGTCCCCCAACCCCTCATAATGTATCAGAGTGTCTGGTATGTAGTAGGTCCTCAATAAACATTTTCACTGAATCAAATACAAAAATATAGAACACAAGCCAGGAAAAGTATTTTCAAAGGACAACCTCTTTTGTCACTTTGGATTTCTGTCTGCCAGCACATGGATCACCTGCACCAGGCCCAAGAATTATTGACACATATTCCTGGTCCTCTATAGAAAAGTAGGGAAAGAGATTAATCACAGAAAACAAAGGTTTTTAAAAGTTATCTTTCTAAAAAAAGACTGTGGAAAAAAAATCTACAGGATAATGCTGGCAAAACTATTTAATCTGCCTTGGCTGAATATGTCCTGAGCTAATGGCTATTTTAAAAACCACTTAAACTAATCTTTTCCCCAGATCTTCATTATGAAAATAGCAAGCTGCAAAAGCCCAAAGGATAAAACAACTTTTGTGATCCCTGAACCTAAAACTAAGCTACAAAGACTGTCCTAATCCAAGCCTTGGGTTAGAAGTCGTACAGCAGAATATTAAAAATTGCTAAGAGAGTAGATCATAAATGCTCTCACCACAAAACTATGACATGCATATGACGTGACAGATAGTTTGATTTAACCATTTCAGTGTATACATATATCAAAACATTCCACTGTATGCAATAAATATATAAAATTTTTATTTGTTAACTATACCTTAATAAAAAAAATAAATAAATTTTAAAAACATAAAGTGGCAGAGGCATCTGATAAATAATAAATATGAGTTTAATCATTTTAAAAAGTCAGGCAGACCACACAAGGTGGCTCACACCTATAATCACAGCACTTTGGGAGGCTGAGGCGGGCAGATCACTTGAGGTGAGGAACTCGAAACCAGACTGACCAATATGGTGAAACCCCATCTCTACTAAAAATATAAAAATTAGCCAGGCATGGTGGCAGGCACCGGTAATCCCAGCTCCTGGGAAGGTTGAGGCAGGAGAATCACTTGAACCCAAGAGGCAAAGGTTGCAATGAGCTGGGACAGAGTGAGACTCTGTTTCAAGAAAAAAACAGCAACGACCACAAATAAAATAAAATAAAATAAAAATAAAAAGTCAGGCAGTAGAGCATAAAGAACACAGGTTTTCATATAGGAAAGGTGTTGATTTGATTTTCAGTCCTATCATTTGATATTTTTATAATCCTATGTGACACATACTTGCATTCTTTTACACTGGAAAGAAAGAGTGATAGAAAGAAGTCATCTGGAAGGTAGCTCTGGCTACGAGTTGGAGGAAAAGGGAAGAAGGAGAGAGAAAAACAAGTTATCAATGGTACACATAGTCAGGACCAAAACTTTATGAACCACATAGAATTTCCACAGACCTAATGATCAATGAGAATTATTTGCCAAGCTGCTAGGTGAAACATGCTGAAAAACATGCTGAAAAACAGCTGGGGCCTATGGGAAACATGTATGTTCAGCTTTATGATTTTCTTCAGCCCCTCTTCTGTCTTGTACTATGTTGCCCCCAACTGTCTTCTAAAACTATTCACTCTTTCATGGTCAATAGAAACTTAGAAACCTAGATTCTCAAACTTTTGCTAAAAAGTCCAGGTCTTTTTAGACACTTGTAGATAGATAAATAACTTAGTGATAAAGAATGCATATTCTGTTTAGGTCCATACTCTAGATCTATCCTATATTAACTGTGTGATAGTTGAAACTGGTTGTTTTGTGCTAAGATTCCTACTTCCTGCACTTTGAGACTCACATACTCAGAGCTAGAAAACTTTTGAGAGTATAAGGTGATAATTACTGCAAATTCACGGAAGACTACCTAAGTATAAATAATCAACCTAACCTCCCTCTTCCTCTAACATTTTCTCACAAAACTAAAAAGTTTGGAAACCCCTTTTCTTAATGGTGGTGCCAGTTCAACCACACTCTAGAAGGTATTAGTTTCATTAACTACAGTGTGAAATCATCAGAATAAAGGGGCAGCATGAGAAAAAATGACAGCATGGGGCTTTGCGGTATATAGATTTAATTGCTCATACAAGAACCTGGGAGGGGGAACCCCTCAAAAGATTAGTCACTTCATTTTGTGTTGCAGAACTCAATTCAGGTTAACAAAGTGTTGCCAACAAAGGAGATGAGAGAATGGCAGCATTCACTTGCCCTGGACTGAATAAACAAATGTGGGATTTGTGGGCTGACTAATGTCCTGTGATAAACCAGGCAGTCAGCCAAATTCTAGGAGTTTTGATGAAAAGACAGCAAACCCACACTTTTCTTCATGGCGAGTGCTCTGTGGGAGTATTGATGTCCACATGGGCAGCCTGGGTCTTCAACTTGCCTTAAAGATTTGCCCTTATCCAGCCACAGGGAATTCTCAATGCTTCTGTAACTGAAAACCTAGATCGAATGACAGAAGCTAAATTCCTACTTCTTGACAAGTGTTAAATATATTTGTCATGCATCTCCATGTAGAAACATGTTATCATTGACCCTTTCTAAACACTACAATACTCTGAAAATATACAGTTAAGTCACTAAAATGTAATTCTAACTTTCCATTCATTCATTCATTCATTCATTTCTTTCACTGAGTGCCTACTACGCTCTAGGGACCATGCAGGGGTCTGTATATAAAACACTTGGTGAGTCTGACATTGAAGCCCCCCATCCAGCCTGAAAATTTCAAGGGCACTGGAAAAAGTAATAAAATGGTTGTAATTGTATTTCTTGGTTAGGGGAAACTATTCAAATTTGCAATATTTTGGTGAGAGAGGCAATAAGTTTTTCAATTAAGGTCTTAATATAAGTTCGTGAAGAAGTCAGAAATGAGAATGAGGAATTTCCTTTTATCTGGCCACCAGGATCCTCCACCATGCTGTGAGGACCACAGTCTTCACTTAACCTCAGGCTAACGTAGATTTTATTGCAAACTGTGCAGCTAGTAAAATGTCAAGGGCTGTTTCACAGGATCTTAACTAACACAAGAAAAACTTCTCAGCAGCAGCTGATGCAAACTCCTTTAAATGTACATGTCTAAGTTATCTATCCAGATAACAAATATACATGGTATATGCAGGCTGAAACAAAATCTCTGGAATGTTCAATGTGAGTATAATATACCTAGAGGCAAAAACTTCACTGATATAAAGGATGCACTTTATGAGTCTCCACAAAAAATCTCCAAATTCTTGTGAAATTTAGGGCCTTCTTAAGTAGTTTTTAACACACAGAGCTTTCATACTTCCCTATATGAAGACCTACTCTCCATGATTTATCAAACCTCCAGAGTCCCAGTGAGATGCTGCCAAGTTGCAAATTTAGAGAATTATCTTAAGAAATATTGTATATAACTGCCTTTGGAAGAAAATTCAGGTAGATTAGCAAAGATTTTAAGCAAGTCCTTTTACAAAAACCTGCAAACTTTCAATGAGTCTGGGGTTTATGAAGTCATCAAATCAATACCAAGTTTAACATATTTATGTTAATCTTATAAGCATAACTCTTTAGGAATAAAGGTATTATAAAAACAAGGTTTGGAAAAGGAGACTAACTCTTGTTTAATTACTGTGAAGAGCAGAGAACTGAAAGAAAAAGCTATGCACAAGTTGGAAAAGTGCTACTCGGGTTTAAAAAAGAGAAAAAGAAAACCTGAGATTGGGATTGGACGATAAGCAGGTGGCAGAAGCAACAAAAAGTCTCTTTCATTTTCAGTTCAGGGGGCCCCTTAAAGGAGTAAGATGAAATGTACAGCCCACAAACCACAGGCAGGCCTGCACAGGAAGTGGAGTGGAAATTACAGTTGAATGGACTCTCAAACAGGATGAAGCCAGTCCTTGGGAGGTTTCAAAAAAACCAAGTAGACAATATGAACATCCAAGTGTTTCCTTGTGTCATTAACTCAGCATTCTGATTTCAAACACCATGGAATCACAATGAAAAAGCTGCAAAAACGGTGGCCATTTTACCAAAATTTCTTTCTGCTGTTTGCTTGTCAGAGCCGATCAGACTCTTCCTTGAGCACTTTACAGGGCACACACTGGATCCCACTGAGGTGAACTATTTGAAGGGTGATATCAGATTTCCCAGCAAAATTAGATAAGGAGATTGACTTGACAAGAAGCATGAGGTAGCATAAGGAGCTTCCCTAGACAGTGCCAGATAATTAGGTGCCAAAAGCCTGAGGTGGTTATTAGAAAATGATTACCACCTCCAATTGTGTTACTTTTCACCGCCAGAAAACTGCTACAGCAGAAGCTAGCCAAAGCAATCACTGCTCCTCTAGGAAGCATTCACTGGGAGCTCTTGCTAACATCCCTACCGTTTGAAAGTAGCTAGACAGGGCAGTGACAGCAATTCCTGCTGTCAATTAAGGAGAAATTGACCAACAGGAATCTAACTTTTAACTGGATTTCAGCCATGCTGCTCCCAAATACTCCTTTCTTTGGTTACCTTTCCACTAGGGCTTCTTTGGCAGCCAAAAAAGTATTTTACTTCCACAGTCATCACAGCAGTACAGAGGAAGAAAAACTGAAAAGAGGTCAGGACTCCTTGACTCTTTACCTAACACTTGGAAGGCCTCTGGCCAAGTCAGCCTGCTTTTCTGTGTTCCCTTTTCCTTTAATTATAAAATAGGATAATATAAAACCTACCTCAAAAGATTACAGAAAGCATCATAAGAAAGAACAGATGAGCTAAGTGCTATGGAAGGTATAATACACATTAATGTACTTAAGTCTATGTGTATGCATGTACGTGTACAGTATATACATTCAACTTTTTAATGTTTTCCAGTTGCATAAAAGAGAAATACAGACTTGGTAATTAACTAGTTAAGTGATATGGACAATATGGATATTTTAGAATAAAAATTCATCCCTTGGTTTGAGGACAAAAAGGCAATGTCTAAATTGTTCAGACAATTTTTTCTTCTGCAAGTCCTAGCCATGGAGTCTACACAAGACTGAATTTTAGGATTGCTAAGAAGCCAGAAAAAAATATTTTAAGGAAAAATAATAATGGCTACTAATTATTAAATGTTTACTATATGCTGGCCAATCTATGAAACACTTTACAGACATTGTTTTGCCTCCTCTTAGTTACAAGCCTGTAAAGTATCTATTATTTAACAATAATATATGTGATGCCTTAAGTATATAAACAAATTTATTGTTAGAATTGAGATTCAGACTCAGGTCTGTCTTACTTCAGGGTCCTTGATCTTACTCAGAGCCATCACAGCTCTCTGAAGAATGTTATTTTTCTCTTCTGTCCCTCCTGTAGGATTTAGCATTTTCCTTTGCTGTTAAAAGTTGGCCCATGTGCCCTGGCTGGTGTGTGGGCCAGTCCCTGTGTGGCCCCTTGTGTAAGGGCAAATGTACTGGAGTGTGACACAGAGGTAGCAGTGTGCAGAAAGGGTTCTAAAAGCAGAGGACAAAAGAAGCTTCACGAGGAAAGCACCTTTGGGACTTATATTCAGCTTTAAAGGGCTGCATTTCTTTGATAAATGTCACAGAGGCTTGTGGTTAGACAGAGCAGGAAAGAACTTTTCCTGTACTCTCCAGCTATTCCATTTAGACTAAAACTCTTCTTCAGATATTAGGAATGAGCTATTTGGCAACTTTTATTCAATTAGGATTCATATCTAAAAAGTTGTTTCACATATCCCCCACCTGTTACCTCTGATGGTTTTTTCTTTGGAGTTAGATACATTCCAAATAGGTCTCCCCAGTTTTGTTCTAGAAAGTAGTACTGACTTGGGAAAGGATTTTAGCACACCTAACAATAATGCTTGAACCCTAGAAGAACCACATGGTATACTAACCTAGTCATTAGATATTATTTACAAACACCATTGGAAAATATTTAAAAAATAAAATTTTAGAATTAAGATTGATACTAATAGGTAAAAAGTGAATGTTTGTTGAGCTCTTACAGAATGGCAAGCATAGTACTATACCTCTTACATGGATTATTTAATTCATCTCATACTATCCCTATGAGACAAGAACTGTTATGATTTCCATTTTCAAATTAGAAGACTAAGTTTGCCATTAAATATTTCTTATTGCCAAAACAGCCACCAACATGACAGAAGAGTAGACCTCAGGCAAGAGTAATGCAAAATTTTCACAGAGCCATCCCTCTCTAACCTCCCTACTTCTCCTGTGTTCTCCCAAATGTCTTATTCCATCATCCAAGGTGGTTACAAATTTCATTCATTTGTCCTACTTTTCCCCTGACATGGATTGGAAACTGGTTATCTCCCATAAAACTAAAAAAAAAAAAAAGTAAGACCTTAAAGGAAGAAAGATATTTAACTCTAAAAGGCCTGAGAATAAACTATGACTCCAAGAAAAGTATACATGTAAATGTATGAAACTGATTGCAAAATGAAAAAATCCAATAGAAATCTCTTAACTGCCAGACTAGCCCCATGAACAGCCTCTTCCATGCAATTCAGTGGAAATTATTCCACAGGAGTTATGTGAAAGAGAAGAAAAAAAATGCAGGATCGGGAGAGTTAGGCCAGTATGATGAGGAACTTTGTCTGGTGTGAGCTCTTTAGTCAGATCTCTCCCTTTCGGAGCCTTCCCTAGCTGAGATATTTCATACCAAAATCTGCCTTAGAGCCACACAATTCTGCTGAGTGCAAGGGCGATGGGATTAGGACAGAAAGACATTTACAGGATGACAGTGTTGAAAAGTTGTTGAAATCCAGCTCTAAAATATACCAAATTATTTATGTCATCTTTTGGGTTTCCAACTCAATGTTTTCTCATCCAGGCTGGGCGCAGTGGCTCACGCCTGTAATCCCAGCACTTTGAGAGGCTGAGGTGGGTGGATTCCTTGATTCTAGGAGTTTGAGATCAGCCTGGGCAACATGCTGAAAACCATCTCTACAAAAAAAAAAAAATTAGCCGGGCATGGGGGTGCACACCGAGTAGTCCCAGCTACTGAGAAGGCTGAAGCAGAAGGACGACTATAGCCCAAGAGGTTGAGGCTGCAGTGAGCCATGATTGTACCACTGCATTACAGCCTGGACAACAGAATGAGTCCCTGTCAAAAAAAAAAAAAGGAATGTTTTCTCATCCATAGGGTCTAACCAACCACAGCAAAGCTGGATTGCAAAACCTCCTTAGAGGGAAAATGTTTAGAAAATAGTCATTTAGTTCTATGGTCTTTGTATCTAATTAACTATGTTTCATTATGTATATGTATAACATCTTCATAAAATGATGGAAGGAATTGTGTACAGTATAAATGAGCTATAAGAATCATAATAAATAATACTGTAATATATTTCAGTATTTGTAATATACTATAATGTTATAGATTACTTACTTCATAATTTTTGTTTGACTAATCCATCACAAGTGCTAAGTTCTTCAACCCATTAGTTCTTGGAAGCATGGAGTTATCAACAGTAGTAAAAGGGTGAAGGGTTGCCTTCTCAATGCTCACGTTGAAATTAAATCACAGAAATAGTTGCTTCTTTCTCACCAAATCACCAGCATCCCGCTGAAACTTCTGAGGATGAAATACTTATATCAGCATATAAATGGATGCAAATAATGAGTGTCTCCTTGATACATTTTGCTGCAACAATATACATATACATAGTTACAGGGCTTGGGGAAAACTATTGGGTACAGACAAAATAAAAAGGAAAAAAAGGAAGGGAAAGGGGATGAGAAGGGCAGAGCAGTGCTTGAGCAAAGGAGGGAGATGAATGACTATTTATTTCATGTCTATTATTGTCATGAGTTGCATTTTAAGCAATTTAGATCACCCTCATTTTTCGGAAAAATAAACCAGGGCTCAAAGAAATGAAGTAGGTTACATTACTAAAAAGTATTAATCACAGGATTTGATCCTAGGTCTCTGTGATTTAAAGAATCTCTATTCTCTTTCACTGTATCTCATTACCTCTCTTTCCAAGAGAATGTTCCTTTGATGTGTGTTTTTCAGTTCTTTAAACACAGATAACATATATCTGATGGCCAGCAAACAGAAGTCTTTTCTTTGATCTCTGCTGTTGAATCAGAATGAGGCTTATTCTTCTCATCAAAAGGGAGGCTGGATGTAGGAGAAAAAAAGAGACAAATGTTAATTAATCCTTTGACTGGGCTATGACCTAAACATAGCGGATATTTCCTAATCCCTCTTCCTAAACGCTTTTATCACCTTGAATAGTGTATGGAGTAGAGAAATACATTCAATAGGATATACCTATACTCAGTAAATAGAACACAATAATAGTTCCACCTCTCATTTCTAGTACAGATGCCAATGCCTGACTTAAACCTATTCCCTAGATCCTCCTGCCTTTTTTCTCTCTTGAAACAACTATCTATACACAGTCTAGTCTCTATGACAGTCTTAGCCGTTCCTTGACAGGGCATGCAGGTAGTCCAACGGCTAAGTACATAAGTTCAAATTCTGTCTTCATCATTGATGTGGTCTTTGACGGGAAAATTATTTAACTTCTCTAATCTGTCTGTGGTTTCTCAATATCTAAAATGGTGATTTATTATGATGACTTATTTCACGAAGTTGCTATTAAAATCAAATAAAATGATATGCATAAAGTTCCTAGCACAGTACCTATGACATAATGGGAGTTGGTGCATTTTTCTTTAATTATTGCTAGATATAGCCCCATAATTTGTAAAGTAGACAAATTACGGTACTTTGAGGTAGCTAGGGAATCATTTGGATGGTTTCCATTTGCTACAGAGAAATTCATTTGGAGGAAAAGAAGCTGAAGGGTTTCTCAAGAGACCTGAACTCTTCAGCTTGTCCCAAATTGTCTTCTTATAGTCTACGTCCAGTGCAAACAAAGTTGCTGCCCATTTAATGTTTAATATTTAATATAGCAAGTGAATTTATTTGAGGTCCAATTTGTATAGTATAGTATTATATTATTATATGTACATATAAAATACTGTTTAATAAATTTGCCTACTGATTTATGAGCATTTTGAGGAGGTTGGACCACAATCTTGAACCACTTGCTTTATGGCAGAATTTCATACTGCTTATGTCTTCACTTTTAGAGCATATTGCTAAGTCTATATGTTTATTTAGTTTTTGGTGAAGAATACAAACCCCAAGGATAACTTTAAGTGATGTGCTTTTTGATCTTCATTGTGACAAAAAGCATGGGCACCTACGCATTCCACCACTTCCTTCATCAGCACCACAGCTGCCACCAGTACAGCCTATTCCCCAGCCTATTTTGTTTCCCATGTATAGATGGTTAGAAAAAGAATTGAGTAATTTAGTGAAGCTAAGCTATTAGTACATTTGCTGAGGTAATACTTTGCATTTCCATTAATATGAATACTTGTACCAAAAGCAAACCATAAGGGTTATAGTGATGATATGCTGGATGAGAAAAAACAGAGGATTCAAATTCCACTTTCACTACAAATTAGCAATGTGGAGTTGAGTAAATTAACCTCTCTAAGTCTCAGTTTCTACATCTACTAAACCTAAACAAACTCAAAACAGTGACTATTTCATTAGACTAGATATTTTGATTAAATGGCTAATATACAATAAACAATCAACAGATAGTAGCTATTTCTGTGTTAGAATACAAGCAATTCATTTTACTTTATCACTGTACTCATATTTTCCTTTCTCCTATTTTTCCTTTAGCCTCTTAATCCTATTATTTATGTGTGTAAAATCAAATCCTTTGTTGAAAGAGACCACATATTAAAAGAAAATAAACACATACATACACACAAATAAATAAATAATATTTTTCCAAAAGAAAAATATTAGTCATCAAAAAAAAAATCTATAAAGTATTAATCATGTGAAATGTATGCATGGTGGAAATGGATCATTTAGCACTTTGTAACTTGAATATACAGTAGTATTCTCAGGAGAGAGTCAAAAAGGTTGTGTCAGCATCCTAATGAAACATATTCAGGCACCTTTGCCTTCAAACTTCTTTTCCCAGCCAAGATGACAAATGTGGGTTAAACATTTCCTCTCTAACTGACTCATTTGGCAGAAAAAGAAATCCAGATGCCAAGAGGAATAGAAAAAAAATGGTGGGGATAGAGGCACAGGAAGGAGGGGGAGGAAGGAGAAGCATGTCATATTTCATCAAGCTATAAAAAAAGCCAATGCAGAAGATTAAAAGAAGGATACATTGACTTTCACAGGTAAAAACCAGGTTCTGGAAATACAAAAATTTTTAATGTTAATTTCACACCAAAGAGTATTAATTAAAGTGTTTTTTACAGAATCACTATACTATAATTCAGTTATTTACAGGATAATAACAAATATATATATGAACTTATACAGGAAAGCCAAGGATCAAACCTCTAAAGCATTCACACTCATGTATACTAACAGACCCAAAGTCACACTTTAATTGAACTACTATGAAAAATAATCAGAGCAATCATTTTATAATTTAATTATAGGAAACACCTAGGATATTCTACTCTGTTTCTATGCATTTTACAATTTTTAACTAATTTGTTCTATAATAATTGCTAAAGATTATCATGTTAATCTTTCACCATCACACCCAAATTTTTATAAAATAAACAGGTGTGAAATCTCAGCTGACTTAAAAAAAAAAAAAGTACAAATACTAAAACATCATATTGTGTTAGTTATACCCGCCCTAGGCAAAACAGTTTCACTTCCACTGTTCCTTCTTTCCTGCCCCTTTGCCTTATATTTCTCTGATATTCATGCCTGAAAGTTGTTTTAAAGATAAAATAAGATAAAGTTAAATGACATATGTAAAGTCCTCAATAAATAGTAGCTCTTATTACCATTGCTATGGTCGCCATCATTATTGCTGCATTTATTTTATTTTGCCATTACTCAATCTTTTTTATTTTTTTAATTATTTACTTTTTATTATTATACTTTAAGTTCTGGGGTATATGTGCAGAACACGCAGGTTTGTTATATAGGTATACATGTGCCATGGGGGTTTGCTACATCTATCCTGTAATCTACAGTAGGTATTTCTCCTAATGTTATCCCTCCCCAATCCCCCCACCCCTTGCTATTCCTCACCTAACCCCCCTACCCCCCAACAGGTCACTGTGTGTGATGTTCCCCTCCCTGTGTCCATGTGTTCTCATTGTTCAACACCCTTTTATGAGTGAGAACATGTGGTATTTGGTTTTCTGTTCTTATGTCAGTTTGCTGAGAATGATGGTTTCCAGCTTTATCCGTGTTCCTGCAAAGGACATGAACTCATCCGTTTTTTTATGGCTGTGTAGTATTCATGGTGTATATGTGCCACATTTTCTTTATCCAGTCTATCACTGATGGGCCTTTGGGTTGGTTCCAAGTCTTTGCTATTGTAAACAATGCTGCAATAAACATATGTGTGTATGTGTCTTTATAACAGAATGATTTATAACCCTTTGGGTATATACCCAGTAATGGGATTGCTGGGTCAAATGGTATTTCTATTTCTAGATCCTTGAGGAATCGCCACACTGTCTTCCACAATGGTTGAACTAATTTACACTCCCACCAACAGTATAAAAGCATTCCTATTTCTCCACATCCTCTCCAGCATCTGTTGTCTCCTGATTTTTTAATGATCACCATTCTAACTGGCATGAGATGGTATCTCAATGTGGTTTTGATTTGCATTTCTTTAATGACCAGTGATGGTGAACTTTTTTTTATGTTTGTTGGCTGCATAAATGCCATTACTCACTCTTGAAGGTGGCTACCATGGGTATACCAAAGATTATGTGTAGTACTAAAGGCAAGATTTTGGATACATACAGACAAAAAAATAATTTAGTAGTAACATATTTATATTAAAGTATATTTAAAATTTTATAACTAGCACATCAACCTAGTGATTTAACAGATATTATTATTAAACAAATTTAATTAAATTTAAAATCATGGTATATTTTCAGAAGCATAACAGTACAGGTAGCATGTGAATAGCATAATCATGAGGATGGTATATAAATAACTACAGTTTGGAAAACAATGAAATAAAGCATAAACAACTGCTTTCACAACCTAAGGAGTGGGGGAATTAGAGTCACATTTTGAAAGTAGCAAATCTTTCACCTGCTAGATTATAAATTTCTTGAGGACACATACTCTTCATAAGAAAAAAAATCTTATAATGGCAGAGAATGTGAAAAAGCCTTAAGTTATAATTCATACCTTATTCAACATCATGTTTCTTAGTAGAGAAAAACCTCTAAGTATGAGACAGCATTTACCAGTGACTAAAATCCATGGAAAGAAAAAACTCCCAAATTACTAATAAAAGTGGAAAAATTTTACCCAATCATCCTTCACAACATTGGAAAAATCTAAGCACATAGTAGCACTCAATAAATTTTTGCGAAATGAATAATTGATATGGCTATCATAACTACAGATAACCTAAAGCATCAAAACCAAATAAAATACACATTTGATAGCACCTTAAAATTTGGGGGATCGAGAGGAAAGATGCTAAAAATAAAAACAGATGGAATTACAATTACTGCATAAACAGTGTTACAATGACAGCTATTAATAGGATTATCTATTGTAAATAGATTCTCCAAACATGTATATATTTCATAGTTATGAAAACTTATCATTCAGTCATATATATTATGGATATAATTGATTAGAAGGGTTTAAGTATAGCCATTCTTGTATGCTTGTGTGACAAGAGTCAGAATTTAAGAAACTTTGCAGAAACGTAAGGTTTTTTTTAAGAAGTAAATTCAGTGATATCTGTTTTGCTTTCTTTAATGTAATAATGCCAAGGTCAACATTATGGACAATTTTTAAAATCTTACTGTTGGGTCTGAGTACTTGTGAAACAACACTCTGAAGACACCCAAAGACAGCATGAATGGGATGGAGCTTCCATTGTGCCACTGTGGTGACCGTGGGGCAAGGTGGAATCTGAATACTTCAGGGAGGGTGGGATTTATTCTTAACTCACAAGCAGACAGCTGAACTAGTCCTCATGCATTTATTAATTTTATCTGTTGCAATGCATAAATACATTTCTATGCCATCCTCTTTTAAAGAGCATTTTTCACTTTCTGCTTTTTAAAGACAGACATAGTAAGGATTTGGATTACTGAGCTTTGCGAATTGTAATATTTTTCACTGAGTATTATCATTGTTTGTTCATAGACCCCTGAAGGCAGAAAATGTCTAGTTCATTCTTACATTTCTAGTGCCCAGTGCCTGAAGCATGGTCAGTAAGTATTTGTTGAGTTAGTTAATAAATGTATGAATAAATGTTTTAGCCCATAGGCATCTGGAAGAAAGGGTTTGGGAAAGAAAATAGGAAAGAGAACTTCTGAAGCCCAAATTCACCTTGTTTATTTCTTGGCCTCTTGTGCCTACCAGGCCCAGCAATGAATGAGCTAGCAGTGATCTCACCCGTAGAACCTGCTGGGCTAGTCCTTCAGCAAGAGGGGTAAGTCTGTCAACTCATGTAAAACATACTAAACTTGGCTAACATATTCCCAGAACAGTGTGACTGCTCTCACCATCCAAATCTGCCCTGGTAAGCTAGATCTAATTATCCACCATGGAATTTGGCCAATTATACTGAGATTATAGTATATTGAGAAATATGAACTTTAGCTACCCATAAATAAAAGAACAGGAATCAAAGCCACTCCCTATTGCTTCTGGTGATTTCTGAACTTTTTTTTCTCAAAACAGACAACAGTTGCTTTGGAGTCTGTGAGTTTCCTTCTCAAGTAGGTGAAAACATACATCAAACTGCTTTAGTTTCTTATGTAAAGTATCTTCAAATGTAAAGAAGATACAGTCTGTAGTGTTTTTTCAGAAAGATTTCAACTGAAGTTCAAAGCCCTGAGAAAGTGTTTTCACCCTTCAGCAGTAGATTAAGAGAGCTTAACTCTTCCATTTACAATAGAAGGTCATCATGCACATTGTCACATATTTATGCAGTAGAACTAGACAAAGTTTAATGTTCCCTTTTATATGTTTTCCTGGTAAACAAAAATCGTCTCAGGGTTACTATGCATGTGTAATATTGTCAGGAAACTTTCTGGGTACAGTGGGGCAAAGTCCTCTCTGTAAATAAGCTAGAGTTGATTGGAGTTTTCGCTTTGAAAAATAGCTCACAGTAGGATCTCAACAGCTAGACAATTTCCACAGTGCGTTTCATTTTTGTTCATTTCTGTTATACCCAACTCTTCAGGATTACACCTACTAAAGAGGTTCAGGTACATCTGTAGCATTAGCTCTTCTCACTGCTTCAGATTGTCTATTTTTCTCTATTTTCTTTTTCTCCCAAATACTTCTCTGTTGCATTAAAGGACACCACTTTGCAACACACCTTCTCTTTATCCTAGTTTTATCTCTTATACCATCAACCTTTCTGGTACATTTTTTTTCTGTTTTCAAGGAATTTTTTACTTTTGCAGGCAGTTGTTTAGTGAGAGAGAGGGAGTGGTATGAAACCACAGAAGTGACTAAGAAAAGTCAGAGAAACCAAATCTGATTCTACATGCAGTGAGAATAGTATAAAGAACTGAGAAAGTACTATCTTGAAATGAGAAAGCCTAGAGATACATTCTGTCACCAAAGCTTACCGTGTGGCCTAGGAAGTCAGGGAACCTCCTGAAATTTCAGTTTCCTCATTTATATAGTTAAGATGCTAAGACTGACTCTGTCTGACAGAAATGTCATTAAGATGAAATCAGACTGCATGAGAGTTTTATGTTGCATTAATGTGTAAACTGTGTATCTCTGTATTCATGTGAGTGCGGCTGTTCATGATGTTAGACACCTAGCTGCAAGGGAGGCATTCATGCACACACACAGTCTCCAACCTTCTGTTTACCTTCTATTTACTCTTGCCTAAACTGGCCTAACTCAGGAATATCAAGGAGTTCATTCCTCAGAAGACAGGAAATCCATATATATGAACAATCTGACCATCTCTAGTGTGCCCTGCATAGTTACTTGGCTTCATAAAACTTCTCTCAGCCTGCTTCATTGACAGTCTGATGTTGGTTATGATCTCCTTCTCAACCTACCACCCACATCTCCACTACAGTCTGGTTGTTTGTGAACATCTGGATTGAACTAGAATTGAGTACAGTGATGATGCTTTGGAGTCAAACTGACTTGTGTCCAAACACTGGCACTATAATGAAATAGCCATGACACCTTGAACTTGCCATTTAATTTCTGTGAGGCTCCATTTCCTAATTTGTATAGAGATGGCACTAATAACACCAAAGAATGCTGATAAGGAATAAACAACATAATACAGATCATAGAATCTTGCTTGATCAACAGTTAGAGTGGTGGGCTGGTCTTCTAGGACTGCTGTACAAAGTGCCACAAACTGAGTGGCCTAATAAGAGAAACTGTCTCACAGCTCTGAAAGCTGGACATCTATGATTAGGAGTTGGCAAGCCCATCCTCTCTCTCAAGGCTACAGGGAAGAATTTATTCAAGGTCTCTTCCCTAGCTTCTGTTAATTTTGTGACTTGCAGCAGTATAACTCCAGTCTCCAGACAGCATTCTCCCAGTGCATGTCTCCGTGGCCAAAATTCTCCTTTTTATAAGGACACCATGATTAGGAGCTTCTCCTATGTTAGTAAGATCTCATCCTAACTAATTATATCTGCAATGACCCGGTTTCCAAATAAGGTTACATTCTGAAGCACTAGGAGTTAGGACTTGAATACTGGAATTTGGGGAGAAACACAATTCAGCCCATAACAAATGGAGTGAAAAAATGTTGAAGGCCTGAAGATTTGGCAAAATTTATTTGGGAGCTAAGAGGTCAATAAAACCATGCAGTGTGCCATAGCTAGTTGCTCAGCAGCTTCTTACTATAATCTGTTTTTTTAAGAGACTATGTAAATTATCCAAATATCTACTATAAGCTGCCATTCTACTTTGATTGTGTTGATCTGTATTTTCTCATTCTAAAAATGGAGAAAATAATTCTGGCCTCCACCTCCTAGAAGCTTACAATCAAAATATTACAACACTGCTATCCACACAGATGTTAAAACACAGAGTAAACAGATGTTGCACAATTAAGATACAGCTAAAATTGTGACTATTTATATATGGAGAATTGATTCTTATTGCCACAGGAAGGTGAAGGACAAAAGCTAAAAGAAAAATGATACCAGTTTCATAAAGACAGGACTACTGAGGGATTTGAGGTGGTCCCTGCAAGGAGAGAACATGTGAAACTCACAGGAGATTAAACCACTAAGATGAGATGGCTTCCTCTGAGTGAGATATTCATGATTCTAGTTCCACTGAGCAACAAAGTCTAAAGCCTTGGATCCCTTTTTAATGATTCTTGGCCTTAACAAATCAGATGTGGTTTTCAGTTTTTGTCATTTTAAATATTTTTAAGGCACTGTTCCCTAGAATTATTTAGTAAATAAATTTCTAAATCCCTAAACCCATTTTCTAAAATTCTAAGCCCATTAAAAATAAATATTGACACCATTGTGGAAGACAGTGTGGCGATTCCTCAAGGACCTAGAAATAGAAATTCCATTTGACCCAGCAATCCCATTACTGGGTATATATCCAAAGGATTACAAATCGTTGTACTATAAGGACACGTGCACACGAATGTTCATTGCAGCACTGTTTACAATAGCAAAGACCTGGAACCAACCCAAATGCCCATCGACGACAGACTGGATAGGGAAAATGTGGCAAATATACACCATGGAATATTATGCAGCCATCAAAAACGATGAGTTTGTGTCCTTTGTAGGGACATAGATGAACCTGGAAACCATCATTCTCAGCAAACTGACACAAGAGCAGAAGATCAAACACCGCACGTTCTCACTCATAGGCGGGTGTTGAACAATGAGAACACATGGGACACAGGGAGGGGAGCACTACACACTGGGGTCAGTTGGGGGGAAATAGGGGAGGGACGGTGGGGGGTGGGGAGTAGGGGAGAGATAGCAAGGAGAGAGATGCCAGATGTAGGTGATGGGGAGGAAGGCAGCAAACCACACTGCCACGTGTGTACCTATGCAACAATCTTGCATGTTCTTCACATGTACCCCAAAACCTAAAATGCAATAAAATAAATAAATGGGAAAAAAATAAAATAAAATAAATAAATAAATATTGACAAGGAAAAAATTTCCATGTCCTAATTGAAAATGTTCTCACATAAATGAATATTAGGATCTCTTCTAGACTAAGTTCCACTCCAAAATAATCAAGTCAACAAGGAAATTACTATTTCTTGAAGACTTACTATGCATACACTATACCAGATATTGCTTGTAGTACAAAAGGAGATAAATAATTGTTTTTTAACTTTAAAGTAATTGAAACAAAGGAATAGATATGCATACTTTGTCTTTACCAAATGATTGTTTTTTTTCTAGACATAATCTCTGTCATTAAAAATGTATCAGCATTGTTGGTCTCTATCACTAACCTCTTATCCTATGAGTTCCTTGACAGAAGAAATTACATCTTGTCCATATCCAACTTGTTTCTTAAACATCAAAAAAGAAAAAATACAGAATTAGTACAAAAGAATAAAGTTTTATTTTAGCGCAAGAGCTAAAAATAATATCTCTTAAAAGATTTTTTAAAGAGGCAGCTGAGCAATTAAAGTAAGATACAGTTTGTGGTTTCTCTGAGCTCATAAATCTTGAACAGATTTATCAAATATGCACTGGCAAAATAGTTAAGCCTGGCAGGTAATTATTTTTGAATAATTAAATGAGTAAATAAATAAATTAGTGAATTATACTAAAGAAATTGGAGAACAGTTGAATTTCAGCTCTCTCCTCCAGGTGGCAAACTCATACCTCCTACAGTGTTTCACATTTCCTGTCTCCTCTCGAACTGACATATGAAAATTGCACTTAGAAAGTCCATAGTTTTATATCTGTTGTAGTGTACAAATAACCAAATATAAAAGTTTTTTCTCCCAAAAGCGCTTCCTTTAGTTTTGCATCTTTAAGCTCCTTGTCAAGAACATTGTTTATAGAAAGCCATTATGAAATATGATTGTGTAAGTACTATAAAGAAACAGAATTGTGCAAGAGACTTTTCAAAGCACTCGTGCAAGGCAGCTTTTAGTATCTTCAGTTTTTCATTGCCTACTCTTAGGAAAACATTGTTTTATCTAATGTTTATTATTATTCTCTAGGGTATTCATTTTCCCCAAATATGAAAACTAAGCCCCAGATATATTTTTTCCAGATTCACTATGACCGTAATAAATAAAATTGAATAAGAGCTTAATGTGTTATCCTCTAAATTGAATATGGAACAATCAAATGAGATAGATAATCCAAATACCTTGCTTTAATTTCTGTTCACACCAAAATATGAGTTCCCTGAAAGAATTAAATTATGCCCCCCAATCTGTACTTCCCTTTGTGGAAGTACAAAGTGACATAGTCTGTATTTTCTTATACAGGAAATATGACTGAAAAATGTTCTGAGGTATCATGAAAGCTGAAGAGCAAAGCTAAAATTAATCTAAGAGCATACCAAACAGGAACAGCAAGTATTGAAGATGCCTGTCCTGTTTCCAAAAGTAAGAGGAGATAAGTAAAAAGAACAATGACATGTTGTAGCCCAAGAGCTAAAATTAAATGCATATAAACAATTCCTGTGGAAACTAGAAGCCAATGTACATTACACAAATGAGGTACAGTCTTGCCGAAACATGCCAGAAGAGAGTCGCCCAGCATTGAGACATGGCTACAGATAGAAGTGAGATTAACACTGGGAAACTACAGAGGACTCTGCACTTGCATGGAAGCTATTAAATTCTACATTAATACTGAACAGTATGTACTTTAAACCCCGTTTTTCTTCTTCATCCCACCAAAGAAGCTGAAAGTTGTTCAGATACAGTAATCCAAATGAGAATTTCTAGCTTATGTATGATTTCTCTAACACACACTTCTTCAGCAACCACTTTAGGCCAGGCCCCATAGTAGAACGCATAGTAGAAGCCTTGAATAATACAAATATGAATAAGGCATGCATGATCCTTGCCCTCAGAGCAATGAGGAAGCCAGACACGTACACAAATAATTATATGAGGGTGATAAAGGAAGAAGGGGAGAAAGAATGCACAAATCGGTACACTGATATCAGGGTGTGGAAGAACTGCCTTTCAATCCCAACCTACATCTGGATTAATGGCAACTTGTTTGACCAGAATCTAATCAAGGTATTAGTTTTGGTGGATTTTGAGCTACACTATAGAGCTGGGCCTCTAATGCAGCTATCTACTTTGTGTCTATTTCCAGGAAATAGACACAAAGTAGATATGAACATCTATAATACCTCTTCAAAGGCATTTTAGCCTTGTTTCAACAGATCATTCTCAAAGGTTTGCATGAAGGCAGAGAAGTTGCAGAAGAATACAATACCTGTTAAATGGACATGTGACTCCTAACTCTGTTAAATGGACATGTGACTCCTAACTCTACCATTACATAAGCAAATATAAACCTTTTTAAGTAAACTAATAAGCTAAAAATATATTAATAGGGGAATACAAATAAATTATAGAATATCTCATAATTTTAAAAGAATGAGGTAACTCTAGCATGGAAGTAAAAAAATATGCATAGAAGTGAAAAAAACAGGAGGAAATAATTTAGGTTATAGACTAACTTTGTTATTCGATGCAACTTACACATTGTTACATTATACCTCTAGAATTATAATGACAATTTTTTTATAATTTGGGGGGACTTAGATTTGCTATTTAACCTATCAAAAAAATGTTTCTTACCGTATTATCCAAATGTGCAGTGGGTGAAGACTTATACTATTGGTCCTAAACACTGCTGGTTGTTTCAGGATTTTACTTTCTCTGTAGCTACTTTGCAAGCACTATCTTCATGTTTACAGCATTCAATCTAATTAACCCATGCACAATATTATTTCCATTCAAAAGGAGAAAAGTGAGACTTTTGACTTAGCTTTTGTTATTAAATAGATTCCTTGCCCCATAACAGCCTAAGGTAGATCTGCTATCATTTGTCTTTATTCTTCATAAGAAATGAGCGAAAAATAAAGGTGAAAAATGGAAGTCAAGAAAAGAGAAGAGGGAAAGACTGACCATCCCTTCCAATAGCAGAAACTGAAAGTTGTCTGTTAACTGTAGCCCTTACATCTGTGGCTAAGACAACACTCCAGGCCCTGTATTGTGGCTTCTCCTTCACTGTGATTGATGCAATTGTCTCCTTTAGTCAAAAAATTATCTTTAATTCAGCACATGTCTTCAATGACTCAAGATCCTCAGATGTGATCATGGCCTATTCTCCTTCTAGAAAAATCTATAATGATAAGCCACAGAGTCTGACTTCTATGAGCCAAACTTATCTCTAGAAACAACACAGAAAGAAAGCCAGTGTGGCACGCATAGGATGCGGCATAAACAGCTCAGGAGCTCAAACCAACCAGCGACCTTTCACAAAGCAGACACAGGACTCGGAGAAGCAACCACTAGATTGGTGCCAACGTTCCACAAGTAGAACAGGTGCATCCACCCCCTCCTGGCACCACAGACCAAGCCAGATACACCCAGGCTTTCCCACTTACAGGGCCACCAGGGATAGTCTGAATTCAAGTCAATAGAAGCTTATTGTCATGGGGATAGGTGAGACCCCTATTTGACACCAATCAACATATTCATGATTACCCAACAAGGAAAATAAAGAAATAAAGCAAACACATGCACCCATATCTATGTACTTCTTTTCAAAAGAACTTGAAGTAGAGCAATAAGAACTGAGAGAGCATGGTATTAGTTCTTAGTTCTTGTTGCTCTGCTTCAAGTTATTTTCAAAAGAATTAGTTTCATAATTATGAAATAAGCACCAACAAGAACTAGAACTTCAGTGATAAGCCAGCAAAACAGTTCCAGCTGCCTTCAACAGCACTTATTTTCTCTAAATGCATTAGACAATAAACAACCTAAAAAACCTAAGAGAAATGTTTACAATAACACAGTAATGATAATAATCATTATAGTCACCATTTATTAGGCATCTATTAGGTGCCAGATATTTTGCTCTATTTAGCTACATAGCTTAGTCTTCCTAATAGTCTAGTGAAGTATGTTTTATTATCCCCATTTCACATATAAGAAAACTACAACAAATCTAAATTAAATAGTTTTCTCGAAAATACCCAACTAGAATGGCAGAGCCATAATCAAACTCTAGTTGAACTCCTTTCACTATACCACAGATCAGCAAATTATAAGCCTTATGTCAAATCTGTCTTGCTGCCTAATTTTATTTTAAAAAGTCTTATTGGAACATATATATTCATTCATGTGTTGTCTATGGCTGAGTCTTTACTACAACAGCAGAGGTGAGTAGTTGTGACAGAAACTCTATGGCCAACAAAAGCAACACAAGCTACTATCAGGACCTCTATAGAAAAAGTTTGCCAACCTCTACACTGTGGTATGTCATTAAGGATTTTTTTTAAAAGATTGGGTATGATAAATACTTTCAAAGAATGATGAAATTCTAAGAAATGGGAGTTAACCGCCATCAATTTTTTTTATTAATAGCTACCCTAAGACATTCTGTTCATGCACAGAGCTTTCTTTCACTTCTTAAAAACCAAGTTGGAGAAAGAATAGTTGCATTTCGGGATGTAAGAATTTGAATTTTATCGACTGCTTCATCTCTTCCCCAATCCTAACTTCAGCTTCTTTTCACCTTAATCTCTCCCAGGATATCTCACCAAAGTAGACACGTAAGGCAGAAAGTCAGGGAGGAACATAATGAAAAAGTAGTGCTATAGCTTCACAAAACTTTTAATTCCATTTTCATTCTGACTACCTACCATAGAGGCACTCCGAAAAAAAGACATGCCAAATTTCAGGGTTTCACTGTTTAGCCAAGCCTGGGTGGGTGAATTTATAGGCCAAAATAACAGAATTTTAATGTGGAAAGCACATCAGGTAATAACCAATTGAGAACCAGGCAGCAGCAGAGAAGAAACTTCACTTATCTATCCTAACACATGTTCAACAGGATCTGGCCTAAAGCCACACTGTAGCTATTCACCAGCTTTCATATATTCATTAACTTCATGTCTTTTATCAAAGTTACGCCTTTGTTTTTTTTTCAAAAAGCATGGTTTGGGGAATCAAGTATATTTGGGTTCAAACCCCGCTTTGGCCACCTACTACTTGTATAATCTTAGGCAGTCAGTAAACCACTTTAAGCCTCAGTGCAATATAAATGTAGTCGGTTGTTCATTGGGTGTAAAGAAAATGGAACGAGAAAGCACATTCAGTGCCAACAAAGCATCTGGCACGTAGTAGGCACTCTGTCAATAGATGGCAAATACCAGTGTTGTTCTCATAAAACAGGTGAAACTGTATCACCTCAGTCTCTTCTTGAACCAAAGGCAGCAGGTGTTGATTGTTGGAGCAAATGGCATCTCACTACTCAAAGTATGGTTGATAATCTGCATACTGTATAGGAAAAGCATTTTTATCTGAGAAAGATAACTTTTAACTTTCTAATCTAGCCTTGTACCAGTTGCAAATAATTGTTATTATATGTTACACTTTATGGACAGCCTTGTTTTTAATTATGAGGTTTTTATTGGAGTGGCAGGTTTCGGGGTAAGTCTGTCATCTGACTTGCCAGCACTTGTTAAAAGTTTTCATAGTATGACTCATTTACATATACATGTGTATATTTAGGTGCTATTATTAAATTTTGCTGGCATACAGCGAGGAAATTGTGATTCAAATTTGTCCGTATGTACTCTTCCCCCACCACCTGCTCTGCCCCTCCATTTACCAGACAGCTAGCTTTAGCTACTTGTGAATGTAAAACAGAAGCAAGCAACACTGTGAAAGTGAAAATCTTTTAGGTAGTGTAGTGCAGCAGGGGTCCTCAACCTTTTTGGCACCAGGAACCGGTTTTGTGGAAGTCAGTTTTTCTTCAGGGTAGGGGGATGGTGAGGAGGAGAGGGCTGGGTTGAAACTGTTCATCTCAGATCATCAGCCATTAGTTAGATTCTCATAAGGTGCACACAACCCAGATCCCTTGCGTGTGCAGTTCACAATAGGGTTTGTGCTCCTATGAGAATCTAATGCCACTGCTGATCTGACAGGAGGCAGAACTCAAGCAGTAATGCTTGCTCACCTGCTGCTCACCTTCTGCTGTGCAGCCTGGTTTCTAACAGGCCATGGACCAGTACAAAATTAAAAACATTGGGCACAAGGAAATAATATTCATGCTTTAAATTGTCTTTTCTATTCACTACACAAAGGCCACAGTCTGTGGCCTAAGGGCTGGAGAACCCTGGTGTAGTGAATAGAAAAGACAATTTAAAGCAGGAATATTATTTCCTAGTGTCTAGTATTTTTAATTTTTTAGAGGGAATCCCAGCAGGAAAAATTATCTCCACATTCAAGACAGCAAGTGCTATTGATGACAGGTCAGTGCTATAAACTGCCTGTGGAGGAAAAGACAGAGAGAGAAAATGGGTATACATACCTCTCTTAAAAAAAAAGACACTTCCATAAATTAAAAAATGGAAACTCAAAATGGCATGACAACAATGAATAACTCCACAGTGATTCAATAATACCAACAGGCATGCTTTTGTTGAGCAACTTCTACAGATGCACCTTTTAGGCAGGAAGCCGTAGGTAGGGCATTGTGGATACAAAGTATGAATAATGACATTTTGTAGATACAGACATTGCTTTTGTGGTTCCAACTGCTCTATTAATTTAAAATACAGAAAAAAAGTAGAAGGAATGAAAGGAAGGAGGGACGGAAAAGGGGAAAGGAGAAAAATGGGAGAATAAGAGAGAAAGAAAAGGTGTCCAGTGTTAGATGTCACAATTCTATTAGAACTCCAAGTGCCTGGGATCCACAGCCACATGATTCTACCTCCATTGAATCATTTCTGGAATGATTCTTGTAGACTTACATATAGTTTAATAACAAATAATCACTGCCCCCTCAAAAAAAAATCTCATAGCTTAAAACAGCTATGGATTCTGAGAATAGCGCTGCTTCACAGTCTCCCACAAGGCTGCAGTCAAGGCGTTTACCAAAGCTGGGACCTCATCTGAGAGCTCCCTTAGGGAAACATTTGCTTCCCAGCTAACACACCCGACTGTCGGTAGGATTCATTTCCCTGAAGGATGTTGAACTAAGGGCATCTGTTTACTGCTTTCTGTTGGCCAGAGGCTGCCCTCAGGTCCCTGCCATGTGAGTCTCTCTCCTATAGCAGCCTGCTTCATAAAAACCAGCAAGAGACAAAGTACTCTGGCAAGACAGAGGTCACAATCTTCTGCAAAGTTATCAGAGAGGCAACATCTATTCTACTGCTGTATTCTATTGGTAGGAGCAAGCTACTCAAGTGGAGGGGATTACACAAAGCTATAAATACTAGAAGGCTAAGATAACCAGCAGCTATCTTAGGCTAACCTACCACAACTTGGTAATCTGCTCTCAGTTTGTTTCCTCTTTTTTTTTTCAGACTGACCTATATTCAAGTTACCACAAAATAGTCAGGTCTAAATATATAAAATTTTACTTTACTTTTAGCTCTAAGTTTCCTTAAAGAAGTTGGTATTAACTATGGTAAAAGAGCATTGGGTTGACCTAAAGAAAGCATGAGTATCAGGACCAGTTCTGGCAATTTACTATGAAATTTTATCCATAAGCCTGCTTTTCTCATTTTTAAAGTGGGGATAGTTATGCCTTCTCTATTCAACTCATTTAACTCTTATAAAAACTAAGGAGGATAATGTATGTTAGTGTTTTCCAAAGTGCAGTAACATCTCACTGGAAGTACTTGAGATGATTATGGGTGGTATATGGACTATAAGTGTAACTCTTTTAAAGTATTTGTTTTAGAGTGCATTAGAAAAACATAACTTGCACAACAAACCCATGATTTTACAAATTATGTGCCTAAGTGAGACTTCGATGAAGTTTTTAAAAAGATAAGTAAATTTTAAGAAAAATGTTAAGAAAATCACATAATAGGTGGTCTGAGAATGTGGCAAGCATTGTGAAGGTGATAAAACAAATGATTCCATAAAATATAAAATGTCCCACAAATACACTGAATTCTGTTTATTAATTAATGTTCCATGATGCTGGTTTAAGAAGATAAGCAGACATATTATTTATTACCATAACAGCAAACCTAATTACACCTGGTGAAAGAGATGACCCCTTGAAATTTCAATTCTAAATTTTTTGTCCACAAAAATTCATCCCCTGTTATCAATAAGACGGTCATATCACTTGTTCCCTGGTGCATTTTTATTTCCTAGCAATGCATTAATGATAACCTACATTTATTAGGGGATCACTGTATGCTACAATGTACTTATACTATTTCAACTAATACCTCATAAGAAAAATTATATTCTTATATCCTATAATAAGTAAACTAAATCTTAAAGAGATTAAATCACTTGACTAAAGTCACTTATCTAGTAAGCTGCAGAACTAGAATTTACATTCAGGTCTACTTAATTGAAGCCTATGTAAAATCTACTCTGCCAATAGTTTTAAAGCTGAAATTCCATTCACCATGTCCACACCTCATCTTTTTCTACTTTTTATAATTTCACATTGTGTCATTTTAACATTTTGTCTCTGGCATATGGGAAAATTTTTCAACACTAGGACAAACAAAGAGAATGAGTCATTTATTGCCAAATACCCAGATAGGAAGTATGAACTAAATACAGTAAGAGAAGCAATCTCTTCCTAGCCCAACCTCTTCCACAGTTACCCACTAAGGGCAAAGGAGCAACAGAAAAGATGAAGTTTAGACACTTCCTAGGATTCCTAGTATTGGCTACATTTTCCACTACTTCCGCTGTACAACCTCCATACCAATGATAATTCTACAAGCAAAAAGAGGAATTCTACACTAAAAAAGAAGTGTATTGTCTGTGTACTCCAAACATGTGATGAGCTGTTTAATTGCAGAGAAATCTCTCCTCAAGAAAACACATCTCCCTTCTATTTTTCAGTATGATATGAGTTTTGATGTTTGTTTCAAGTTATAAACATAACTGAAATGTGCTTCTTTTCAAGAAGAACTTTTAGCTTTATGTCTTTAGATCTAGAAAAGCAGACTTAAAAATTGATTTTAAGAAAACTGATTTCTAAAGTTATAGCTCACTACAGTGGGAATTAGAATTCAGGAGATTACAGAGAGTGAAACGGCCCCATAAAGAAAATATTACTTTCTATACTTAAATTATCCACTATTCATTTGTAATAGAAAACAGATTTTTCCTAGTTTAAATAATATAATATTAATATTACAATATTAACACCTTAGTGATTACAAATGCAAGATAAAATAAGGTGTCAGAATAAATACATGAAAATGGAAAATTACAAGAAAATATCTGAAAACAGGTCATTAGAATATTTTCTAATAATGTAAAGATTAAATTTGGAAGAGACATTTCCCCATGGCTCTTCTTTTATCACACAGCCTTGGAAGATGACAATTTCCCAAACAACACATACAGCAATAGGTGTGGGCCTCAGTGGTACATACCACACCCAAACTACCACAAAGAGAGTCATGCAGGCCAGGTCAGAGAACAGGTGGGAAGAGGTGAGGAATCATCATAGCATGGACACCAATATTTTCTCTTGGAATCCTTTGAAATGTCCTTTCAAATAGTCCTGCAGAAAATCCAAAAAATCTGGAATTGTCAGACAAGTCTCTGTGTGATTAGATTCAGAATAAACATTTCATCAGGAATCCCATTTAGATAAACTTCAGACATGGTCAGGCTCTCCTATTTAGTAAAGATGGTAACAGCTTTCTCTCTCTCAAAGAACATTTTATCTCCTTAATTAATAAATAAATCTATGGAGTGATATCCTGAGACTATTCTGTTTCCCAACCACTGTCTACCAATGGTTTTGTCACCCCTTGGGGAGGGGAATCAAAATATGGTGATTTTCTAATTCTAAGATTCACTCTATGTATATTAGCTGCTATTCTTCTAGAAAGAAGGCTTTCACTACCACTTCTTGGATTTTTTTTTTTTTTTTTTGGTATGGTTTACATTGCATCGTCATTCCTTCTGATGTTCAAACTGTCCCAAATTAAGCTAGTTAGAGAAACACATTCATTTTCAAAAATATGAAAATGCTAAATTTTATTATACCATAATCAATCTGTAAGAGTTTCAAAGTAATATGACGGTTTTATCACTTATATTTATCATTGTTACTATTATACTTTAGTAATTTATTTGGATCATGCCAAGGAAAGGAATGGATATCCTTAATCAATTCAAGTCGATCATGGCAGTTTTCTGAAGTAACACTGCATAAGTGTTTCACAAACCACGCATAAAGATCAGTCACATTGTTATATAAATGAATCTGATACTTTGCTGTCAAATCTCAGGTATGATTTTGAAAGTACAGTGCCAAATTAAACACTCTAAAATTGCCTTCATATTTTTTTCTTAACTTTTGATTTTAATTTGTTTTGAAACTTCCACTTCAGTACTGCCTAGCTATATAACCACATCAAATACAAATTTGAGACTAGAGCATCAAAATTAACATCTTAAAATTGTCATCATGGTGATACTGAAATTTATGATTTTTTTTAAAACTTTCATTTTAACTATGTCTTATTTAGAACTCTAGCTAGTATTAGCTACTGAATTTTGATTATTCATTTAACATATGAATAGCAAAATTAGAAACCTAACACTGCCTTAATTTTGGTACTAAGTTTTGTATTTTGAAATTTTTATTTTAACTCTGCCAAGGTTTTTTCTGAGATGAGCAATCACTTCATAATTAGTTTATGATTATTGAGATAATGGTTTTATTACTGATTCATTTATATAACAAAAATTATTTTATATGTTTTTATATGATGAGGACATTGATTTCTTAAAAGCCAGATCTTGTGTATTTTATGAAATAGTATAAAACTTGGAGCATATTCAATAAAATATAGCCTCTTTTATTTTCAGTGTTACTTCACATTTCTTTTTTATTTCACTTATTTGATTTTTTCTCTCCTTACAGCATCAATATTATTTCACATTTCTGTAGTATGATTGACTTTACAATAGAAATTGCTATCCCTGCTGGAATGTTAGAGCCATGAACAGGAATCTCTTACTCTTTGTCCTCTTGTATTTTAAGGACCTGAAAGGGTACCTGTGACATAACAGACACTCAATAAATATTTGCTGAATGGCTATTTGATAAATTGAGTAAAACAACATAGAACTGTATCCCAAAAAGAGTAACCATGAACAAAGCAGTCTTCACTCAGAAAGGTCATTATTTTTAGATTTTTTTTCTAATACTAATACTGTTTTGTTCACTTTCCATATTTGATAACAATTAACAGAGCAAGAAGAATTTTAGAGAGACTCCTATCAGTGATGTTACGTGATGGATGCCTTCTCCTGGCATTGTTTCTGAGTGCTTTTATCCTGTCCTCTGAATTTTTTCCAATAGATTCTTCTGCATTTGAATGAATTGTATTTATTTCTTGAGATATGGTCCTTATATAAAAGTAATCCAGGAAGAGCTAGACCTACAATTTTTAAAAATAAAGCAGCTTACCAATGTAAAGAAATGTAAAAAACATTTTCAGAATTATTAAATACGTTTAAAGAGAGAGAAGAGGTAGATCAACATGTTATTAATTTCTTTTGTGCTAGAAAAGATTAGTGCGGGAGTGGCCAAGATGGCCAACTAGAAGCAGCTGATGTGTGTGATTCTCACAGGGAGAAACGAAAGGGGTAAGTAAACACAGCATCTTCAACTGAAACATTAAGGTATTTGCATTGGAACTAATCAAGGAAACAACTCAACCCACAGAGAACAGAGAAAATCAAGGCAGGAAGACAGCCCACCAGGGAGAGACATGGAGTAAAGTGAAGCTCTCTTTCCCAGAGAAGTGGTGAGTGAATGTGTAGCCCTGGGAATCCACACTGCTCTCACAGATCTTTGCAACCCTCAGGTCAGGAGATCACTTCTGAACTACTCCATCAGGGCCTCCAGTGTGACATGCACAGCTATGTGGAGTCTCAGCAGAGCAGCCGCTCAGGCATGCATGGAGATTCAAGAGCCTTAGATACTCCAGTTTTCTGGATGTTCAGGCAAAAGTAGCTGCGACTCTAGCCAAGCTGAAGGATAGACCCCCATACATACCCCAGGAAAGAGGTTGAATCCAGAGAGATCAGCAGACAGGATCTACAGGCCTCACTTCTGCAGCACCTCACAGGATAAGACACACTGGCTTGGAGTTCTAGCTAGCCACCAGTAGCAACACTGTGCCTCCCAGGTACAGAGCTCCCAGGAGGAGGGACAGGCTGCCATCTCTGCTGTTTGGACAACTTAGCCATTATGGAATTTGGGCTTTGGAGAGTCCGATCTAACCAAGGGCAAAAGGGATTCCCCAGCACAGCACAGCTGCTCTATCAAAATGTGGCCAGACTGCTTCTTTAAGTAGGTGCCTGATCCCATTTATCCTCACCAGGTGGAACCCTTCAACTGGGGCCTCCAGGCACACCTGCCAGTGTTCTCAAGCTGACAGAGATTTGAAAACTCCCTGGGACAGAGCTCCCAGAGGGAGTGGCAGGCTGCCATCTTTGTTGTTTGGGCAACCTGGCTTTCCAGCCTTCAGGCTTTGGAGAGCTTAAGCTGACCAGGAGTGGAAGGGGTACCCCAGCACAGAACAGTTGCCCTACAAAAATGTGACCAAAGTGCTTTTTTTAGCAGGTCCCAATCCCATTCCTCCCAACGGGGTACAGCCTCCCAACTGGAGGTCTCTGGCTACACCAAATGGTGTTCTCTGACTGACAGAGGTTTCGGCAAAGGTCCCAGAGAGAGGAGCAGGCCACCATCTTTGATATTTGAGCTACTTAGCCATTCCAGTCTTTGGGCTTCAGGGTGTCTGAGGCGATTCTGGACTAAAGCATACCCCCAGGATGGCACAACTGCTCTTCGACAATGGGGCCAGAATACCTTTGAAAGCAGGTTCCTGATCCCATTCCCCCTGATTGGGTGAGGTCTCCCAACTAGAGTCTTCAGCCATGTCCTACAGATGTGTTCGAGCCAGCAGCAGGCCTGTATCTCCCAGGGACAGAGCTCCCAGAGAGAGGGGAAGACTGCCATCTTTGCTGTTTCACAGCTTTCACTAGTGATACCTCCAGGTACTGGAAAATCTAAAGGGACTGGGGACTGGAGCAAGCCCCCAGCACACTACAGCAGGTCTATGGAAAAGTGGAAAGACTGTTACGTGGGTGCCCACTCCCATATCTCCTCAATGAGCAAGTCTTCCAGGCCTGGACCTGTAGCCACACCCCACCAGAGATATCAAGCCAATAGAAACTCAGCAACTCCCTGGACAGAGCCACCAGAGACAACTGACAGCCTCTCCACCACTACCTTGGCAGTGGAACTGTCCTTGCTACCCTCGGACTAACAAAGGAGCAAGGACCCTAAGTGCCTTATCCACACCTCCAATAAGCAGCAGTTGACCCAAGGAGAGGAGGCCAGTCCATCTCCCACACATCCCACCCTACCCCCTGACTGCTTGTCACCAGACAGGGAGCCCCTGGCTTGGGCCCACAGCACAGACTCTCCATCTGGGCTGACTGCACTGAGTGATTGCTGACCCATATCTCTCTGGGGTGGAGCCCCCAGGAAACAAGCAAAGTGGTAGAGCAGCAAGCCAGCTGATGTGGATGGAGCCCACAGGGTTTAGTGCAGGAACATCTATAGCAGAGCATGGAGAGGGATAGCCATCCCTCTAGGTTTGACTTGCTCCCATTAGAGACTTTGGCCCTAGGAGAATTTTCAGACCTGATTTCTGCAGAGTGGTCTTGCACATCAGACAGGGTTGGTCCAACCTGAGTATTTCTTGGTCTGCTGGCCTCTTCCAGGGCCCCAGCCTGGCCATGCCTACTTTGAGGGACATCTTATGTGCTGTGGGGGCCCACAGAATAGCTTCTGCACAAGTGAGCCATGTCTGATCAGTGGAGAGCTCCAGCAAGATAGCCCCTAGTGCCACGCACCAGACCGGGTGTTCACTCCCCATGCTGCAGCTTCCCCTGAGCCTGTGGCAACTCCCCACATCATTTTGCAGGCACATGTTTGCACAACTGGGTTTTGCTTTACTTACCCCACCAGCATACAGGAGTGAAGTATGCCCCTCAACCCCCACCAACCACCATTGCAGACAGAACCTTAGCAGCATACAGCCAGCAAGCCTTGCCACCACCAGTGCCTCACTCTTCCAGTAATGCTGCATGGAGAGTAGAGGATCTTCCTACACCCTAAGCAATCCCTCCTGCTTGCGGGATACCAAGAAAGCACTCAGGCCTGCACTGGCCAGCGCCTCAAACCAACATTACCTCCAGTGCAAAAGTACACAGAGTCTATAGCAAGAGCCTCAAACCAAACCAACACCACCCCCAAACCAACACCACTTACCAAACCAACACCACCTCCCCAAACCAACACCAGCCCCAAACCAACACCACCTCCACTGCAAAAGCACACAGAGTCTATAGCAGAAGCCTCCTGTTCCCCCCAAAATTCCTTGCCTCCACTGGCATAGTGAATGCCCACAGGGAGGCAGGCACCCCTGAATTCACTAGTACTTGGCTGCAGCTGCCATACCTTGGTCCCCCCAGCAAAGTAGACTCCAAACCTCAAGGAACCAGAGAACAAAGTTGGGGCCCAATACAGGTCAGCCAAAGTTAGAGCACATAGTCTAGGAGTTGAGAGCTGAACGATGGCCCCCTAAAATCTTCCAGATACAAAGCCAGTTGGCTGAATCTACTTTATACCACAATCAAACCCTCAAGGTCATTAAATAGAATAAAAGAAAAAAAATCCAAATGTCAGCAACCTCAAAGATTGAAGGTAGATAAGCCCACAAAGATGAGACAGAATCAGCACAAGAACAATGAAAACTTAAAAAGCCAGAATACCTTCTTTCCTCCAAAGGACAACATCATCTTTCTGACAAATGTTCAGTACCAGGCTGAGGCTGAGATGGCTGAAATGATAGAAGCAGAATTCGGAATATGGATAGGAATGAAGTTCACAGAAGTACAGGAGTATGTTGTAACAAAATGCAAAAGAACTAAAAATTATAATAAAACATTGAAAAAGCTTACAGATAAAATAGCTAGAATACTGAAGAATGTAACTGACCTGATAGAGCTGAAAACACACTACAAAAATTTGTTTTTTTGTTTTTGAGAAGGAGTCGCAACTCACCCCGGCTGGAATGCAGTGGCATGGTCTTGGCTCACTGCAACCTTCATCTCCCAGGTTCAAGTGATTTTCCTGCCTCAGCCTTCCAAGTAGCTGGGATTATAGGCATGCACCACCATGCCCAGATATGGTTTTATTTTGTTTTGTTTTGTATTTTTAGTAGAGGTAGGGTTTCACCACATTAGCCAGGCTGGTCTCAAACTCCTGACCTCAAATGATCCACCCACCTCAGCCTCCCAAAGTGCTGGGGTTACAGGCATGAACCACCACTCCTGTCCCCAAAAATTTCATAATGTAATCACAAGTATTAATAACAGAATAGACCAAGTGAAGGAAAGAATTTCCGAGCTTGAAGACTACATTTCCAAAATAAGACAAGCAGACAAGAATAGAGAAAAAATGTATAAAAATGAATAAACAAAACCTCTGAGAAATATAGAATTATGTAGAGACCACATCTGCAATTCATTGGTGTACCTGAAAAAGATGGAAGATAATGGAACTAACTTGGAAAACGTATTTCAAGACAACATTGATGGGAACTTCCCCATCCTAGCCAGAGAGGCCAACATTCAAGTTCAGGAAATGCAAAGAACTCCAGTAAGATACTCCAGAATAAGATCATCCCCAAGACACATAATCATCAGATTCTCTAAGGTCAAAATGAAAGAAAAATGTTAAAGGCAGCTAGAGAGAAAGGCCAGGTCACAAAAGGAACCCTATCAGACTAACAGCAGGCCTCTCAGCTGAAACCCTACAAGCCAGAAGTGATTGGAGGCCCACATTCAATGTTCTTAAAGAAAAGAAATTCCAACCCAGAATTTTGTATATGGCCAAACTAAGTTTCTTTCATAACTGAAGGGAAAAAAAAAGATTCTTTGCAGACAAGCAAATGCTGAAGGAATTAGTTACTACCAGACCTGCCTTACAAGAGCTCCTGAAAGAGGCACTAAATGTGGAAAGGAAAGACCATTACCAGCCACTACAAAAACACACTGAAGTACACAAATCAGTAACACATAAACAAGTCTGCAAAACAACCAGCTAGCAATTATGATGACAGGATGAAATCCACACGTATCAACACTAATTTTAAATGTAAATAGGCTAAATGTACCAATGAGAAGACACAGAGTGGCAAGCTGGATGAACAGCCAAGACCCATTGGTATGCTATCTTCAAGAGATTCATCTCACATGCAATGAGATAGGCTCAAAATAAGGGGATGGAGAAAAATATACCAAGCAAATGGAAATCAGAAAAAGCAGGGTTCCAATCCTGGTTTCTGACAAAACAAACTTTAAACCAACAAAAATCAAAAAAGACAAAGAAGGGCATTACATAATGGTAAAGTGTTCAATTCAACAAGAAAATCTAGCAATCCTAAATATATACGCACCCAACATAGGAACACCCAGAAACATAATCATGTTCTCACAGACCTTCAAAAAGACTTAGACTCCCACACAATAATTGTGGGAGACTTTAACACCCCAATGACAATATTAGACAGATCATCAAGACAAAAAATTAACAAATATATTCAGGACCTGAACTCAGCACTGGATCAAATGGACCTGATAGATATATATAAAACTCGCTAGTGAAAAACAACAGAATATACATTCTTCTCATTACCACATGACACATACTCTAAAATTGATCACATAATTGGAATTAAAATACTCCTCAACAAATGCAAAAGAACTGAAATCATAACAAAGAGTCTCCCGGACCACAATGCAATCAAATTAGAGATCAAGACTAAGAAATCCACTCAAAACTATACAATTGCATGGAAAGTGAATCACCTGCTCCTGAATGACTTGAGTAAATAATTAAATTAAGGCAGAAATCCAGAAGTTTTTTGAAACTAATGAGAACAAAAGATGTGACATACCAGAATCTCAGGGACAAAGCTTAAGCAGTGTTAAAAGGAAAATTTATAGCACTAAATGCCTGCCTACATCAGAAAGTTAGAAAGATCTCAAGTTAGCAACCTAGCATCACAACTAAAAAACTAGAGAACCAAGAGCAAACAAATCCCAAAGCTAGCAAAAGACAAGAAATAACAAAATTCAGAGCTGAACTGAAGGAGACAGAGACACAAAAGCATTCAAAAGATCTACAGATCCAGGAGGCGGTTTTGTGAAAAAATTAATTAAATAGGTATACCACTAGCTAGATGAATAAAGAAGAAAAGAGAGAAGATTCAAATAAACACAATCAGAAATGATGAGGGGAATATTACCATTGACCCCACAGACATAATATTTCCTGATGGTTATTTGGAAATAACCATCAGGAAATATTATGAACACCTCTATGCATGCAAACTAGAATATATAGAAGAAATTGACAAATTCCTGGAAACATACACCCTCCAAACACTAACCAGAAAGAAACTGAATCCCTGAATAGACCAATAAGGAGTTCTGAAACTGAGGCAGTAATTAGTAGCCTACCAACCAAAAAACACCCAGGACCATATGTATTCACAGTGAAAACTACTAGATGTATAAAGAAGAGCTGGTGCCATTCCTACTGAAATTATTCCAAAAAAAATGAAGAGGAGGGACTCCTCCCTAATTTATTCTATGAGCCCGGCATCATCCTAGTACTGACACCTGATAGAGATACAACAAAAAAGGAATACTTCAGGCCAATATCCTTGATGAACACTGATGCAAAAATCCTCAACAAAATACTGGCAAACTTAATCCAGCAACACCTTAAAAAGCTTATCCAACATGATCAAGTATACTTTATCCCTGGGATGCAAAATTGACTCAGCATGTGCAAATCAATGTATATTAATCATCACATAAACAGAACTAAAACAAAAACCACATGATTACTTCAATAGATGCAGAAAAGGACCTCAATAAAGTTCAACATTCATTCATGTTAAAAAAAAAAAAAAGGTTCAATAAACCAGGTATTGAAGGAATGTATCTCAAAATAATAAGAGCCATCTATGACAAACCCACAGCCAACATCATATTGAATGAGTAAAAGCTGGAAGCATTCCTCTTGAAAACTGGCACAAGACAAATATGCCCTCTCTCACCACTTCTATTCCACATAGTACTGAATATTCTGGGCAGGGCAATCAGGCAAGAGAAAGAAATAAAGGCATCCAAACAGAAAGAGAGGAAGTCAAACTATCTTTGTTTGCAGATGTCATGATCCTATATCTAGAAGACCCCATTGTCTCAGCCCAAAAGCTCCTTGCTGATAAACAACTTCAGCAAAGTCACAGGATACAAAATCAATCTGCAAAAATTACTGGAATTCCTATACATTAACAGCAGTCAAGCCCAGAACCAAATCAGGTACAAATTTTCATTCAAAACTGCCAGAAAAAGAATAAAATAGCCGGGCGCGGTGGCTCACACCTGTAATCCCAGTACTTTGGGAGGCCGAGGCAGGTGGATCACAAGGTCAAGAGATCAAGACCATCCTGGCCAACATAGTGAAACCGTCTCTACTAAAATATAAAATATTAGCTGGGCATGGTGGCACGCATCTGTAGTCCCAGCTACTCAGGAGGCTGAGGCAGGAGAATTGCTTGAACCCAGGAGGCGGAGGTTGCAGTGAGCGGAGATCGTGCCACTGCACTCCAGCCTGGCACCTGGCGACAGAACAAGACCCGGCCAAAAAAAAAAAAAAGGAATAAAATACCTAGGAATATAGCTAACCAGGGAAGTGAAAAATCTCCATAAGGAGAACTATAAACTACTGCTCAAGGAAATCAGAGATAATATAAACAAATGGCAAAACATTCCATGCTCATGTATAGGAAGAATCAGTATCGTGAAAATGGCCATACTGCCCAAAGCAATTTATAAATTCAAAGCTCTATATATTAAACTACCATTGAAATTCTTCATAGAACTAGGAAAAAGAATTTTAAAGTTCATATGGAACCAAAAAAGAGCCCTAATATCCAAGGCAATCCTAAGCAAAAAGAACAAAGCTGAAGGCATCACATTACCTGACTTCAAACTATACTACAGGGCTACAGCAACCAAAACAACATGGTACTGGTAATAAATAAATAAAAATAAATTTATAAAAATAAAAAACAAACAGACACAGACCAATGGACCAGAATAGAGAATCCAGAAATACAAAAACAAGCAATGGAGAACAGATTCCCTATTAAACAAATGGTGCTGGGATAACTGGCTAGCTATATACAGTAAATTGCATCTGGACCCCTTCTTTATACCATATACAAAAATTAACTCAAGATACAGTAAAGACTTAAATGTAAAACCCAAAACTATTAAAACCCTGGAAGACAATCTAGGCAATGCCATTCAGAACATAGGACAGGCAAAGATTTCATGGTGAAGACACAGAAACAGTTGCATCAAAAGCAAAAATTGACAAATGGAATCTAATTAAACTAAAGAGCTTCTGTACAGCAAAAGAAACTATCAGTAGAGTAAAAAGACAGCTTACGGAATGGGAGGAAATTTTTTCAAACTATGCATCTGACAAAGGTCTAATATCCAATATTTTTAAGGAACTTAAACAAATTTACAAGAATAAAACAACCCCATTAAAAAATGGGCAAAGGACATGAACAGACACTTTTCAAAAGAAGACATACATGTGGGCAACAATCACACGAAGAAAAGCTCAACATCACTGATCATTAGAAAAATGCAAATCAAAGCCACAATGAGATACTATCTCACACAAGTCAGAATGGCTATTATTAAAAACTTGAGCCAGGCGCGGTGGCTCACGCCTGTAATCCCAGCACTTTGGGAGGCCGAGGCGGGTGGATCACGAGGTCAAGAGATCGAGACCATCCTGGTCAACATGGTGAAACCCCGTCTCTACTAAAAATACAAAAAAAAATAGCCTGGCATGGTGGCACGTGCCTGTAATCCCAGCTACTTGGGAGGCTGAGGCAGGAGAATTGCCTGAGCCCAGGAGGCGGAGGTTGCAGTGAGCCGAGATCACACCATTGCACTCCAGCCTGGGTAACAAGAGCAAAACTCTGTCTAAAAAAAAAAAAAAAAAAAAAAAAAAAAAAAAAAAAGTTGAAAACAATAACAGATGCTGGTGAGGTAGTAGAGAAAAAGGAACACTTATACACTGTTGATGTAAATTGGTTCAACCATTGTGGAAGACAGTGTGATGATTCCTCAAAGCCCAAAAGACATAAATACCATTCAACCCAGCAATCCCATTACTGGGCATACACCCAAAGGAATATAAATCATTCTATTATGAAAACACTACAGTACTATTCACAATGGCAAAAAAAATTGAATCGATATAAATGCCCATCAATTATAGACTGGATAAAGAAAATGTGGCACACATACACCATGAAATACTATACAGCCAGAAAAAAAGAACAAGATCACGTCCTTTTGCAGGGACATGAATGAAGCTGGAAGCCATTATCCTTAGCAAACTAATGCAGGAACAGAAGACAAATACCACATGTTCTCACTTATAAGTGGTAGATAAATGATGAGACCACACAGACACATAGAGGGAAACAACGCACACTGAAGCCCATCAGAAGATGGAAGGTAGGAGGAGGGAGAAAATCAGGAAAAATAACTAATGGATACCAGGCTTAATACCTGGGTGATGAAACAATTTGTACAACAAACCCCCACGACAAAAGTTTACCTATGTAGCAAACCTGCACATGTACCCCTGAACTTAGAATTTTTTAAAAAAGAGTTTGACCATTCAGGACATAGGCATAGGCAAGGACTTCATGGCCAAAACACCAAAAACAATGGCAACAAAAGCCAAAATAGACAAATGAGATCTAATTAAACTCCAGAGCTTCTGTATAGCAAAGGAAACAATCATTAGAGTGAACTGGCAACCAACACAATGGGAAAAAATTTTTGCAATCTACCTATCTGACAAAGGGCTAATATCCAGAATCTACAAAGAATTAAAACAGATTTATAAGAAAAAAACAAACAAACCCATTCAAAAGTGGGTGAAGGATATGAACAGACACTCTACAAAAGAAGACATCTATGAAACCAACAAACATATGAAAAAATGCTCATCATCACTGGTCATTAGAAAAATGCAAATCAAAACCACAATGAGATACCATCTCCAACCAGTTAGAATGGCAATCATTAAAAAATCTAGAGACAACAGATGCTGGAGAGGATGTGGAGAAACAGGAACACTTTAACACTGTTGGTGGGAGTGCAAATAGTGCAACCATTGAGGAAGACAGTGTGGCAATTCCTCAAGTACCTAGAAATAAAGATACCATTTGACCTAGCAATCCCATTACTGGGTATATACCCAAAGAATTATAAATTGTTCTATTATAAGGGCACATGCACACGTATATTCATTGCAGCACTGTTTACAATAGCAAAGACCTAGAACCAACCCAAATGTCCATCAACGATAGACTGGATAAAGAAAATGTGGCATATATACACCATGGAATACTACACAGCCATAAAAAATGATGAATTCCTGTCCTTCATAGGGACATGGATGAATCTGAAAACCATCATTCTCAGCAAACTGACACAGGAACAGAAAACCAAACACCTCATCTTATCACTCATAGGCAGGTGTTGAGCAATGAGAATACATGGGCACAGGGAGGGGAGCATCACACATTGTGGTCAGGTGGGGAGGGTTGGGGGAAGGGGGGGGGAGGGGGGTAGTTAGGGGGGGGAGGGATAATGAGGGGAGAAATACCAGATATAGGTGAGGGGAGGATGAAGGCAGCAAACCACCTTGCCATGTATGTACCTATGCAACAATCCTGCATAATCTGTACATGTACCCCAGAATCTAAAGTACAATTTAAAAAAAGGGGGGAGTGGAATTAATTCCTAGGATTTAATATTATTGCTTATACTCTACTATTCTTTTTCTCAAAAAAATAATCTCTCTGCTATGTTCAAATGTCTGCTAATTTTCTATACTCCAATATCTGCATTTCAGTATAGAGAAAGTTGCATTACTACATCTGTTGGTATAAATTAGTCTAAATTAGAGATATACACTCCTCCCTGAGCTCTAGACTCCTCTCTCTAACTTTGATTGGATATCTCCATCTGAATAGTTCATGTCTCAAGTTCAGTGTTGCTGAACCTGAACTCATAATCTTCATCTTAAACTAAATCTTCATCCAGCATTCCCTATCTTGGTGACCATGATCACCAACATCTTTCATTGTAAAAACCTGCCTAACACACTCCCTTCCCTCATCTTCCATCACCAGTTAATTGCTAAGCACTGTTGATGTTATCTTTAAATATGTCTTAAAGAAGTCTACTTCTATCCATCTAGCTTCAGGCACTTCAGTTCAAGATACCATAATTTATCCTCTGAACTACTGGCCCACAGTATCTATTCTTGCCTCTCCCGAAAAACCATTCTTCAAAATGCATTCCAAGTATTTTTTTAATTTAACTGAAAATCTGATCACATCATGTATCTTCATAAACCCATCAATGGCTTCTCCTTAAGATAAAGACAAAAGTCCTTAACATGGTCTATATGGCTCTACATAATTTTTCCATGCTTATTTCTCAGCTAGCTACAATCTTTTCCTCCATCCCTATGCTCTAGTCACAATTCCTTCAATGTGTCCATGCTTGGTCCCACCTCAGAGCTTGCCACATGCAATTCCTTCTGACTTGCATGCCCCTCCTTGGAACAACTGCCTCTCTTTTGATTAGTTAATTCTTCTATAATCCTACAGACCTCAACTCAAATATCTCTTGATTCCCTCAACCACCAGACCAGATCAGCTCTCTCACTGGCATTTACATCACATCCAGGATTTTTACTTCATGGCACTTACAATGTTTTGAAATTAATAATCTCTGAATTATTTATCACTTGTACCTAGAACATAGTGTCTGATATTTATTGGGGCCCTCAATATTTTGAATGTATGAGTAACTATACTACAGATAGCTAATTATTCAAGCTTTTATGTTCACATTATTGCTAAAAATGTAGATGAAGTACAAGTAGAACGAAATAGGAAGCACAAACATGTCGATGCTCTTTACATCACATACATGGATTATGGTTTTGTTTGTTTGTTTGTTTTTTGATGGAGTCTTACTATGTCATCCAGGCTGGAGTGCAGTGGCCTGATCTCAGCTCACTGCAACCTCCACCTCCCAGGTTCAAGTGATTCTCCCGCCTCAGCTTCCCAAGTAGCTGGGATTACAGGTGCCTAACACAAGCCCAGCTAATTTTTGTATTCTTAGTAGAGATGGGGTTTTACCATGTTGGCCAGGCTGGTTTGAACTGCTGACCTGAGGTGATCCACCAGCCGTGGCCTCCAAAAGTGCTGGGATTATAGGCATGAGCCACCGCGCCCGGCCCATGGCATATGTTATCAGTAATATGTAAGTATGGCTTCAGTCAAGGCAAGGAAGGTGAGAGTAACAATTTTTTAAAAAGTTATCAGAATCCAAAGCTGTGGAGAAAAACTACTTGAGATGAAGTGTGAGATTATTAGACCTAACAAGAAGAAAATTATTGGTTCTCTTAGCAATTGGTTACCCAGATTTTGAATGAAAGCCAGATTACAGAAGGTTGAAGAGTAAATGAAAATAGAGATATAAATATATACTAATGTTCTAATAAACTTAATTTTAAATATGTAGTTTAGCACATAAAAGTTAATTATTTGATTTCGACTGGCTATGTAATTGGATCTGAAGAAGAGTTAACAACTTCACATGGCCAACAAGCATATGAAAAAATGCTCAGTATCACTGATCATTAGAGATATACAAATCAAAACCATAGTGAGAAACCATCTCACACTAGTCAGAATGGATATTATTAAAATGTCAAAAAATAACAGATGTTGGTGAGGTTGTAAAGAAAAGGGAATGCTTATACACTACTGGTAGGAATGTAAATTAGTTTAGCCACTCTGGAAAGCAGTTTGAAGATTTCTCAAAGAAATTAAAACAGAACTGCCCTTCGACCCCACAATCTCATTATTGGGAACATATCCAAACGAAAATAAATTGTTCTGCCAAAAAGACACATACACCTAAATGTTCATCACAGCACTATTCACAATAGTAAAGACATGGAATCAATATAGATGTCCATCAGTGATAGACCGGATTAAGGAAATGTGGTACATATACACCATAGAATACTTAGCAGTCATTAAAAAATGAAATCATGTACTTTGCAGCAACATGAATGCAGCTGGAGGCCATTATCCTAAGCAAATTAATGCATGAACAGAAACCCAAATTTTGCATATACTCACTTACAAATAGGGACTAAACACTGGGTACATATGAACACAAAGATTAGAACGCTAGACACTGCGGCCTACTTGATGGGGGAGGGCGGAAGGCAGGTGAGGGTTGAAAAACTGCCTATCAGGTACTATTCTCACTACCTGGCTGACAAAATCATTTGTACACCAAACTCCTGTGACACACAATTTGCCCATGTAACAAAGCTGCACATGTACACACTGAACCTAAAATAAAAGTTGAGAAAAGAAAGAAAAATTTCAAATAAGGAAGAAAAAGAAGTCCAGTTTCCAACTCATGACTCATTAAGATGGTTGCTTGAATGTAGGACTGGTCAGATTAATCAAATCTTCAAGCCAATTGATCCAGATAAATGAAATCTTCAAGCCAATTAATTCTGATGAGATATGTGTATGTGTGTTGGTGTGTGTGTGTGTGTGTTGCATATTTTAACAAAGAAGCCTCCTAAAATTATTTTTTTTAATCACTACATCAGGTAAAGTGAGTATTTTACAAGAGGCTTGGACAGAAAATATGCTTTATCAGAAATGTATGAACTATCCCTAATATCAGTAAACACAGTTTGGAGAGAACACATTTCCCAAGAAAGTAAATTAAATATATAATTTATGCAAAACAACAATCTTCAAAAAAAATTAAGAAAAATTAAAATGCTCAGCTTTTTTTTTAACTTGCTAGCTTTTTCCTCAAGCAATTAAGCCCCCAGAAACCATCTCTACTTTTAGAAAAAGTTTTCATCTAACTCAATCCCTCACTACACCTCCTGTTATTCCATCTATAATAGCAACAGTTGTGAAATGCACTAGCTTCTAACATTAACACTAGATACATTAAAAATAGAGCAGAGTCTGGATACACAAATTAATTTCACAAATAATTATTGTCTCACACATGACTGTTATTCAAGTTATCCAACTGAAGCATAAAGTCGTTTCAGCAGTAGCTTAAGTCTGGTTACCAACACAATACCTCTTTGCATGCAATGGCCTATTAAATTATCTTCAACTTTAAAAGTTTCCTTTGTTTTTGAATGATTATAAGTTAATAAACAAATATATGCCAATATCTTGGCAGAATTCATGAACTTAATAACTTCAATATGTTGTTCATATAAAAATTTCTGGCAAATGAGAACTGTACATTACTGATGTGACAAAGTACACAAGCCAATGTTGACATAATTTTTCAAAATGGGGTCTCTGGGGTAACTGAACTATATACAATAATTTTATTCAAGAATGAGTTTCAATGACAGGACAAAACTTGATAAAATGATGAAATAAAATATTACATGCCCAAGTTCAGTAAACCTTGTGTGTATAGCAAAAAAAATCTCAAACTTGCCTAGCACATAGAGTCTGAATTCAGTTGGGTTTGTGTAAAACAGGTAGACTGAGCACCAAAAAAAGGAGTGGATAACCCATATAGGCAGACTTCCTTATTTTAAATACCACTTCCCACTAAAAGTAAAACCAGTACTTCTTTGAAAAATAGTTAATATTTATGTACAGGACTGGAAGTGTATAAGATAAAACTGGAACACATTGTTATACCAGAAATCAAAGATTTTGTCAAAGACTAATGGTTCCATGTCAAAAAGACCCAGTAATTAATTTGCACAGTCTCCCATTGGCCAAAGATAGGATTTCATAATCAACAGGAATAATTATAATGGGTTGAAACATACCAATTATGTTTAAATCTATAGGCTTATAATAATAATTTTTTAATTATTATTCACCTTTGAAAGATGCTAGAGACTCAACTCATTATTTTGAAAATTTATAAATACATTTCAAAATCTAGCGTTTATTCTGTCTTCCTTATATATACCTGAAAGCAACTAAGTAGATAATGAAGAGAACTTTCTATATAGAAATATTCCAGGCCAGGCACAGTGGCTTATGTCTATAATCCCAACACTTTGGGAGGCTGAAGCAAAGAATCACTTGAGCCCAGGAATTTGAGACCAGCCTGCTCAAAAAAGCAAGATCCTCATCTCTACAAAAAAATTTTAAAAATTAGCCAGGTAGTGTGTGCCTGTAGTCCTAGCTATTGGGGAAGCTGAGGTGGGAGGATTACTTCAGCCTGGGAGTTGCAGATTGCAGTGAACTATGATCACACGACTGCACTCCACTGTCACTGGGTGACAGTGTGAGACTCTGTCTCAAAAAATAATAAATGAATGAATAAATAAATAAACAAATAAATAATTTTTAAAAATATTCTAGCTAGTAAATGAAGGAAAGGATAGCAAAATTAGAATGTCACCATTTTGCCATCCCCAAGAAAATAATAGATCTATGAAATATGTATCCATGGCTGCTATAATCATAGAAAGGGACAAACATATTACGTGTCTCTTGGTGAAAGTATATGATGCCACTTATTAAATACTTTTGCCAAAATATCAAACCTGAATCACATCCAGACTCTAGGCTTAAATAATAAATTATTAGAAATGCAAATGACAAAGAAAAATGTTAAGTATCATCATAAAGAAGCATTCAGCAAAATCTAAACTTTAGGAAACTACAGAAAAAGCCAATTTCTGCAAGAAATAAATTGAAATAAAAAAAAAGAAGGCAAAAAGGGGAAACTGTAGATTAAGAGGAAACAAGAGGCCAGGTACAGTGGTTCATGCCTGTAATCCCAGAACTTTAGGAGGCTGAGATGAGAGAACTGCTTGAGCCCAGGAGTTTAAGACCAGCCTAGGCCAGATGGCAAGACTTCATCGCTACCAAAAAGTAAAAATATTAGCCAGTCATGGTGGCCAACACCTGTAGTCCCAGCTACTTTGGAGGCTGAGGCAGGAGGATCCCTTCAGCCCAGGAGTTCGAGATGGCAGTGACCCTTGCTCATGGTACTGCACTCCAGCCTGACCGACAAGGTGTAACCTGTCCCTTAAAGAAAAAAAGAGGGAGAGAGAGATACAACAGACTGGTAGCAATTTCAGCCAATTTCAATGTGCTAGCCTTATTTTAATCCTTATTCAAATGAATATTAACAACAGTTTTAAAAGAAATGAAAAGTAAAATGTGTAAAAATTAAGATGCTGTTATGGGCTGAATTGTTGCCTCAAATTTCTTATGTTAAAGTCCTAATCCCAATACTCACAATGTGACTATATTTGGAAACATGGCCATTAAAGAAGTGACTAAGTTAAAATAAGGCCTTTGGGGTGGGCCCTAATCCAATCTGACTGGTGTCCTCAAAAGAGGAGGAAATTAGAGACTCAGGGGCATATGTGCACACAGGTTGACTATGTGAAGAGGCAGCAGCAGGATGGCCATCTGCAAGTCAAGAAGAGGGGCCTCAGGAGAAGTTAAAACTCTGAAAAAATAAATATCTGTTGTTTAAGCCACTCAGTCTGTGGTATTTTGTTATGGCAGCCCTGGCACACTGATACAGATGCTACAATGATGAATAAGTCTACCATTTAATTAATCTTGAAAAACACCTGGGAATATAGAAGTGGATATACTGTGAATCATGGAGCAATAATTCCCAACTCATAAAATGGAGAAAATCAAACCTCCTGGTGGGTAGGTGGGTCATATAAAATTTGAAAAGGGCCCCAAAGTGATTATAAATTTCCTTCTCTTCTCACTTAGAAACACTATCTTAGACCTAACAATATGCAAAAGAGCGCACAAATAAGGGCAAGGTTGGGTCACTGTTTCTTTTAGCCAGTCAACTGATTCTACTCATACATTTTTAGAGAGGTCATATACAGACAGTTTCACCAACTAGAATATAAAAATATTATTACGAGTGATCTGAGTTACGTGCAACATTGGAACAGATACTACTCATTTCCTTCCACTGACCTGCAAAATTCTAAGCCAATTTACTGTTAACTTTTTCTTCTCACTTATAAATTATTCACCATGTTAAAAGACATGGCTCTGACAATTCCAGGTTTCAACTGCCCACTATGTTCCCAACCACTTCATCTTTTAAATGTGTTTAAAGCATTAACAACAGATTGTGTTTCACCCTAGAGACAGCTGGGTTTCAAAGAGAGGTAAAATGTTTCATAATCTCACTCTATTGTCCAAGATAAATGTGCTATTGTATTACATGTGAAGTGTCATCTTTGAAGTCTATTAAGGGTGTGCTGTGAGGTAAGCCATCTGGAAAACACAGTGTAAACTGAAAAATAATTATAAGTTAGTTCATTACTTTTTTTCCAGTTAAGCCTACCATGACAGCTGCTAAAAACACTAAGCAGTATAAAGGGTAAAAAGACTCTGAAGTTGCACAAGTTATACCCATCTCCAATAATGATTAGCTAGTATACAACTCACTCAACTTCTCTGATCCTTTTGGCTTGTCTGTAAAATTGAAATATGGACACATTCCACAAGGAGTTTTACGAGTGTTAAATGAAACAACAGGCCAGGTGCAGTGGCTCACACCTATAATCCCAACACTTTGGGAGACCAGGTCGGGCAGATCACGAGGTAAGCCTGGCCAACGTGGTGAAACCCCGTCTCCACTAAAAATACAAAAATTAGCCGGGCATGGTGGCTGCGCCTGTAATCCCAGCTACTCAGGAGGCTGGGGCAGGAGAATAACTTGAACCCGGGGGGCAGAGTTTGCAGTGAGCCAAGATCGCACCACTGTACTGCACTCCAGCCTGGGCAACAGAGCAAGACTGTCAAAAAGAAAGAAGGGAAGGAAGGAAGGAAGGAAAGAAGGAAAGGAGGAGGGAGGGAGGGAGGGAGGGGGGCAGGGAAGGAGGGAAGGAAGGAAGGAAGGAAGGAAAGAAGGAAGGAAAGAAGGAAGGAAAGAAGGAAGGAAGGAAAGAACAGCTGTAAAGCACTTGGGACAGAGTACACAATAAATGGTATTTCTCTCCTAAATATAGATTATATGGTATTCTTTATACAGGGAATATTAGATAAAATCTAATCATATTTGGAAATCAGGTTGAACGGGTTGGTATTTCAAAGAAATCCATTGAGCTTCCATAATGTCCTTTCTATCTGATGGAGAAAAGGGGCTTTGGAAGATCAAGTTTGAAGCTTTAGAATTCTGTCTGGAGCAGGTTAGGACCACCCAGGCGTGTGAGTATAAGCAAAGCGCTGTCCGTGGTGCTAGTAAGCGCGAAGGCCCCCGGCACCATTTTCCCTACCCAAAATTGTTTTTCAGCCGACTTGCTTAATGAAGCTCACATATCTGTCTCGTCATTATACTCACCCATTGGTTCTTTCTCTATCACCATTCTTTGTGCTCCCGTCAAAGAAGAATATTATCTTCTATTTCCCTATCAACTACAAACAGTTTTCATTTTTCGGACACATTTACCACCTAAGAAATGGCTCAGGAATTCGCTCAGACTATCTTGTCCTAATTTTTTTGATAAGTTTCAGAGAAACTCAAAGGTCAAAGCAAGAGCACAGGAAACATTTTTCTTTTTTGAGACCGAGTTTCACTCTGCCACCCAGGCTGGAGTGTAGTGGTGCAATCTCAGCTCACTGTCACCTCCGCCTCCCGAGTTCAAGCGACTCTCCTGCCTCGGCCTCCTGAGTAGTTGGGATCACAGGCGCGCACTACCACGCCCGACTATTTTTTGTGTTTTTAGTAGAGACGGGGTTTCGCCATGTTGCTCAGGCTGGTCTCAAACTCCTGAGCTCCAGCGATCCAGATCCACACACTTCAACCTCACAAAGTGCTGGGATTACACGCATGAGCTACTGCACCCAGCCTCTAGAAACATTCATTTCTGATGCCTCCTTTGAAAACTCTCTTCGATTGGCATCTCCTCTTAGAAACTTTCCTTGTACCCTCACCCTAAATTCCAGTCTTCCTTACTTCCAAAGTATCTTGTAGATGTATCTCAGTAAAGTAACTTTAAATACATTAAATCGAAACTATTTATTAGTTTCTAGTGCCACTATAGAGTTTCTTAAAAGTGAGGACTCATGTCTTATTCAACTTTGAACTTCTAGAATGTAGGACATGCTGCATTACTTACTTTGAACTAAACTTAATAACTGTATCTATGAGAGACAAGATCCCAATAACAAGAAGGCAACCTTCCTTGTTGCACTTGACTGTGCACTACATTTTGGAGTACCTAGGCTTTTCTGATGAAGATATTCTGGACTGTGTCTTTGCCACCACATCCACCACACCAGTCTAGTGGCTTGGCCCCTCAGGGTGAATGGTAAAGAACCAATGTCATTCATTTTAAAGTCTCCTGCTTCCCACTGCCCATCTTTCCTCCTATTTCTTCTATTCTACCTACACATCTGTTATCCCCAATACTATCCATGGGGACTGATTTCCTAGACAAACACAATCTGTTCATGTGTTTCACCCAGAAGTAGACTTTGGTTCCTCTAGTCAAATCCAAAAATGGAGTGGCTATCAACAAATAAAAGGGCATTTTTACAGATAAACGTGGAAGTTTGAATAAAAGTGAAAGGTAGAGGAATTAAGAAGACTAGGAAATGGAGGTTGGATAGTAAAGACAAAGAAATTGTTATTAATGTTAAGCAGTTCCCTTCCCTGTCCAGGTAGATTTCAGCTCTGTTGAGGCTCTGTCAGATTTTCAGCCCTTACCACCACTTCCATGGGCACCACTGCCTTTAAAAGAAAGCTTTCTCTCATTCTACAGGGATTTGGGGGATGAGGAGTCAGAGCTGAGGTATCCTAGAAGAAACAGGTGGAGACTCTCATTTTGCAATATACAACCAATTGTCCTCCTTTTAAAATTTTGTCTTCCTCAGCACTCTGAACCAAAATGATTCTGTAAATAAAAATTGTTCACTCTAAGGACAGGTTCACTTGTGTAGTTCCTCACCAAAGTTTTTAGGCAACAAATCCATAATTTGTGGTTTTCTTCCTAGTCAATGTAGCATCAGCTGAAATTTTTTAAATAAAGTAATGAATGTTGATTCAAACTCACCTAGGAAGATTAGAAAGGGGAAAAAAAGCACTTGGCATTTAAATCTTCAGAAGAGAATTTAATAACAGGTTTAGCCTGTTTAATGACAGGCTCAGCACCACACCCTTCTCTTATTATGTTTCATTATTACTGCATAAATTTCCTTTACTACTCACGATAAATAAAAAATTAAATGCTTGACAAAGTGGGTTTAAACAGGTAAGAGTGCAAACAAAGATTTACTGTACAAATATGATGAAACTGGGATCTCAGATTCTTAAAGTATAAATATTTTTTTGTCTTATGTGTTCCAGGTTGCCACTCAATCTCTAACTAGTTTTTTTTCTTTTTTGAGGGTTATAACCATAATGCAAAGATGGAAAGAATTTAAAGGCACATGCAAAACAGGATTCTCAGGATTTTTATCTATTTTTATGGCTGACTAATTCAAATAGGAAGACACGTGCAAAAGAAAATTGCTAAGGTTGACACAAGATACGAAACTTACGAAGTTCAAGTACTGCATGGGATGAGTTTAACTTGTATGACAGGTGCAGAGCTGTCGCTTTCAGACATCTTAAGACGGAGTTATTTTCAGTGCCTTTCTCTCGGCCACAAGGGAGCCACCAACGTCTCCCCAGTGAAACCACCTGGCCTAAGGCTGAAGGAACAGAAGCCCTCTGCTCCGCCCACTGGGAATTAGAAGCTGAGGGCAGTGGGTCAACATTCCCAAAATCTTAGCCTTGGCTTTACTAGACATCCAGCTAGCCGCGCAGCCGGCGTCCCGGCGGCTCCCGGGCCCAGTCTCTGGCGCATGCGTCCCAGCACCTTTGGGCGGGCTTCCCCGCCGCCGTGACGCGTTGGCCTGGCCGGCCTCCCCGGGAGCAGGCGGGCAGGGGGCGGAGCCTAAGGGGGTGGGGAGGGGCAGGCCCCTTGGCCCAGCTGAAAACTGAATTCTTTGCCGGCTGGCTCCCCACTCTGCCAGAGCAAGGCGGGGCAGTGAGGACTCCGCGACGCGTCCGCACCCTGCTGGAGAGCCGCTTTGAGCTCGGCTGCGGCCGCGCGAGGCACTTTTTCCCAGAAGCAATCCAGTCGCGCCGGGTGGTTCTTGGGCGCCAGGAAAAACCAGGAGCTAATACCCGCCGCTCTGCCATTGCACGGGGCCCCAAGCCGCAGACGGACGGCGAAGGGGAATGAAGCTGAGCCCAGCTCTCCCAGGAAGAAGACAGTGCGCCGGAGCGGCGTGGGAAAGAAGAGAGGAGTGTCGTTAAGTTCACGGCCCACGGTGGATTATCCGGGCCGCTGCGCGTCTGGGGGCCGCGGACTGCGCGAGGAGAACAAGGGCATGCCCAGTGGGGGCAGCAGCGATGAGGGCCTGGCCAGCGCCGCGGCGCGGGGACAAGTGGAGAAGGTGCGACAGCTCCTGGAGGCCGGCGCGGATCCCAACGGAGTCAACCGCTTTGGGAGGCGTGCAATCCAGGTAGCAGGGGCCCCGGGGCCTCGCCGGCAGGGGGCGCGCGAACGCGGGGCGCGGCCTCGGCCAGTCGGGGCTGGAACCGAGATCGCCGGTGTAGACTTACACAGCAGCCTCCATTGGCCGGAGGTCTGCAGCCCAGGCGTAAAACAGGCTTTTACCAACAAAAATCCTAAAGAGAGAGATTGAAAACCCCACTGTTTCAGCTTTTCATTAAAAAATGGTTTTCTGCCATCTCATGATCAGAGATGCAAGAAATAGATTGAATTGGGGAAAAAAGGAGAAAAAGTTTAGTTGGGGAGGAAGACTATCTTGTCTGCCTGCTTTCAACGATACAGATAAGTAAACTAAGTTATACATTCTGGATTGCATTTAAGGAATTCTACAAAATCATAGTACATGGAAATAATTCAATGTAAACTTTTAAGCTACTATATGAAATCTTTTGTATTGTTTTCTCATAAAGGTTAATTGAATTCAAAGGAATGAGACTGGATTCCTCAACCACAGTACTTAGTTCTTTTTATGTTAGCAATATCTTACAAGTGATGCATAAGAGGAAAATATATACATATAGTTCTATAGATTTTTCATTTAATTATCATACTCAGTGCCCAGATTACAAAAATATTCCTGCAGCAACTGTTAGGTCCTTTTTGAATGGCAAAGGATCTTCATAAATAATGTATCTTTATCTTCATTGTTAAAGTACTCGTATTCAGTGTTTACGAATCCTGCTTTAATTAGTACTGATATTTTTAATTTCTTTTACAATCTTAGGACAACACTTTTGTACTTTACCGTTGGCTATTAGTCACATTCAGTATTCACCTCACTATCACCCTCCAAAACTAAGCTAATACTAAGGGATCTTGTTAACTGTAGATTTTAAAGAAGTGTCAATTTCTTTTGAATTCTTAGAATAGTGGTATAACAAATAAGGGATATTTTAAAGGAGCAAAAATATTGTAAAGTTCTTGAAAACTTAAAATTCTATTAATAATTATAAAAACAAGTTATATATATAATTCACCATTTTCTGAAATACTAAGAACAGCTATTTTCCTCTCTTTTTTCTGTGTAAAATACCCTTACATCGCTAGTAAAAATAACTTATCATGGTTTTCAAGGGAGGAAATGAACATTTCTAATATTAATGAAACAAGCAAACAAAACATGAGGAGTATACTGCCTTTCAATTAAATGGTACATTTTAAAGTACATAAGCCCATAACTTAATTTGGGGCATTTAGTTACCAAAAACTGTCTTATAATTAACTTAAAATATGTCAGCAAATGTTTTCATAATGTTCGTGTACACAAATGGCTGCTATAGGATTACTCCTGCAAAATGCTTTTTCTAAGTTATGCATCATCCTGATTGACTGCTAACATCCAAGCTCTTTTTATTTATTTTATTTTTATTTTATTTTTTATTTTTTGAGACGGGGCCTCACTCTGTTTGGCAAGCTGGAGTGCAGTGGCACGATCTCAGCTCACTGCAACCTCACCTTCCAGGGTTCAAGTGATTCTCCTGCTTCAGCCTCCTGAGTTTTGGGGGCTGTAGGCAGGCCCCACCACTCCCAGGTAATTTTTTTTTGTTTGTTTTTTGTAGTGGTAGAGACAGGATTTCACCATGCTGGCCAGGCTGGTCTCCAACTCCTGACTTCAGGTGATCTGCCTGCTTCTGCCTCCCAAAGTGTTGGGCTTACAGGCCTACAGCACCTGGCCCAAGCTCTTTTTATATAGCAAAATATTTACTATTTAACATTATAAAATCTTAGCTATTATAAAATCCTATAGTATATAAATATATTGTTAGTTTTACATTACATTAAATATATTACACTCTAAATTTAAAATGATGAACTGTTTAAAAAAATCATTTGTCACAATTTTATAGGATAATGCATGATTTAATTTACTTTTCCCTTCTAATCTCCAACTCTGGCTCAATTTATCACACTACAATCTGTTTATGAACACAGACCCAAAATAAAAGCCTTCCACGCAGGCTTTGCTGAGAACTAAACTTTTTAAAAAACGTAGTGGTTTATTTTCTCCCCTAAACCATTACTCCCAACTTCTAACAAACAGTAGTTGGCTTCCTAGTAAATATTTTGAGACCTAGATTATGGAGGAGGAGTCAGCAAGGCAAATAATTTAAAACTTTAAAAGCCAAATAAATTTAACTGTGCCTATAAATCATTTAACAAAATAGATTCCTATGTTCCAATGGAAATTAAGATTTGTTTTCCACAATGACGATCATGACTTTACCATCAACTTTCTTGTCTCTGCACGTTTAGAGAATAAAATGGCATTTAATTTGTACTGAGTAGAGCATAACCTGAAGGTGGGGTGGGAAAGCAGATTGCATCAGCAAATGAAGAAACACCAGACACCAGAGACCCGAACACCTCTGCACTGGGTGGATACTTCACAAATAGGTGTTTGTTTAAATGGCTCTGCTCACCTCGGCCCCGGCCGGCCGGCACCTCCCACACCTGACTCCACCGTGGCTCTGACCACTCTGCTTTCTCTGGCAGGTCATGATGATGGGGAGTGTCCGCGTGGCAGAGCTGCTGCTGCTCCACGGTGCCGAGCCCAACTGTGCGGACCCTGCCACTCTCACCCGACCGGTGCACGACGCTGCCCGGGAGGGCTTCCTGGACACGCTCGTGATGCTGCACCGGGCCGGGGCGCGGCTGGACGTGCGCGATGCCTGGGGCCGTCTGCCCTTGGACCTGGCTGAGGAGAGGGGCCACTGCGATGTTGCAGGGTACCTGCGTGCGGCTGCGGGGGACTGACGCCGGGTTCCCCAGCCGCCCACAACGACTTTATTTTCCTCCCCAATTCCCCACCCCCAACCACCGAATTAGATGAAGGCTGCAAAAGGGGAGCGGCAGGAAGTCTGTAAACCTACAAGCCTTCTGAGACTGGCAGGAAGGGGGAGCCGACCGGGAATAACCTTCCATACTTTTTTTTTTTTCTCAATCCGGCCCTCGACACTCACCGTAAAGCCAAACACAGGCGGATTTCCAGTGATATGTAGGAGTGTGTGAAGTTCAGGTGTCGTTTGCTTTTCGGGGTTTTCTCAGGGAGAGTGCATATGAAATCCTTGACTAACCCTGGTGGCTACTAATCTTCCAATGGATGACTCCAGCGCCGAGTGGGAGACAGTCGTGATTGGCATTTGGGTGGGGGCAGTCCATGCGTTCACCCCACTGTCTGTTGAGGAGTTCTGGTGAACCCACAGGTTAGGCCCTAGCGGGAAAAAAGAAAACCTGAAGACTGAGGACAAAGCGGACGCGAGGGCTGAGGTGGGCTTCAGTAAGTGATCGGTGCTTTAGTTTGGCCGCTTGGCAAGTCCAGGGCGGAAACCACACTCTTTGGAAGCCCTGGGGACCCGCGCCCAGCTCCACCAGATAGCAGAAGGGTAAGAGAGGACGTGCAAGCGACGACAGTTCTCCCCCCAAAATCGTCGTCGTCCTAAAATCCCTGGACCACGATGCTGCAGAACACCTTTGCAGAGGGTGTTGGCCTTTGTTCTTACTGCACTGCGCAGAGTTTACCACGGCGTTCCGGAGGCAAACTGTGCAGGATGAGATGGTGAAGTGGAATGAGAGCAATTGTAACGGTTAACTGTAACGTTTTGTTTCTTGCACACAAGCGTGCGCGCGCATGAATTGCTACTTTTTGCTTTTGTGATATTTTGTATTTTTTAGTTGTTCAGTAACTGTCTTATTTAATGGTGAGATTTTAAATAACATTATAACTAGTGGCTCTCAGTTAAAATGTGAGGAAGAACTACAGCTCTTAAATGTAGCCATGGCACTGTAGCAAGCTCTGTGCAAACGCCTAGATTGCTTTCTCCTTAACCTATTTATTTCTTTGTTAAATTTTTCTGATTGTTTCCTTTATAGAGTGTCTCAGAGTGCGGAGGTCAGACTAAGAAATATTCCAAATGTCTTTTAGAAGATAGATGCACTTATGTAGTAAATTATCTTGGGATATTTCCCAAAACACTGCTGAAAAAAATAGATTGAGTATAAAAACTGTTGTAAATATATGATGGCTTGTGGGATGTCCTACTATCTACTGAACAAATTAAAGATGTACTGCTTTGGGATTTAATTTCCAGTGTTGCTTATTATATCATTGGAAAAAACTGATATTTCACTGCTTTAATAAATAATTAAGATTGAACTCCAAGTGGTGGGTAATTTGGTTTAAAAATACATGTTCATGGATTTACCACTGACTCCTGAGAAATGTTAAAGGTTCACAGGTGTTCCCTTATCTCAACATTTGTAATAATTATTTATAAGCAATACCAACAATTTATAAAAACTGCTTACATATGCCACAGAAAATTAAACATAAAATTTATACATGTATTATGCTTCTGAATGCTCATTCTACTACACATTTAAAAGAGGCAAAAAGAAACAGAAAAAAGTAATTTGAGAGTGGAGACTTGTAAGAAAGAGTACATTTGAGCTAAATACACAACTCTTCACTGCTCTACCAATTCCTGTTCCCAAAATGAACATATTTCTGGGGAAAGTTAGTTGAGAATCAGAGCATATGTCACTGGGAAAAGGATATGTTTATTGACATATAATATGTACCAGGCATACATTAAAATATATTTGTTCATTTAATACTTAAACCTGAGAGATAGGTATTGTTTCCCAGATGAAGACAATGAGGCAAAGAAATAATCAAATAACTTGCCAAAGGTCAGAAGATATTCATTCCATGAATGCAAAAAGTAAGTGCATCTGCTTCAAAAGCCTATTATGACTGTCTTGCTTTTCTTCCCATTGCACCAGCATGTCCTCCAAAATCATTAATGATACACAGGAAGATAACTTAAGAAAAAAAAAAAACAGAAATATACAATGATCTCCCTCATAAGTTCCTAAGGAGGCTTTTCTTTCTCTAACTTCTGGTAAATAAAAACAGCTTGTTTCAAATCTATTTTAAAATGTCAACAATATGGAGAATAGCCCCCCAAAACACCTATAAAAACGCAAAATTTTGGAACAAAGTTAATGGAACCTCCATTTTCAAATTAAAGCATACACAGGGACAGAAAATATAATTCTAGTTATCACTTAAGCACTCAACATTATAGGCTATAAGAATAATATTTTTATAGTTATAGTATTTTACAATTACTAGAAAACATTCTGTATGAAAGAAGTCAATTGATAATTTAAAATCTCCCATTTGATTTATAAAATCCCTTAATTTGACCTCTATGTCTTAAATTCCAAGATGTTTAAATTTGCTAGTTGCATGATACTGGGTCATGAAAAATTATCCCTTGAATTAGATATGAAACATGTTACTTCATTTCTAGAAAGATTCCATAACTTGTGGAATCTTTCCTAATGGCAATCTGATATTAAGGGAAACTAAAAAAATAACAAAAAAAAAAATATGTTCTTGTAGATTACATAGTACTATATATTACATTGTTTTTTGTTTTGTTAGTTTAGTTTAGTTTTGTTTTGTTTTGTATAAAGCAAACCTTAAACATTATTGGGTATCAGTTACTGCCTGGTTGTACTGAAATAGTAACTTATTAATGCCATGTAAAAATTAATTCCATTTTGAAGCCACCTGGCAGACAGGTTTAGCTGTTTCATCAACAGCCTGAAGAAATACATACTGTTAAATCTGTTAAGGATTTCACTTTGAAGGATACATGCAAAAACACAGTTACTATTTTTATGAGTCCTGTTTCTGGCTCCATTGTGGAACTACAGAAAATTAAATATACCTGTTAAGTTCTATATCTAAGTCTAAGACATTATCAAGGTTTGTACAAATTCTACTACCTGACATTTATTCCAAGAAGACCTGGAAAGTTAAATAAATTTAGAAATTTAATAATATTCATTTGGCTTCATTTTTGTCTTTTTTCACCAAAGTGGATGAATTTTTTAAGGGTGTTTTGCCATGAAAGCAAAATCTATGTAAAATTTCCCGTGCTTTAAATGGTTAAAATTAGTAATTTCAGAACTAAGGAATGAAACAGATTCAAGAGGAGAGCTTGAGATTGATAAAACCTCAAACAACTCTGGGAAAATGTATACTTAGGAATGCTTTCATGATACTTTATTTACCTAGTATGGCAAGCACAATATGGTGTCTAGGGCCAAATAATTTATCTTATGAAGCTAGGTAACTGCCCTTCAACAAATGTATACTACTGATTTCATTTACACTTACATTGAGATTCTCCATTGCCCTCCCTTGTTTGGAAATATTAAAAACACAGTGTGTGCACTGATATGGAAGTCAATAGGAAAAATTTTAAAAATAGCAAAAATTTTCTCTTTTTGCTGACTCTATAATTACTCCCTCCATTGTTTTAAATGGTGAAATATATGCTCATTTTCTTTTTATGCTTTACCAGAGATGGATTTTTTAATCATAGGGCATAATTTTTACAATGTTGAATACATTGCCACTCTATCAAAAGCTGAGTAAGTAGAATTAATGCTCTGCAAAACTTAGAAACATTATCTGAAGAAGCACTCTTGTGAACTGCCTTCTGGGGCAAATGTGAAAGCCAGTATCTTCTAAGTACAGTGAGGTCTGCCCTCATGTTTTATGTCAGCAACTAATCATAACCAAATTCTGACATGTTTACTAGATTTTCAGTATTAACAGAAACTGTTTAGTTATTTGATGAAAACTTGCAGGATAATGCTTAGGTTGGTGTAATTCACAGTGTTCAATTACCAAGCTACAAACAGATAACTAGATACACAATCACATATATATGAAAATAAGAAAATTTTAATTTTAGAAATTATTTGAAGGAGCAACAGTTGAGCCACAATACTTTCAGTATCTTCCTAGTCTATAATGACAGGAAAGAAAGAGGGAATGAAGGAAAGGGAAACCAGAACTCAAATGGGAGATAGAAGACCTAGAGTCCCACAATCGTTCTTTAACTAATTTGATATATGAGTGCAAACTCATGTAACATCTCTACTACTATCCTTCATAGCCAAAAAGTTTCTATAAAACTTTTCTCCATTTCATCTATCCAAATGAAATTACTCCTTTCTTGCCTCTTAAATTTCTTACTCAGAAGATTTTAATGTCATTCCTTGCATAAGAAAAAGAAATACTTCATTTTACAGAAACACAGTAACTTTCACATATAGACCCGTTAATTACATAATAAAAGAAAATTTGAACTAACACTGGTGCTGCTAATTAATATATAACTGGCATGTACTGTACATTAAGAACAGTAATGTAAATTAATATATGAGTCAAAAAGCACCAAGCCTGACTTACTAATGTGAGGTGTGAATAAACGTAAAACTAAGATTTTGCTGGAAATAGAACTAATAACAATGTATTAGGATGACATGCTGACTACCTCACAATGATCTACATTACATTAGAAGTTTATCAAGGACCCCAACCACCTATTAATCCACTTCCCACTCAGAAGCCCCTGGCATTAGACTTCCAGTAGATAAATGGAGTCAGCACTGGCACAGAAAATATTTTACAACAGAGTTCCACTCAAAACTTTAAGACCAATTACAGTAAGTAAACCATGTCTTATTTCTTATATTTGGCCTCCTCCCCAAATGCATAATCTATCTATCCTCTCATTATCAATGCTCTCTATTATGAGAATCTTATCTTACATGATCTCTGGGTCTCCATTCTATTTTAAACAAATTCCCATCTATCTTCTATCTGTGCACAAATTCTTCCATCTCCTTAGCTAAAAACTTTTAGTCTTGGCTAAAAACTGGGTCTTCCTCATAATTCCATTACACTTTTTTCTGCACCAGTTACTAGGTACTGAGCTTTGGGTAACAGAGTAGGAATCAGGACTAGGAATGAGTGTTTGGTATTTAGGTGGCTCTCAATATAATCCCAAACCAAATATGTAAGGATTATCCATTGTTCTTCAGGTTTCTCTCTTCTCTTAGGATAAATAATTGCATTTTTTCTTTAATTAAGCTGCAAATAGTGTTATTGTTTGTTATATATTTTAGAATATATTTATAATCAATAATACATAAACATAAAACAAGAAACAGTTTATTCTGTTTACAAACTCACAGACAAGTCAGCAGATGATTGTCATCACAGAGTTTTCTTCTGGAGGGTGACTGTTGGAAAGATGTATACGGCATGACTCCTCATTCCATTTGAGTTATGAGTTTCTAAGCTCTATCGCTTTTCTTAGGGCACAGAGGTACCCTTTCATCATTCTGTGAATCTCCTGCTGAAGTGTCACCTATAATATTGCCTGAAAAACATTTGATCATCCTCTATTACTTGCTAATTTCTGGACTGCCTTTGATATTTAGAGTTATCACAATAAGCCTATTTCAAAATTAGTAGTTTCTAATATGTTTAAGTACAACCATAAACAGAAAGATTCAAGGTCATCCCCTTTCTAGGGAAGCATAACACTTTATTCCACATTTGCTCCCAAGTATGTCTTATGTCTACACAAGAATGGTGTTTGCTTCTGCAGTCATTTGAGGGTAACAAGTTTAAAGCCCCTTCCGCTTAAGAAAATTGGTTCTCAACCCTGGGTCTATGTCAGAATCACCCATGGGGATGTTTTAAAATTTAGACTGGCTGATCAGCTCCAGGTCTACAAAATTAGAATCTCTAGGTTTGAGCCCCAACATTCCTATGGTATAATTCTTACTCATTGTAAGCTTTCCAACAGTCCAGAAAGCAAAAAGTAGTAAGCAAAAATCTGAAACTTTCCCACCCTCACTCTTACTACCCAAAGGTAACCCCTATTACAAATATTTAATTATCCTTGCAGAAACATAAGTGCATATAATTGCAAACATCTCTCCCACAGCTCACATATTTGGAAAACACGAATTGGATCATATTATTCTGTCATTTGCTTTCTTTAATTAGCAATAGATCTTTGACAACTTCCATTGTCAGTGCAGATAGATGTACTTCATTATTTTTTTATGGCTTCACAGTTTTGTATTTTATGAATGAGGCCTAACTAAAAAAAAAAAAAAAAAAAAATTGGTCTCCTCTTAAGTACGTCAATCATTTCTCTCTTTCTTGCACTTTTTTTATACTAATATACACTGCTATAAAGAAACATTTCTGCATATTTATACAAGTTATCTGTAGCAATTTATATAGGAGTGAAATTGCTTTAGCTGAAGGTACATCTCTATATGTGTCTGTGGGTGTAAAATCTATCCATATATATGTATCCATGCATAAAATACATATATATGTATGTATATATATGTACATATACGTATATATTGTCCCATAATTACACATATGTGTGTACATATGTGTATATAAACATATGTATTATATATATTTCATATGTGTGTTGTAGGAATAGAATTGCTGAGTTAAAGGGTGTATATAAGTATATATACAAACACGAACATATAATATATGAACTATATATAACATATACTACGTATGTGTATATATGTTTCTATACATTATTTGTATGTCTTTACAGACTTAAAATAGTAAAATAGCTGAGTCAAAGGGTACCTATATATACATACAGTTTTGATAACCATTGTAATACTGCCTTTCAAAACAATTACACCAAGTTGTAATAGTGAGAGTGATTGTTTCCTGACAACTTTGTCAAAGTTGTCACCCTTTTTTCCTTTGGTCAAAATTGTGGTTATATACCATTGTTTCTATTTACATTTATTAACAAGTAAGATTATCTTTTCATTTATTTGTGACCATTTGCACATATTCTACTATAAACTATTATATTCTTTGCCCTTTTTATTGGATTGTGGTTTTACTGGATTATCTATTTACATAGTCTACAAATTAATCTTTTGACATATATGATCAAATAATTGTTTTTTAATCTTGCTTATGGTGTCTTTTTCTTATGACTTTGGGGTTTTCAGTTTAAGCATGTGTACTATTAGGAAAGTTTAATTTGGATAATCAAGAGTTACCTAAGGGATAAAGCTAGTGTCACAGGACATTAAGTTGGGGTAGGAGGAGAACGAGACACGGATATTCAGTAAGATTTTTTCTCTCCTGTATCTGCCTATGGGATGGATTTGCTGATCTAAGACAGAAAATTGTTTACCCCTGTTAAAAAAAAAAACTCAGAAAATTAACTCAGTTTTTTAAACCAATGGAAGAGAACCCAAGAAAGTTCCAATATTCAGTGATTCTGTCTGCATAAGTGACCCACCGATAACTCACTCCCTATTGACTCTGGCCTTAAGGACAAAAGAAAGGGCACAAGGCTTGTAGTCCAAAGGACTACCTGATGATTCCATCCCTGGCTTTTCCTGGCGATGAAGTATTCAAGATTCGAGCCTATCTAGGCCTCATTCTTTTCACCTGTAAAACAGGGGTAATAATCCCAATTTTTGAAAGGCCACTGTGAGGATAAAATAAGTAATGTAAGTGAAAGTACGTGCCCAGTTCTTCATTACTAATTTTTTGAAGAGCACATAGCCAAAAGACACTCCGAATTCCAAAAGTTTTGGAATACCACATATCCATTGTTATGCTAGAGAGTCATCTCCATCGTTGTATTTTGCTGAAACTAATACTAAACTTAGAATTCCCCTGCATACTGCATCTGAAAGAGAAAAAGTGTTGGGCAGCAGCAGCTGGGAAAACCAAGATAGAATTTATATGTTCAAATTTTCATATTTACATTTTTTTGAACAGAAAGCTTACAACATAATTATCCTCTTATTCAGATGGCGTTCCTCTGAACTAAGCAATTACCATTATCCCTATGGCAAGTTCCTGTGGACAGAAAATGATTATACTTTAAGCTATATGGGCCCAATAAACAAAGATAGATCCCTCTATTTAAATTTGATTGTCAGAAAACTGAGGGTCAGAGAACCCCTCAAGCATGATGGGGTAATATGATGGTTAATTTTGCCTGTCAACTTGGCAAGGCTGTGGTATCCAGTTCTTTAGTCAAACACCAGTCCAAATATTGCTGTGGAGGTATTTTTAGATGTGATTAACATTTAAGTCAGTAGACTTTAAAAAGATTATCCTGAATAATATGGGTGGTCCTCATCCAAGCAGTTGAAGAGCTTAAAAGAAATGACTGAGGTCTCTCAAGGAAGAAATTCTGCCTCCAGATTGCCTTTAGATTCAAGACTTGCAACATCCACTCTTCCCTGGGTCTCTAATTTGTCAACCCCCACCATCTCCTGAGACAATTCCTTAAAATAAGTCTCCTCTCTCTTTTTCTCTCTCCCCCCATATGTGTGTGCAGACATATAATCTATGTATATATAAAATTGTATATACACACGCACAGTCATGTGCTGGATAACGATGCTTCAGTCAACCACAGACCACATATTGGTGGTGTCCCATAGGATTATAATGGAGGTGAAAAATTCCTATCCCCTAGTGATGCCATACCTGTCCTAAAGTTGTAGCATAACATATTACTTTTTCTATATTCAGACATAAAACTATTTATTACAGTTACCTACAGTATTCACTACAGTAACGTGCTGTACAGGTTTGTAGTCTAGGAGCAACAGGCCATACCATATAGCCTAGGTGTATAAAAGACCCTGCCATGTAGGTTTGTATATGGTGTATATACAACAATGAAATCACCTAAAGATACATGTCTGAGCATGTATCCCTGTTGTTAAGTAAACCCATGACTGTGTGTATATACATATACATATGTGTGTGTGTGGGCACACACACAATTGGTTCTGTTTCCCTGGAGAACTGACTGAAATAACGACTTCAAGAGATGTTTAATAAGTGCCTTTTCTTCTTTCCCCACCATGCTTTATTGGAACAACTAGTCATATTGTCTAGGCCCAAGAAACTCTTCACCGCCCCCACCCCATTCCTCCTTTAAATGACACTATGCTGGCATCCGGCATCATTTTTCCTCCAGGGTGAACTAACCCTTTCTAAAGTGCCCTTCCTCTGTAGGACATAAAACCGAATGCCCTTCTACAAAGGCGGAGGCCGGGTTCTGGTGGGGTGGGGGGAGGGGAATGCTGGGGGCGTGTCATGGGTGCAGAGCAAGACACAAAGAAGGATCTGGTTCCCTGGAGCTGACATTCTACACAACAAACAAGTAAACAAATACATAACTAAGATAACTTCTTCATCCCAAGTGCTATGAAGGAAAAAATCACGGTGGTATGAGGGTGCCTGAAAAGGAAGTATTTCTGAGAAGGGGGATACTTCAGAAGAGACCCGAAGGAGAAAGCGCTAGCCTTGTGAAGAGGGAGAAAGAACAGTCATGCTATACAGACAGGTGGCAAGTGGCCCGGGCACACAGCACGGTGTTGGGTCAGTTCTGAGTGAACTCTACCTACTGGTGAGGTCTGTTTGTAAACATCTAAATAGATATTTAGAGTGGCTAAGTAAGAGTGATCACTAAATCGCACTTCATCCAAAAGGCCCCTTTTTGTCTTAGGTTTGGATAGAGCTTCGGCAGCAATGTCAAGTGATGGGGCGGGGGATGGGGAAGGAGAAGTTTGCTGCTCCTCTAGGCTGCAGCACTGCCTTAGGTGAGTGGCTCGGCCTTTGCAGGCCTCACTTTCCTCCCGTGTAAGGTGCGGGGGAGGGGGGTGGGGGGTTGACGTAAGGTCAAGCCTTACGTCTGTAAGGCCCTGTCGGCTCACGCTGTGGTTCCACTTCTTCAACTAGGCCACTAGGCCCAAGCGCAAGAACAGGAAGCCACTGAGAAGCGGGCCACATTTCCAGGTTCCGGGAGCTGGACCTAGTCCCGCATCCTCTGGCACACAACCAGCCACTCAGGCCGCGGACCCCAGCCCGCGAGCCTCGCACAGATCCGTCCAGGCTGCAGGCTCCGGGTCGGGCACCGGGTCAGCGCCGCGGCCTGAAGGCGGCGTCCTGGGCTCGACTTCCCGCGCGCGGAGAGCCGGCGAGCCCGCGTCCGAGCTCCTGGCTCAGAGCCGAGCCTCGCTAGACCGCGCTCAGGACCCGGCTCCTCCGCGTTCTCGGGCCGCCCCAGTGTCCTCGACTCACCCCTCCTTTCTGCCGCTCCTTCCTTTCCTTGCCCTGCTTTTACTGTTCCCAGACAGGACCGCTTTTCCTGTCTCCCAGCTAGAAAGGAGGAAGGGAGAGAGTCCAGAAAAGATCAGTGATGTATAAGAAAAAGGGGGGGGGGGGGACACGGAGGGGAAGACGGGAGCGGGGACGCCCGCCGAGGTGTCAGGCGACCGGATCAAGGGGTGTCCGGGTGTCCGGGCGCCCCACAGAGCGTGGAGGCGGCTGCAGCCAGCGGTCGCCCGTGCAACCATTCTACGCCGGGACGCGGCGACAAGAGGGGAGCGGCCCGCGGGGGAGGGGAGCGCGGGGGGGAAGAGGAAAGAGGAAGAAGCGCTCAGATGCTCTACAGAGTCGTGAAGGTTAAAACCGAAAACAAAAACGGGCTAGAGGCAGAGGACTCGATTCTAGTCCCAGCCCGGCGCCCTAGGCGACGCGGGCAGCTGGGAGGGGAAGGGGCGCCTGGACCCAGCTGGGACCCCGGGTTGCGACTCCACCTACCTAGTCCGGCGCCTGGCCGGGCCCGCAGCTCCAGCAGCGCCACGCCGTGTCCAGATGTCGCGTCAGAAGCGTGCAGCGGTTTCATTTAATTTCGCTAGTTTTCCAAATCTAGAAGAGGAGCGGAGCGGCTTTTTGTTCAAAACTGACATTCAGCCTCCTGATTGGCGGATACAGCAACGAGATGACCTCGCTTTCCTTTCTTCCTTTTTCTCTTTTAAATAATCTAGTTTGAAGAATGGAAGACTTTCGACGAGTGGAGGCAGGAATAAAACAAGGGGGATGAGGGAGCGGGGACGCGAGCAGCCCCAGAACCCGCGGGAGCGCGGCGGTTCCTGGTAGGGCCGTGTCAGGTGACGGATGTAGCGAGGGGGCGGGCTGCCTGGAGATGCGTTCCAGGCGTCCGGCCCCTGGGCCGTCCCCGCGGGACGCCCGCGCTGAGGGTGGGAAGATGGTGGTGGGGGTGGGGGCGCACACAGGGCGGGAAAGTGGCGGTAGGCGGGAGGGAAAGGAACCCGGGCCCCGAGCAGCCCGCGCGCGCGCCTCCCTAAGGGCGCCTCCGGCAGCCCTTCCCGCGTGCGCAGGGCAAAGAGCTGTTCCGAGATCTTGGAGGTCCGGGTGGGAGTGGGGGTGGGGGCGGGGGGTGGAGGTGGGGGGCGGGCGCGCTCAGGGAAGGCGGGTGCGCGCCTGCGGGGCGGAGATGGGCAGGGGGCGGCGCGTGGGTCGCAAGTCTGCAGTTAGGGGGGCAGGAGCGGCGCTGCTCACCTCTGGTGCCAAAGGGCGGCGCAGCGGCTGCCGAGCTCGGCAGTGGAGGCGGCGAGAACATGGTGCGCAGGTTCTTGGTGACCCTCCGGATTCGGCGCTCGTGCGGCCCTCCGCGAGTGAGAGTTTTCGAGGTTCACATCCCGCGGCTCGCAGGGGAGTGGGCAGCGCCAGGGGCACCCTCCGCTGTGGCCCTCGTGCTGATGCTACTGAGGAGCCAGCGTCTAGGGCAGCAGCCGCATCCTAGAAGACCAGGTAGGAAAGGCCCTCGAAAAGTCCGGGGCGCATTCGCCAATTGTTTTCTTCAGTGTGATTTCAAAAACAGATAGATCGTCTCTAGCACAGGCTAGGAGGAGGAGGTAACGGCAGTGGAGGCTTCCCCATTCGGGTTACAACGACTTAGACATGTGGTTCTCGCAATACCATTAAACCTGGAGCCCCCTTCATACAGCCCCTCAATCATGTGAAACTGAGGCGAAGAGCTTCTAAACCCACCTCAGAAGTCAGTGACTCCCAAATATTCTGGGTGGGAGTGACTAAGCCACACACACACACACACACACACACACACACACACACACTTTCTTTCTCCCTAGGGGGAATATTGCTAACCGTCTAAGTTTTCTGCAGGGGGCCTTTTTTTTCCCCAGCCTCCTGGCAAGGTCACCACCTCCCACCTTCCAGGAGAGTAGAGGACCCGCGAGAGAAGGGGCACGCAGTGACTTCCTGAAATGCTAACCAGGATCGTAGGATCAGTTACTGCTGCGAGGAGCAAACACTTGCTTCTTGGGGGGAGTTTTACAGCCAACAGGGAAATGGGCTTTCTTTGAGTTAGAGGTAGAGGTCCGGCGGCCTGCGTGATTAAAACTGCTCCGGACAATGCTTGTATGTTTAGCAGACGGCAGAACTGCAGAAATCCCAACTGATAATATTTTACTCATCTCAGACGACAGTTAACACAGTTTAAAAATGAGGCCTACTTCTTAAATAACAGAATCCGAGGTAGTTTTGTCGTCACATTGATAAATCTTGACCCAGCCGGTGTAATTTCCTATAACCAGGAAAACTCAAACAATATATAGTTAAAATATGCACAATGCAAATTAAAATTTGTATAATAAGTCTAAAAGTAATTTAATGAGGCTTCACTTTTATGACCGTCCTTGTGGCATGCTTCGCCAGGAATATATAGCTTCAAAAAGCAAAGGCCAGCGGAGGGGTAATTATTTTTTTACTGCAATGTTGTCTCTTTCAAGTGGAAATATAAACCTGTTAAAACTCTCCGTGTTTTAGTGTCTCAATTTCTATTAGCAAAAATTTATAATCTATAGGATAAGTGCACATTTTATTTTTTACTTTTCATATTGTGAAAGTTCATTTTTTAAAAAAAGTTATTCAAAGGAGCTTATAAAGGATTTCATGGCCCGTTGCTGGATTTAATTTTAATTCATTTTAAAATATTGGCAAGACCCTGGTTGTTTTTTTTTACCAGTGGTTTATCTGTATCAGCAACAGTTTAGCCACTGTGATTCGTAACTGTTTGAGTATAGTTCTTAATATTATTGTCTATATAAAAATATTTATTATTCAGGGTTAATATTATTCTATATAAAATTATTCTATTTAAATTATTAAGTCGCTTCTAAAAATCTATAGTAATAAAGTAGAAAATATCAATGTATATAAATGCTGTAATTACATACTTTTTAGTTTAGGCATATAAAACATAACATTGAGGTTACTTTAAGTTAGAGAAAATATTTTATAGGATGTTAATGTATATGCATAAAATGCAAAAAATATTTAAATGATAGTTCATTGAAATAAATCATTTTTTGTTATTTAGGTATAAATCAATTTTCAGGACGTATGTGAAAAGCCCAATCTTCAGGAAGTATCTGAAGATAGAACACACTGCTTGAATAGAATGTTTGTCTTGAAATATATGCAATTTTCAAATTTCATATGTAAAATGGTATACATAATATAAAATCTAGCAGTGTTAATTATAATATGTAATTATATATTTCACATGAATATATTTATGCCTATGTTTATATTGATTTGGGAGTTTATATGGATACTAATTATGTTAGGATTTGTACAATTCCTTGAGATGCACACGTGCTGATAATTACTTGTATGAATTATTTAATATCATTGCAAATAATAATGTGTTATTTTAATGTATTTTTTAAGTTTCTGCAAATATGTTTATTATGACTTTTTATTTTTTTATGATTGGAAATATGTATACTAAAATTCCACATTACCTGTTTCTTAACCACAGAAACCTGATAAATTCCCTCAGTTGATTTGTTGCTTCAACCTTGGCACATTTATAAAATAGTCATATTTTTATTAGGAAGTTAAAATATTCATTTGTTTATAGCTATTTCAGAATGCTGAGATTATTTTTTTCTTTAATAGCGTAGAGTCCTCTCAAGGTAAGTGCTGTGCAGTTAGTATAAACCATTATTCCCAATACATACATGATTCACAGTTTGTATTGTGTTCTAAATGAACCATGGCACTTTCAGAAATCAAGAGTTAATATTCATTTTACTTCTTAGTACTCTTGAATTTTAGAAAGTCCATTATCATCCTAAGGTAGCAACAACATAGCCTATTACCATCTGTGTCCATATTTTACAGGTCTGTTATTCCATGTTAGTTCATCACTATCAACTACATGGTAGAGTTAAGCTAAACCATTTTCCCAATATATGAACAATTCCTGTTAGTAAAGTGATACAAAATGTCTCAAAAATACTGTCTTACAGCAAGGTTCAACCATGGGCCCAGTGCTTTTACACTTTCTACAAAATCCTTGGAGAAACAGAGAAAATCCCACTTGCCTTCTGTACTACAACATCCTAGGCCAAACTAAAACTGAAATTTCACAGTAGAACACTGTAGGCCAGGGGTGTCCAATCTTTTACCTTCCCTGAGCCACAAAGGAGGAAGAATTATCTGGGAACGCACATTAAATACACTAACAATAGCTGATAAGCTACAAACAAACACAAAAAAACTCAAAAAATCTCATGATGTTTTAAGAAAGTTTATGAATTTGTGTTGGGTGACATTCAAAACCATCCTGGGCTGCATGTGGCCCTTGGTCTCACAAGTTGGACAAGCTTACCTTAGACCTTCCATCTGCTGCAAAACCCAGCCTGATACAAAACCCAACCTGATAAAAAGTGTTTGTGGTGCTTTATTTCTGCAGTGTAAGTTATATAAGTAATGGGTACAGCTTCATTTTCTAAATAAAAAATTATTACATTGAATATGAATTTTTTAAAGTAAGTTATCTAAATTCTGATTCTCACATACCTAATTACTAATATCATCTCTATTTGTTGCCCAGTGAGATTAATGTACCTCCTAAACTCCTGACCATCAAGAACAAAAATTTTGTATTATATATTAAGAGTTTTTAAATGAACCCATACACTTTCATTCAGCTATTTTATATTCAGGCCTCATGCTAATCAAACAAAGGTTCTGACAAAGATTAATACAGATGGATAAATAGTAGGAAGAAACAAAAAACTGCATAAAATTCTAGCAATAAAATGTTAAAATATGGTACAGTTGTATTCTGGAACATCAGGTTTCTGAAGAATATGTAATAGACTGTTAAATGATTGCATTATAAAGTCAGGTTTTTTTAAAGCAAGATTCAAAAGTAAACAGTTCCCCTCCACCACCAAATTAGTTATAATGGTTTCCTCAGGAGGAGAGGGGTTGGGGGAAAGGTTGGTGATATTTATTTTCATCGTTTCACTTTTGAGTTTTCCAAAGTGCTATGACCATTACCACTAAAACATATGTTATTTCCAAAGCCTTTGGCACTGTAACAATCCTACATAGCGGGCGAACTAAGAACTTCTCTAGCCTTAGGTGGGTAAGGAGGGAAGAAAGGCAAGGAAACTGACTTAAGTATCATACCCGAGGTCTGGGAAGGCCTGAGAGGGCTGTGATTTCAGAACCGCAATACACGCTATATCCAAGAAGTTCCATTTTAAACCGGTAAGTCCGTAGCTATATCCGTTTCCAAGGCTGCCGGGTTAGGCCTCTGGTCACAGAACTTGCGCCCTTCTTGGGATCCCTTCTCTCTGGCCCCCCTACCCCAGCCCACAAGCACACCCTAGTCCCCTCCAGTCAATTTCAGCCAGAGCTGGCCGCCTCCGGAGACACGCTGAGGGTGCAAGGGACCCGGACCCCAAAGAGCGCCTGAGGACAAGAGATGAGATGCACGCTGCTCCTCCACTCCTCAGCCCCTACCGCCCTCCTCCTCGACCCTAAGTTCCCCATTCTCTCAGTTCCTAGAGATGCCGTGGATCCCAGAGGCTTAACTGGCAGCTGAAGCAAGGCACTCCATCAAGAATTTGGATGCGTGGTCAAATTATCACTCTACCGCGCGCACTTTCCGCAGGAGCGATGTGATCTGTTATCTTAACTGTGGATCTGGGGTTCCACGTGGAAGCCTATTGGGGTTTCACTGGTCGGGGTGGGGTTGGGGTAGGAGCAGGCAGAGTCTGAGAGGACGACAGGAAGGACAGGACAGGAGGCAACTCTGGGTCAGCTCTCCAGTTTGGAACTGGCTAGGCCTTGCTTTGGAGAGGATGGTGGAGAGAAGTGAGTCCGAGTTAGTCGAGTTAGTCGGAGGAACCACGGGGAAAGTGCGCTTCTGAGACTCGGCAGCCCTTTCATTCCCTTCCAAGCCAGATGGAGACCCAAGAATGTTGAAGGGCCTCGCCTTCCCTCAGTATCTCTATCTGTATCTGGGGGTGCAGGATAGTAGGAAGAGTGGCCTGTAGTATTTTTTCCGGTGTTGATGTGTCTCCATTGTTTTCTTCTTATATTGCACCTTTCCCCATGTTTGAAAATTTTCTTTTTAAATGAAATCATTGATTAGAATAAAAAACGTCAGTAGCTATTAAAATAAGACCCATTTTCATGACAGTAGGCCAACCAATAGAGAAAACCTTGGGAATTAATAAATGAAGGATTTGTTTGGTAGATGATAAAAGGTCCTTTTAAAGGGTTCGACCCTTCCAAGAAAATATCCACCAACTTGGGACCTCAACAGATTCACCATATCCTAATGCATGCAATTTTAATGTGTATTCAGCAAACCCACGTGTTTGCAATTGTCGAGGCTACCAAATGTCAATAGCGTTTTTTTTTTCTGTTTGTTGAACGTGAATCTCAGGTACAAAGCCATCTAAACAGAAGAAATTACAGGAATGATTTAAAATCACATATAAAACCAATAGTATTGCTAGAGGTGAATTAGTCAAGGACAGCATTATGAAGAAAGTGAGCGAGAATTTCCAACGAGCAGAAAGAAGCATTATGAAGAAAGTGAGCGAGAATTAGTCAAGGACAGCGTTATGAAGAAAGTGGGCGAGAATTTCCAAAGAGCTTGGTGGACTAAGGGTTTCCATACAGCAGGAATGCCAAAATAGTTGGAGTCTCTGAACCCACTGAGTCTTGGACTGTTTAACTAATATTTGTACTTCCAGATATAGTACAGCGCCTTGTACATAGTGGTATTTTTAAAATATATAATGCCTCGTAGTTTTTTCAATTTTTATTTTAGAAGGAGGGGGTACATGTCCAGGTTAATTACAAAGGTGTATATTGCATGATGCTCAGGTTTAGAGTACGACTGAATCTGTAACCCAATTAGTGAGCATAGTACCCAGTAGGTAGTATTTTAGCCCTTCTCCTTCCCTCTCTCCTCCATCTAGTAATCCCCAGACTATTGTTCCCATCTTAATGTCCAATTAGCATTTGTGTTTTAAAATGGAAGGTTGAAGAAAATCTTAGTGCTTGACAGTGTCTCTCAGTGCATTTATTTAATTCATGAGCCCTGGAATGATGGTGGCATTTGGGCAAAACTATACTATCAAAAAGAAGTACTAAAAGGAAAAACAAAAGTTAAATCTATCAACTACAGGACTGAAACTCCCAAAGCATCAGAGTTCCTTTAAAAAAATAGTACATTGATTTTTATTTTTTATCACATATTGGCTTTGTTCATGAAAATATAAACATGTTATCACAAAGGACTTATTAATTCTTCAACTATTCCTCAGTTTACTCTTTCACCTTCAATATCATAAATTATTTAAATGGTTGTGAATGGAGTAGGATTTTTTTAAATAAAGCTTTTATAGAGGTTCAGAATTATGTGAACAAAGACATGTAATCTCTTAAGCAAACTGAAACTAATAAAGTTGTACAATTGAGGTAATGTAAATAAAAAGCTTTTGCTTTGTTAATTGAATTATGTGAATAACTAGAAATTTTAAAAGTATGACAAAGGTTAACAACAGCATCATTACCTGGGCTGCCTTTATAAATACATATTTCTGAGATTTGGTTTCAGAAAATTTGATTCAGATTTGCTGTGGGTCCCAGAAATCTGCATTTTAAATAAACACTCAAAGGAGATATTATTACAAATGGCCCACTGGGACACAATTTGACCACTATTACCAATTTTATTTTTTAACCTTATTTCTGCTTATTTATCTTTGAATTGAGGTCCAGGATTTTAGGTAAGATTTTAAGTTTAGAGTCAGTTTTCTGGATCCTTGGAAAGAGAGTCTGAGTAATCAGTGGATGAGTTATTTCACCAAATGAAGGAGACCCTTTATTATGTGACCCTTCGTCTGAATTGGAAAAGAATGTCCGTTTGATACCACATTTTTGCAATCAGAACACAGTTTAAGAGAAAAAAATAATAATAAAATATATTTGTATTTTAAAGCGTACGGAACCAGACAAAATTTCCACATAGCCTATATATATCTTATCTTTATAAAACTCTATTTACACTTACTTCTGTTTGCACAGGATGAATGGATCTCTCTCTTTCTCTCTGTCTCTTTCTCTCTCTCCCTCTCTCTGTGCGTGTGTGTGTGTGTTGTAATAAGAGGTTTCTTTGATTTTATGATCCAGACCAGGCTTGTAATAAATATGACAACCTAAAATTATGTAAGAAAGAAAAATCAAAGCACAAGTGTTACGCTTATCTAGCCATAACAGAATAAAGCATCTATGGACAAAATGATGGGTCTTTATGTCTCTGTAAAAGCACAGTGATGAAGGGAGAAATATAGATGAAAAATGTAAGCTAAAAAGTAACATGTAAGTTACTTTTTTTTTTATTTTTACAAGAAAAAATATCATACCTTTCAAATAATAATTTTTCTGCTTTTAAACTACAATTTGTCTAATATTACACCAGTGACGTTGCTGATGTATTAGGAAAAAGCTTGTTTTGCTTTCTTTTCTCGAGTGCCACCATTTTCTTGCTCTCATTTTTTTTCAGGCTGCCAGATCATCTGACTCAGCAATTGTATAACTCTCTCAACCAATTTAAAGAAACAGCAGCTATCTAGAGAACAATGACTCCCCCAATTGCTAATCTAATTATTAAATGTTCAACATCAGATACTTTGAATTTTACTCCATGCAGTTTACATGCTGAATAGTTGAAGTTGAATATATTATATTTAACATTTAATTTTTAAAAGAAGCTTATTGAAACTTTCTTCCAAATCACATGGTAAAGTTCTCGTTTTCTTCAAAAATAATTAGGAGGAGCTTAATAATAATAGGATACTTCAACTTGCATTATCTTATTTAATTATCACAGTATCCTTATGTTTTAGATGTTTCATTTTTTTCATTTTATGGATCTGGAGACTGAGGCTCAGATAGGTTGCATGGCCTGCCAAACATCACTGACTGGTAATTGGTATATGGTTGAACTTGGGTGTTCATGGAATGCTATAAATATGTATATGGTTTCAGTTTCATCTCTTTTAGTTGTTATTTTGTAAGTCACTTAACCCCTTTGGGCCTCTGCTATACTCAAGCATCAGCCATGTAAGTCACAATAAATATTTATTAGTTGAAAGGAGGTTAACATCTTTCAAAAATTTATTTTTTGAACAAAATAAACCAATGAAAAATTCTTATGTGAATGTGCATATAAATTACTTATTCCTAGTCCTACCTTAATTTAAAAGCAATAAATGAGATACTTGTTCACCAGCACAGGAACCAATCGAAGCATGCAGTTGAAAGATTACTTTCTTTAGCACTCACATGACCTGTGAGCAGATTCTATTTCCTTTACTTGTGAGGTGTCCCGGTACCAGAATGAAGCATGAGAAACTCTCAGTGCTTTTATTTTCTCATCTGGAAACCTGAGACCCTATGGTATTTATGTAATAAGAAGTAGACAAAATAGTATGTGTAAAGATTCACTGTAAACTTTTAAACAGCATACATTTATCAGTTATTATAATGCCTAAACTATTCCCTTAAGAAAGCACATTAGTTTTTTTTACAGTAAATACATACTTCATTAGAATTTAATTATTCAGTGTAGCTACAAATTTCTAAACTCCACTTTAAAAATGTATATATTATAATAAAAATATGTTTATGTATTAAAACTCCTGGTATATTCCAAGGTCTTCAATAAAATCAGTGTAAATTTGCATAGTTGGATACTTTTAAATTCACATCTGTACAGAAGCTCTATATGGTGGCCTTTAGGGTATGCCTCTAAGCTCTTCTAGTATTCATAACCATTAAAGACATATTAAGCAGTGTTCATTAACCTTTGTTTTCTAAGGCAGGAAATCAAGGTAGCTTTAGAAAACTGGAAAAAAGTGATTAGTCTATCTAATAACCCAGAATAATAATTTCCAAAGGAATCACTGAAGACAACTGGATTTTTAATTCCCTCAGAATGGTTGTTATAGTCTGAATATCTGAATCAACAGTTTTGGCCAAAAAAATTTTCTAAAAATTCTTTAGTATAAAAAAATTTTGTGTGTGTGTGTGTGTGTGTGTGTGTGTGTGTGTGTGATGAAAGGAATGATGGGCAGAAACATTAATGTAATCCTAAAAACATTCAAAATACCTACCTCGAGGGTGACCTTCAATTATATTTATTCAAATTTGAAGAAGTTATTTAGAAGTAGGGTATCAAAGAAACAGACAAAATATATTAAATGGTATGCTTTGTCAAGGCTAAATTGACCTGGGGTTTTAAATTGGTACAGAGTAAACACAGAGTATATTCTGTTATCATTGTATTTTTGAATAATTAATTATGGAAGTTATCATCTTAACCATAACAACAAAAAAGAGAAAACTCAGAGACTGAAAGGAAAGCATGAATGGAAATGTTAAATCTGTATATGAAAAGCGCTAAAACATGAATAGAAAGCATTTACTTATTTAATCAAAGTTGATTATATTTCATCAAGAAGTTGATTCCTTTGAGGGGAGTTGAATCATATATCAGGTGAAGAATGTGATTTGAGGAAGACTGGTCTAACACAAGAAAATTTTCTTGCAATCTTTAGTAATATCAGAGGGGATATTGGCTTCAGAACTCTCCGAAGTTCAGGAAAGGACACAAAAAATTAAACATAACAGTAAGACTATAGAGTCCCAAGAAAGCAACCTACTTTTAAAGGATAGCTTTTTAGAGGGGAAATGGGGGACAACCATTCTCCATTTGATGAGGAAAGTTTCCATGTAGATGGTCCCCCTGAAATTAGAGTATCCTAAATCATTGTTAAACCTATGGGTAAACCATGAATACTCAACCTCCACCCTCAGGAGTGAAAACTGAATACAAGATTATTTCTCTGTGACTCAACATTATCTCAGAATTCTAATAGCATATACATGCATCAGCAGCATAAACAGAAATGAGATATTACATATGCCTGTGTTAGCAATTAAAAAGGACAGCATGTTTGAGAGGAGAAAATCTATCCCATGGAGAAGGAAAAAGGAGGGAAGTTGGGGATAGAAGTTTAGAGAAAATACACTTTGCAATTCCTCAGTTTTGACTGTAGTTTTCCTATTGTACCTTCCACTTGACATACACTGCAAGGAGTGGAGGTTGGTGGCAATGAATGTAAAGACTGGACACAGTGACACTCTCCAGTATCACTTCTTATGATTTAATGAGGTTTGTTTTTAGGTGTGTGTGTTTTTTTGTTTGTTTGTTTTTTGTTTTTTTGTTGTTGTTGTTGTTTTTTGAAATTCTTTTGTCATACCTTAGGCAACTTTGTTACAAAGAAGCTCTTTTTTCAGGGGGTTATAATTCAGGAGATAGCATCATACCTTTTAGAAGAAAGTTTTCCTGTTGAAATCACAGGTACCTGCCAGAATGTACAGTAATTAATGAAAAATTACTCAAAGGGACATTTATTTTGATGACCTAAATGAATAACTCGCAGTAATCTTATGGGGTAAATTTTATTTTCCCCACTTTGTAAGGTGAGGGAACAAAGGCTCAGAAAGTTTATATAACTTATTCAAGCCTACAGAGCTGGTAAATGAGAGGTCAGTTCTATCTGAGTTTAAAGACTAGGCTTGCCCCACTTGCATTTGTGTCACTCCCAAAATTATGATTAAGAATATGGCTGGCATTTCCCACTACCCACATTAAGTAGCCGTGGCCATCGAAAGAATGGAGAATGGGGAGAGGAACTGAGTTAAACATCTGCAGCAAACATTTACTAACTGGGTAACCATAGCAATGTAGCACTCCTCCACTTTGTTATCTATAAATCAAAATGGCGGCTTTTAGAAAAGCAATTTTGCAATATATTCAAGAGCCTTCTACCCTTTGAAAAACTGCAATTCTATTTTTAATAGCAATTAGAAACACCTTAATTATCTGACAACAGGGATATCGTTAAGTAAATTATAATTATTTTTCCAATGGAATGTGTTGCAGCTGTTAAAAGTAGCATTTATGAAGTGTTTTTAGAGAAGTCTGGAAAATGCTCTAATGATAAGTTAGAAAAGGCTTATTTCAAAATTGTACAATATTTACAATGTAAAGATTAAGCAAAGAAAAAGACAGGAGGAAGTATATCAAAATGTTAATAATTATTGTTTTGGGGGGTAGTTTTTCATTTTCGGTGTGCAGCTAATTCCTTAATGATTTTTACATATATAAGCTTTACTCAGGACAGCAAATAATTCAAAAATGAGGGGACTGAATTAAATGACTTTCAGGGGACTTAGCATGTCTTTAAATTCCAAATTTCTATCACTACTGAAGAATAATTACAGAACGACAGTAGTTCTGAAAATGGAGAGCTAGTAATCTTGGCCCAGGTTTTACAACTTGCTCTAAAGCACAGTCCTCAAAGAAAAGGAAGCACTGATGAGTTGTTCGCCACATACTGGATAAATTATCATCAGGGAAACAGATATTGTAGTAGGGAGAGTGAGGACCTCTCAAACAGAACTGGGAACCTTAAGTTCGAACTTTATCTTGATTCTTTTCATTATTACATAAGCACCCTGAGCCTCTTTTTGTCTACATGATGAAGAAAGAATAATACTCTCTATCCCATGGGAGAGCTGTGGAATTAGAAATGACATATATAAAACTGCTTAATGCTTGTCACATAGTTGAGGTTCAAAAAATTATAGCCATTATTTTCTTGGCAACTTTTAATGAATTTCTTATTATCTCTATTTCTGTCTGCCTGTCTCCTCTAATTATGTTTGTTACTTATTTTGTTCCTCAGGATGAGGCCAATTCTCAGTATCTATGCTGTATATAATATACATATATATCAAATATGTGCATATAATATGTACATACATACATACTGTGCTAATCTTTTAGTGTTCTCTGCTGATCGAATAGCCATGAATAGATATAAGTAATTCACCATAAGTAATTTATCAACATACAAAACAAGTTAGGGAATAATTGTTTTCATGAACTGCAAAGATTCCTCATTTCACAAGAGTCCGCTCGAGATATTTTTAATAGTAAATTTCTTACATAGATTTAAAATCATATTTGTTTTGCACATAATTTAGAAAAGACATCTGCTATAAGTCATATACTTTTAAGTTACCTTCAAAATATTCCGGGAAAGATGATAATAGGTACTGCTGATTCTATACCCAATTAACATTTTAGAAACTAAGGTTGAAAATCATTACTTAACTATAATTATGCACTAAATCTACAACACATCAAAGAATTTTGCATTTTGTACTCATTGCTAAGATCCAGTTTGAGCAGGAAGAGAAATTTTACAATAATTCTGAATGAGCAGAGATAGCATAGAGTTTCTAAAAGAGCACCTTACTTATAGCAAATACTAAATAATTGTGCTATATGGAATTTAATTAAATAGAGAATAGCAAAGAGGAGAAAGAAACATCCTCTGTCTTGAAGCATCTAGAGACCTACTCCCAGGGACACATTGTCTTTTCTTAGCAAACTTGTTTGAAGGTCTGCTCTACTTTCTCAAAGGTCTCCCTTTCATGCTGAAGCTACCTTTTTTCCTTGTAGAACATAAATAATTAAATATCTTGCAGTTATTTACCTAAGGAAATAACTTTCTTTCCCATTTAAAATACTCTTATCACCCACACTGGACCTTGATTATCAGAATTTTTATCTGGGGCAGCTTCAGGGGCACTTTGGCACTTCAGGCCAACCCACAATCTATTTTTACACGTTTCTGATTATGCCCACTTTGTAGATGAAGACATTGAAGTTAGAAAAAAAAAAGTCACTTGTTCAGGATAACAAAGTAGGTGGTAGATCTAGGCCAGGGACTCTAATTTCCTGACATTATTGCTTTTCTAAATTAAGAGGATGCATGGAATTATTCCTCCATTGCCTTTGTCTTCAAATAATTCTCTATTGCACCCAACATCCTATTCTAGAACTCATCTATGAAGGCTTAACACAGCTGTACCTAGAAGCTCCATTACAAAGTATATACCTTGCTCTTATAATCTACTTCCTAAGGAACTTTCTTTAATCATGGGATTTTTTCCACACTCTGAAATCTTTTATTCCTGGTAACTCAAGTGTGAGTGATAAGTGTGTAACTCACTTATCACTATCCATCACTCCAGTCTTCCCTGCTCAGGTGATTACTGTAGGCTCCACTCAAGAGCTCATCCCAGTTCAAGACTACCTTCCTCCTCCAGAGAAGCAAATATATTGATGGCTGTTACCAATACATGCTCTTGACTAAGAACCCTTCTTTTATAATTAATATTGACAACTTTAAGCCAAGTGCCTGACACATATTAGGTACTTGGTTACTCCTTTTCAAATAAAGTTATGAATGATGATTCTAATAAAAGTAACTCTGATTTGTCTACTAGTTTTATTATGTTTAATTCATTAGAAAGGCCATGCACATAATACCAAATTCAGACAATACAAATCACAGAATGTGAAAAGCAAGTCGCATGCCAATTCCAGTTCTTCATTTCCTTGCCTCACAGGTAAAAGCTTTCTTTGTATCTTCCCAGAGTTACTGTATGTATATTTTGTTTTTAACCTCAAGCTATAGTTACAACAATTAACTTTAATAATAATGTTAATATTGAAACTGGTAAAGAAATATGTGTGCAGTATCTCACTTCAAGTGTTAAGAACAGAACAAGAGAAAGCCCACTTTGAAAATTATGGACATAGAATCTAGAAATAATCTCTAAAGATTTCACAGTCAAAACAATAGTTCATTAGATACATGAGAACTGTCACTTGGTCTAAGAAAAGAGCTATTGCTCCAACTCCTTTTATTTTCCTAACAAAATCATCTTGCTTATCACATGAAATATATTCATATCATCCCTTGCCAATCCTACAATGCCTTGTCAGAACCAGAAACCAACTCTAGAACACTAACTTCTAAAATATCTTTCTGTCTCTTTCTGGTAATATGTTGAAAGTAATCAAATATCTCTACTGTGTCATGATCTCCACCCTCAGCTGGGTTCTCTAGCCTGATTTAAAAAAACAAAACAAAAGACTTCTCTGTCTGAGTCTTACTCAGCCCATCTTCTCTCCTCATAAGAGGTATTCTAAACTTTTACCATTCTCAAACTTCCTACCCTACCATCTTATTTTCACTCTGCAAACAAGCTAGCTTCCTCATTCATGGAAGGAAGTGCCTCCCCATTCTGACCTTTTCTCCCTCCCAAATCTACGTATCTCTTTTGACCAAAGCTATAACCACCACAGCTGTGCTTTGAGTTCTGTTTCTTTATGACTTTTGAGGGACCTTGGGTCCTCAAAAATATCCTATCTTGCCTATGTACTTAACCTTTCCTTTATTCTCTTCTGATTTTCTCTTCTCTTCACTTGGCACTTGCCCTTTAGGGTATGTGTGTGCTCAGGTCTTTTCCAACTTCCATCTGCCTCACTTCATGGTAAGGGCCTTGAACTATCACAACGAAGCTGTGAAAGAGTAGTCAACACAGCGTCCCCACTTACTTGCCATCCCACTCTGCTGGCTTTTCTTTTGACCCTCTGAGGAGTTCTTACAGGCTCTTTTTTAAGGAATAAGTCCAAATGAATTACTTTCAGTTTTCCTAAACTTCTATGACTTTGCACATCCTCTTACCTCTGCCTAGAATATCTGTCTCCTTCTTTCCCATCTTTAAACTCTCACATCATTCTTCAAGACTGGGATCAGCTCTTAGCATCCAGGAAGGCTTTGCCTACTAGAAACAAATAAGAATGAGTTTGGTCCAATTTTCATTTTCTTGTATCATTCTCTGCTTTATTTTGCTCATCTAAGAGCATTACATGCCTCATTTAATCCATAAACAATTGTTTGAGGCAAGTATGGTTATTATCCTAATCATGAAAATGAGAAAACAGAGGCCCAGACATGTTGAGTAACTTTGTTCAAAGATAGAGAACCAGTAAGTGGAACAGTTCAGGTTTGAACCCTGGCAGTCTGACTCTAGAGATATTATGTTTGACCTACTCCCCTCTGCACCTACCCTATGTCTGCCTTTAGCCTCTGAGCTTGTTGAATGAATGAACAGGTGATAGTATTTTTTTCTTATAAAACTGATCAGAATTAAGACAGGTTTAAATTTCATAGTATAGATTTTTTTAACTGCCAAGGCACTGCAAATCTAAAAAAGAATGGCACTCTCAAGAAAGGAAAAATAAGTGTGAGAATAATAACAATAACCAACAAACTTTAGTAAATTCTAGTAAATATAGTAAATTTTTAAATTAAAAGCTTTTGAACATACAGTATCATGTTTTGTGATCCCATGAAATATATTATAATCCCATTTTGCACATAGGAAATCTGAGGCTGGCATAAGCAGCACCAGGATCCAGGACTTTATATTTTCATTCTTCTAGGGTTTTGCACCTCAGGTTGAGCTGATATGTATGAGTAAACTGGGAACGTGGTGGGTTCTTTAAAAGAAAAACCAGGAAAGTTTTCACAGTATTATTAAACTTTACATAAGATTTATAATAGATAATGGACTCAATTTCTAGAGCAAAATGACCCCACCAAAGGATGCCATAATCCTTCCAGAGCTCTTCTGCAAGATACGAGAGTATATACATATCTAAAACTTGTTATTTCCAAAGCAGTCAACTTTTACATCTGTATATAATGCATCTAAATGTTGTTTTTGTATCACCACATCACCCATCTTCTTCACCAATAGCTCAATATACATACATACATATACATATCTACATATATATATATATTTCACAAGAGCTATAAGAGTTCTTGATGTAGGAATCCATCGTAGAGTTTCAGAGAAATCTCTGAATTCCCTAAAAGTTTTATTCAGAAATACATGTGTAAGTGAACACATCTATTTTTTTAAAAAATTACTACCTACTTTCTGTTTTGGGCAAGTCTTTCAACAGACTCTTGAAAGAGCCTACTCTTTCCACTCTTCCACCCCCATTAAGAATCATTATATTAATGATGGAAATGTGTTAAATGTGTTCCCTCCCTCCCATCCTTGAAACCAATCTTTCTTCCTCCTCCATCATAAAATACCTTAAGCTAAACCAAAAGAATTTTATTTATCAATAGTTTGAATTTTCCATATTATGGCTATACAGATAATTGAGGGGTACCCAAGGAAAATATAAATAGCACAGTAATGCAGTGTAGATTTTAATAACATACTTGACATCCCAAATTGTTTTCATTGGCTTCATTTTTAAAACTACCTGTTTAAAAATCAAGCAGGAACTAAAAGTACAAGATATGCTGGGTCTACAAGGTTTAAGTCAACCAGGGATTGAAATATAACTTTTAAACGGAGCTGGATTATCCATAGGAAGATTAAGCATGTGCTTAAGGCATCATCAGAGTCTGAGCAATCCATTTTTTTCTAATGTATGTTATTGAAAACCTTAAAAAGTAATAGTCGCAGGAAAAATTAGAACTTTTACCTCTTTGCACTTGTTATACTCTTTAGTGCTGTTTAACTTTTAATTATAAGGGTGGTGGAGGGTGCCCATCATCTCCATCTTTTCAGAGAGTAAGCTCTTCTTGCTCTTTTTTTTTTTTTTTTTTTTTTCTGAGACGGAGTTTCACTCTTGTTGCCCAGGCTAGAGTGCAATGGCAAGATCTCCACTCACTGTAACCTCTGCCTCCCAGCTTCAAGAGACTCTCCTACCTCAGCGTCCCAAGTAGCTGGGATTACAGGCCCGTGCCACCATGCTGGGCTAATTTTTGTATTTTTAGTAGAGAGGGGGTTTCACCATGTTGGACAGGCTGATCTCCAATGCCTGACCTCAGGTGATCCACCCGCCTCGGCCCCCCCAAAATACTAGGATTACAGGCGTGAGCCACTGCGCCCTGCCTTTCCTTTTATGTAATAGTGATAATTCTATCCAAAGCAATTTTTTTTTCTGAGTCGGGGTCTCATTCTGTCACCCAAGCTGGAGTGCGGTGGCTTACTGCAACCTCCGCCTCCCAGGTTCAAGAGATTCTCCTGCCTCAGCCTCCTGAATAGCTGGAATTACGTGCGCCACCACGCCTCGCTAATTTTTGTATTTTTAGTAGAGACAGGGTGTCACCATTTTGGCCAAAGGTCTCCAACTCCGGACCTCAGGTGATCCACCTGCCTCGGCTTCCCAAAGTGCTGGGATTATAGACGTGCGTCACTGCGCCCGGCTCCAAACCATTTTCTTTTCATGCCTCAAAACAGAATTGCAAGCCAATCCTCAAAATGGACAATTCAAGAAATAACGGGTATTAGCTTAGGATGTGTGGCACTGTTCTTAAGGTTCATATGTATGAATACATCAATTCATTTAAATTCACAACAACTCCTGTAAAGCAGGGGACACTCATATTCCCCTCCCCCTTTATAACTAAAAAAGAATGCAAGGTATTTTCACTGGGAAGGGGAAATGTGCGTGTGAATGAGACAGGGCAGTGTGTAAAGCTGATCTTTGAATCACTGTGCAACTCTGCCTCTAGAACACTGAGCACTTCTTCTGGTCTAGGAATTATGACTTATTGAGAATGGAATCCGTCCTTCCAGTACTCCCTACCCATTGGCACAATTCTCCCCTGTCCGTATTAAACAAACCTCATTTTGTCAGAATCTGCCCTTATACCAGGCAATGCACACGTGTGAGAAACCCACGCCCTAGACAGCCGTTTTGCACATAGGAGGGGAAGGGGCGGGGAAGGAGAGAGCAGGCCGACTCTCCAAAAGGAATCCTTTGAACTAGGATTTCTGACTTAGTGAACCCGGCGCTCTCGAAAATCAAGGGTTGAGAGGGTAGGGGGACGCTTCCTAGTCGCACAGGTGATTTTGATCCTCACTGGACTCTCACAAAAGAAAAGAATAATTTTGCTTTTTCTTATGAGTAAAAGAAGAAGCCATACTTTCCCTGTGACTCCAAACACCCTGATTCAATTTGGCAGTTAGGAAGGTTGTACCGTGGAGGAAGGAAACGTGCGCGGGGGGAGGGGTGTGGGGGGTGCGAAATTTCTTTTCGCTCAGAGACGCAAACACGCGGTTGCTGGGAGGCGGGGAGCCCGGCCGGGAGCAGGGCTGCTGGATGGCGGCGTAGGAGCAGGTGGGGAGGAGTCCAGCCTGTCCTCGCCGCCTCTGGGCTCCGGCGGGCGAGGGCCGCTTCCGGCTGGTGCCCCCGGGGGATACCCACCTTGGGGCGGCTTCAGGGGTGCCATCTTCGCAACGAGTGAATAGCACCTCCTCGGAGGACTAGCGAACGGCGCCCCCCTGCCTGGAAAGATACAGCCGTTCCGCCAGAAGAGTTGACAGACGGAGTCCCGGGTGTTGGGGGTGGGGGCTCTTCCGCCCGCCCTCCCGGGTGGAAGAAAGAGGAGGGGCGGGCTGGTCTCGAGACTGTAGTGCGGGCCGCGAGAGCTCTGCAGGCGCGGAGAGAGGGAGAGAGGGGAGCGAGCAGCCGGGAGCAGCATGGAGCCTTCCGCGGACTGGCTGGCCACGGCCGCGGCCCGGGGTCGGGTAGAGGAGGTGCGGGCGCTGCTAGAGGCGGGGGCGCCACCCAACGCACCGAATAGTTACGGTCGGAGGCCGATCCAGGTGGGTAGAGGGCCTGTAGCGGGAGCAGGGGGCGATAGGCGACTCTGGAGGACGAGGTTTGCAGGGGAATCAGGTAGGCTTTTATTCTGAAAAAAGGGAGGCTTCCTGGGGAGTTTTCAGAAGAGGTCTGTAATCACAGACCTGCTCTTCTGGGGACCCCGGGAAGCCACAGAAGCATTGGGGAGGCCCGCGCGTGCACATCTCTGGAATGCTGTAAGGATCTGAAGAGGGAGGAAGTATTTGTATTAGATGGAGGTATGCTCTTTATCAGATACAAAATTTACAAACGTTTGGGATAAAACGCGAGTCTTAAAGAAATGTAGGATGTACTGGAACTACTTAGCCCTGAATTCACAGATACCTGGATGGAGCTTATCTTTCTTGCTAGGAGGTATTATCAGTAAAAATCTGTCGTATATGTGGGAATAAATATCGAATATAAATTTCTGATCGAAATTATTCAGAAGCGGCCGGGTGCGGTGGCTCACGCCTGTAATCCCTTCACTTTAGGGAGCCGAGGCGGGCGGACCACAAGGTCAGGAGTTGGAGACCAGTCTGGCCGTCTCTACTAAAAATACAAAAATCAGCCAGACGTAGTGGTGGACGCCTGTAATCCCAGCTACTCGGGAGGCTGAGGCAGGAGCGGAGGTTGCAGTAAGCCATCACACCACTGCACTTCAGCCTGGGTGAAAAAGTGAAAGTCCGATAAAGAAAAGAAAAGTAAAGAAAAGAAAGAAATTATTCCGAAGCAACTACATATTGTGTTTATTTTTAAGTGAGTAGGACAAATATATGTTTGCTGTAGGAACTTAGGAAATACAGATAGTCGTATGTAATGAATCCCATTCGTGTGATCACGCCAGATGTAATACGTAGTCACCATTTTGGGAATATCTGCTGACATTTTTGCTGTTTTGCTATCTTTAGCTTTCTTGGTATAATTTATTTATGATAGAGTTTTAGAGATTTTTCATTTCCTCATTTTTGAAAAGTAGTGTTTCTCCTCTCCCCACTCCGGTTTTGTGAGGGGTTAGGGGATGATTTAAAAGTAATTAATCCTGGGTATCTTTGCATCTCTAAAATTGTACCAGCAGCTTAGACCTGGAAGTTTGGCATTGGAGCCCTAAAATATCTTAGAAGATACCTTATTTGTTTAAAAGCAAAAAGGGAAAAGAAAAGTGGATAGTTTTGACAATTTTTAATGGGGAAGGGAGAAGAACATGTAGAAAAGGGGAAATGACGTTGGCTTAGAATCCTAACTACATTGATGCTTAATATACAAACTTATTTATATAACATTTTAAGTACTAAATTAATATTAATTTCTTATCAAATAGGTTTAAGCATCCTACACATTTTCATTCAATTGATTCATTTTCTTTTTGCTTTGGATTTCTATCATGATTTAAATAATTACATATGGGTTACTTTTTAGATTTTTCATACTATGAAATATAAGAAAAACCATTAAGACTAGTTTTATGACCAAAATGAAGGACTTCATTGAACACACAAAACAATAAATTTACTGCAATATTTTGTCTTTTTGTAGCTGCAGTTTGGTTTCCTTGTACTTTCTCTTTGTCTCTTTGAAAAATAACTCAGTTTCACTTTCTCAGGACAGAATTTAGTAACTACAATATAATTTAGTATAATTCTTTGATTTAGACAACTTATGCAATTTATGTTTAATACAAAATGTACCTAAAAATAAATAATTCCTCTTTATAACACCACCATCCTCAAGCTAATATAACAAATAACAGTTATCTCAAAATAAATTGTCTGCTTCTACCACCGTCTACCATATAACACTCAAATTTTAAGGTTGCTATGACTGCAGACAGTATTTTAAAATTCCTCTTTGGAAATGGCTTTGTTTCCAAGATGATTTAGGAACCAAAGACGTGACCATCTCTTATTTAATGAACTCTCAAATCATAAACCTGGAAAGTGTTTAAGTTTCCTATTGCTGCTGTTACAAATTATCACAAATGTATTAGCTAAAGCAAACACAAAATTATTATTTTACAGCTCTAAAGATCAGAAGTCAAAAATGGGTCCACAGGGTTCCATTCCTTTTAGAAACTCTAAGGGAGAATCTGCTTCCTTGTCTCTTCCAGCTTCTGGTGACCATCAAATTCCTTAGATCATGGCCCCTGTATTTTCTCTCTGGCTTCTGCTTCTAATATCTTCTCTCTGACTGTGACCCTCTAATAAAAACACTTGGGGTTATGTTGGGCCCACCCTGAAAATTCTGGATAATCGCCCTCAAGACCATTAATTAAATCACATCTACAAAGCCTCTTTTGCCACATAAGGTAATATATTAACAGCTTTTGAGGATTAAGGCATAGATATTTGTTGGGGGGGTGCATTTTTCAGCCTACCACAGAAAGGAATTTTAGGACTAATTAAACTAGCCTTCTTGTTTAATACTTGAAGGAATTGAAGTTTTGGAATTGGAGAGCATTGTGCTAAATGAAATAAGCCAAACACAGAAAGACAAATATCACGTGTTCTTACTTATTTGTGAAATATAAAACAATTAAATTCTTAGAAGTAGAGAGTAGAATGGTGGTTACTGGAGCTAGGGGAGTGGGAGGAATAGGGAGATGGTAATCAAAAATACAAAGCCTCAGTTAAGATGGGAGGAATAAGTCTGACTGGTTTTTTTGAGATGTATTTCACAGCATGATGAATATAGCTAAATAGTATATCCCAAATGCTCTCATTTGACAAAAATGTCAAATGTTTGAGATGATGGATAGGTTAATTAGCTTGATTTAATAATTCCCCATTGTGTTCAAAGATTATAACATCATATTATACCACATAAATATATACAACTATAATATGCCAATATACAATTTTAAAACTAATATAAGAAATTGAGGTTCAACATTCCCAGAAGCTAAGGTAACTTAAAAAGTTTTGTGAAAATGTGTTTTTTAAAAAAAGTTTTCTCTTTTTAACAATTACCACATTCTGCACTTGGATATACAGCAGTGAACAACAACAACAGAAAATCTCCAGGCCTAACAAAATTTCAGGAATAAATTTCAGCAGTTGTATCTCAGGGGAGATACAGGAAGTTAGGCTGGAGTAAAAGTCAGTTTGTCCCTGCCCCTTTGCTGTTGTCGTGTCTCACAGGGCTCTCTGCCTGTGGCTACAGCTCCGCAAAAGTTCGGAGAATATAATGGAATTTAATGTGTACTGAAGAATGGATAGGCGAACTGTAAAAGGAAATTGGAAATGGGAAGCAAAGGTAGGGTAATTAGACACCTGTGGCTTGTGTGGGTGCCTGCTTGGCGGTGAGGGGGCTTCACACTGGCGTCCTTTCTGTCCCCTACCCCGCCTCTGACCACTGTGCTCTCTCTGGCAGGTCATGATGATGGGCAGTGCCCGCGTGGCAGAGCTGCTGCTGCTCCACGGCGCGGAGCCCAACTGCGCGGACCCCGCCACTCTCACCCGACCGGTGCACGACGCTGCCCGGGAGGGCTTCCTGGACACGCTGGTGGTGCTGCACCGGGCCGGGGCGCCACTGGACGTGCGCGATGCCTGGGGCCGTCTGCCCGTGGACCTGGCTGAGGAGCGGGGTCACTGCGACGTTGCAGGGTACCTGCGCGCAGCTGCGGGGGGCACCACAGGCAGTAGCCCTGCCCGCACAGATGCCGCGGAAGGTCCCTCAGGTGAGGACTGGTGATCTAAGAATTTGTACCCGGAGAGCTTCCAAAGCTCGGAGCATTCCTTTTCCAGAACAGAAAGTTCAGCCGGGGAGACCAATCTCGGGTCTCGCCTCAGCTCATGCAATCATCAGACAGCCTGAGTCTCCTGATCGCGCTGCCCGGCCAGGGCAGCAAATGGGAAATAATCACGACAGGGACTTTCGCATGTGAAAGCCCATTCTGTAAATTATACCTCCCAAAGTACACCACCACCCAAACACCTACCCTCTCCTAGTTTAAGGCCTAGATTGTGGAGCATTGAAGACTCAAGAGGCTAGAGGAAGAGGCTCCCTCTTCCTCCAAACTAGGGCCAGTTGCGCCCACTTACCGGATCTGTTTCCTCATTTGCATACCAAGGTGGCTGGACCAACCCTAGGATTCCCAAATCCAATTGTGTGTGGCACCATCTGGAGATCGCTCAGTCTCAGCTCTACTACACAACTCAACTAACCCGACCCTCCGCTTTATGCGGTAGAGTTTTCCAGAGCTGCCCCGGGGGGTTCTGCGGGCATCAGGACCAAAACTTCGCTGACCTTAGCTGGCTGTGCAGCACTCTATGGCAGTCAGAGACCCTCTCCTTTGCCTCTTAAACTTATGCAAGAGATCGCTAAGCGACGAAGATAGAATTGTGGTTCTCCTTGCCTTTACTTTTTACGATCTCAAAGCATCCTCCCTCTGCCCCCATTCCATGGCCTCAGTTTTCTAACCCTCACAGCTGTCTGCTGGTAGCGCCAACATTACTCAATTGTTTTTGGAGGGAGAACAATTTTTTAAAAAACCAAATAGATAATATGAAGCAATACACGGGAATTAACACGAATATTTAAGGTAAAATATGACCTTAAAGATTTTGAAATCCATCTTATTTTGGCCGAGAATGGGGAACTGGGCTCCCTGGGCCATAGGGGAGCCTGGGTGGGCGAGGTGGAGAGTTACCTCTAAGCCCTCTTCTGGGGGATGCTGTAAATACTGAATGCAGAATCACCTTCCAAGTTAAAGATGCAGAGTTCTTTACTCGGCCCCTCTTCCCCAGCATTCCCCGACTTCGTCTCCGGTTACAGCTTGCAGCCGGGTCGGTGTCGAAAGAGCTACCAATTACAGCACGGTTCCAGGGCTGAGCATAAAGCTGGAGGAGCCGCGTGGGAGAAGGAGTAAAACTATTGAATTAATCCATAAGCTAATAAATAAATTGAACGACTCTTAATAATCAAACCAAAGATATTTAATCCAAGCACACAAGTCTTTCATACTTTCCTTCCTCCCTTCCTTCTCTTTCTCCCCAACAACCCCTTTTCAAGCACAATTCATTCTATGGTTAGATTCTACTTCGTGATCAGCCATGTTCTAGGCGATGGGCACGCCAAGGTGAATGAGACAAAACGGGAGTCTTACCCTCATGATGTTTACATTTGGAGACAGGGTCGATCTGTTGCCCAACCTGGAGTGCAGTGGCGCGATCACGGCTCACTGCAGCCTTGACCTCCCTGGCTCAAGGGGTTTTCCCACCTCAGCCTCCCGACTAGCGGAGACCACAGGCGTGCGACACCATGCCTGGCTTTTTTTTTTTTTTTTTTCCTTAAAAAATAATAGAAACCAGGTTCTCACACTGTTGTCTGGGCTCAAGCAATCCTCTCGCCGCCTCCGCCTCCTAAAGTGCTGGGATTACAGTCCCAAGCTATCGTGCCCAACCTGGGAAACACGTTGAGCAAGATAACAATGTATTTTCAGAGAACAAGTTTATAAAACCCATGGAATGGGTATGAAGCGTGAATAGGAGGAGAGGGCTAAAGAGTGGTCAGAGAATCTAATGAAAGCTATGGGAGAAAGAGACTGTCAAGTGCAAATGCTGCCTCAGAAATAAATGTAAAAGATTGGGAGAACCGAAAGGCGAGCTGGAGCCCGTACACAGCGGGATTAGAGAGGAAGGCAGAAGCCAGATCATATAGGGTCGAATAAATGAGCATCCATTTTGTTTCAGAAATGATAGGAAGCCATTTGTGGGTTTGTAGGAGAAGGCATGCGTAGGCAACCTACGGGATTGGAACTCTAGTTTCTCTACGGCTGAGGAGTGCCAGATCCCGAGGCGCCCTTTGATTAACGCTCTGGCTGACTCACTCTGTACCAGGTGCAAAAGATGCCCGGGGATGCCGGAAAGGAAAGGCCACGTTTTCACGCCTTCGCCCCTGGCATTGTGAGCAGGCACTGACACTCATTATATAACACTCGTTTTCTTGCAACCCCGCTGGCCGTGCGATCGCGCTTTCTCTGCCCTTGGCCGGGTGGACCTGGAGCGCGTGAGTGGTCAGCGCGCCTGGAGCAGCAAGGCAGGACCTGGCTCGCTGCTGGACCAGGGAGGTGTGGGAGTGCGGTGGCAGCGGGTACATGCGCGTGAGGCCGTCGCGAGAACCTTGTATATTAAGTACTCCAATGCCGGTGGGGACGGCAAGAGAGAAGTGTGGGATGGGCCACACATCTTTGACCTCTGGTTTCTAACGCCTATTTTCTTTCTGCTCTCTGCAGACGTCCCGGATTGAAAGAATCATTGAGGCTCTGAGACACTTCGAGAAACTTAGATCATCAATCACCGAAGTTCTTACAGAGCAACTGTCCCCACCCCATCCCACCCCGCTTTCGTAGTTTTAACTTAGAAAATAGAGCTTTTAAAAATGACCTGCCTTTTAAAGTAGATATGCCTTCCCCCACTACCGCAAATTCCCATTTATATTTTCTTTTACATATTATTATAAAAAATTTAAAAAAACACACCGTTTCTGCCGTTTCACTGGGTTGGAGTTTTGGGGAGTGAGCACTCAGGCCCTAAGCGCACAGTCGTGTGGCACTTCTTGCGAGCCTTGCAGTGTCGGGAAGCTGTTGACTTTACGACAGGCACTTTGTGAACTAGGGAAGCCCAGGGGGGTTATTGGCTTCTCTTGATTCACACTGCTAGCAAATGGTAGAACCAAAGCTCAAATAAAAATAAAATAATTTTCATTCATTCACTCATTTATTCAGTCTACATTTATTGAGCATCTATTGCAACAATTTCTTTGAATTTAAGACAGCATCGTTTCTGAGACTCACTGTTGTTACGTATCTCTTAGAAAAACGCTGCAACTAGACATCTAACACTATTTACTTTGAGATGATACAATATCAAAAGCCATGTCTCAAGAGTGATGAAATGCGGTTAAAATGATGAATGGAAACTCTAGGGGGACCTCCTGTCAATAGACTCGATAGACTCGCACATCTGGAGTTCCGGTAATTATCTGGCTCCAGGTTCCAAATCCCGCGAGGTTTGGAATGTTTTGCCCACTAGGCCTCAGCCAGGTAACTGAGTCCAGCTAAACTTGGCCCACGGTCTCAAGAGTCCGGCTCGATTCCCCGTCCCCGCCTTGGCTTTCGGAGACCCCCAGGCAGAGGTTTCAGGGGGCTGTGAGGTTGCCAATGACCGAAGGAACTCTGCAGTTCTGTGCCATAGTGGGTTTATTACAGGCACGCGGCTCAGACTTCACTGGGATTGGGAGACGCTACTTGCTGCCTCATCCCTTGCTAGAGCACTCAGCCTGTATTATTATTATTATTCTCTTGTTGAGGTACAAGCAACAGAACATAAAATTAACAACTTTAAAGAGTAGAATTCAATGACATTTAGTACACTCACAATGTTATGCGACCATCGCCCTTATCTAGCCCAAAACATTTTCATCAACTACATAAGCATGCTTATTAAATCTTTCTTGGCTCCAACACCTGGCAACTACAAATCTCCTTTTGTTTCCATGGATTTACCTATTCTAAATATTTCTTATAAATGGGATCATACAATATGTGACCTTCCATGTCTGTCTTCCTTCACCGAGTGTCATGTTTTGGGGGTTCATCCTTGCTGCAGCATGTATCAGTACCTCATTTCACTTTATGGCTGAATCATATTCCATTGTATGAATATACTGCAAATTGCTTATCTACTCATCCGGTGATGAACATCGAGTTGTTTTTGGCTTAAAATTATTCACCGTGTTCTCATACAATAATTTATGTAAATAATTATGTAAATAATTATGTGATTTATTATGTAAAATAATGATGTAAATCATTTTATTTATATTTATAACACAAATATTTATATTTTTATATTTTCATTTTATTATAATAATTTTATAATATTTATAATAGCCTCCTGCGGTCTGTCGGTGTCCTCTTCCTCAGGCCTGCTCTCTTCCTTTGGAGTGCTCAGCTTCACATACAGTTATTACTCTGATGAGTTCCTCTGGACATACAGCCTGTTGTGTGTCTGCCTGCTAGGGTCTCATGATTTTCATAGGCACAGGATGGAGACGTGGCGGGCCAGGGAGGTCTTGGGAAATGCAACATTTGGGCGTTATGGCAGAAGCCTCTGTCCTCACCTAGGTCCAGTGGGCACCGGCTCAGGGAAGGGCCTTTGCCAGGGACCCGCCTTTCCCTACCCAGCACTTCCCTGCCCCTCTACCCTATCCCTGCGTTTCAGTTACTTTTTTTAGGTTCAGCACTCATTTGGTTGCTGTAATCTTTTTACTGTTTCCCAGAGTTCCCACGAAGTCAATCCTGGCAGCTTTTGCTTATTTTTCTGTGTTTCTGTATAGGAACGGGCTCTACGAGCTCACTACTGTGCCACTTTCGCTATAATCTGTTTTTTGTGTTCAATTTGCTTTGTTTTAGAGCAGGACAGTCAAATGCTTCTGATGTGCCAATTTCCTGCTTCCATATATCTCCTGTGACTGGTATTTAGTGCCCATGCCCGGCCTCCTCATTTTCTGGGCATATGTCTATCAACATTTCTCTGAAGCTCGCTAGCTCTAATACTCGGCTGCCTCCCTGAAAATTTTCTCCACCTTCCCCCGCAACTGTAGGAAGCTCACTATCCTCCTTACCCTTCCTCAACCCCACTCCTATTCTCTCCCTTTTCCCCCTTCCCCGCCACTTCCCCAATTTCTGCTGGGGGTGGGAGGGAGCGGGTTAGCGGCCATTTCCCTTCCCTCTCGCAGCTTCTCCGGCGTTGCCAGTTCGCAGTCCTCAGCTCCCCTAGCCGTCAGGCTCTGCTGTAGTGTGGCACCTCGGGGCGCGCACAGGCGCCCGCTTTGAGGCACTGGGCCACTGCCCAGGCAGAGCGTATCTCCGGGACTCTTTTCTATGGAGATCTGCTGCTAAAGCAGCCACCCGCGCGCGTTTCCCGAGCCCATCGAGCACAGGCATAACTGAGCCTGACGACTCGGGGAGGGACCTGCTCCGGAAACACGGACTAGACCCGGGTGCCAGAACTGCTGGTAGAGGAGGCCGCAGTAACCTCCGAAGCAGGCGGAGAGACTCGGCTCGGAGGGGCTTTCTCCAGTGAAAAAAAGGAATCGAGAGGGGAAGACGCGATGGAGCAGGAAGAGACGGCTTCTAAGCAAGGCTGTTCAAAACCCTGAGGCTGCAGTTGACTGTGAGACTGCAGTTTGGAGGCGGGGGCTCTTCCTTACCACCCACCACGGTTCAGAAAGAAACCTCAGAGCTGTGGAGCAGATGGGGAATAAAAGGCCCTGCCGACCAAAACACACACCAGCTTCCCTTGGGGCGCGCACCAGGAGGGTGACGAGGCCCAGGAGCTCCCGGGTGCGGCGACCTCGGAGCCTGCGGGACCGGAGAGCAGCCCTTCCTTTGGGGCGTCACCGGCACCCAAACTGGCTGGGATCCTCCCGGGGGTCCACGGCGGTGCCACACACCCCACGTACTCCAGATGCAGGCCAGGAGGGAGGGTCCTCACTTCACCTCCACCTCCTTCCACATCTCTTGTGCCTTATTTAGGCAATCAAGTTCAGGAAATAACAGAAAAGAACTTTTTAGAGACGGAATCTTACTCTGTCGCCCAGCTGGAGTGCAGTGGTGCGATCTAGGCTCACTGCAACCTCCGCCTCCTGGGTTCAAGAGATCCTCCTGCCTCAGCCTTCCGAGTAGCTGGGATTACAGGTGCCCGCCACAACGACTGCCTAGTTTTTATAATTTTAGTAGAGGGTTTTTCACTGTGTTGGCCAGGCTGATCTTGAACTGACCTCAAGTGATCTGCCCTCTTCAGCCCCCCAAAGTGCTAGGATTAGAGGCATTAGCTACTGTGCCCGGCCAGAAAAGCACATTTAAAAACTGCAGTCTGATATCCTTGTTGAACATTGATGCTAAAATCCTTAACAGAATACTAGCTAACGAATCCAACAACATATCAAACAGATAATCCACCATGACATGATCAAGTGGATTTCATACCAGGAATATAGGGATGATTTAACATACACAAGTCAATAAATGTGATATACCACATAAACAGAATTAAAGACAAAAATCACATAATCATCTCGATAGATGGAGAAAAAGTATTTGAGAAAATCCAGCATCCCGTTATCATTAAAACTTCCAGCAAAATTGGCATACAAGGGACATACCATAATATAATATAAGCCATCTATGAAAACTCACAACCAACATAACACTGGATGGGGAAAAGTTGAAAGCATTCCCTCTGAGAATAAGACAATGATGCCCATTCTCACCACTCCTCTTCAACACAGTACTGAAAGTCCTAGCCAGAGCAGTCAGACAAGAGAGAAAAATAAAGGGCATCCAAATCAGTAAAGAGAAAGTCAAACTGTTACTGTTTGCTGAAGATATGATCGTCTGCCTTAAAAAAAACCCTAAGGACTCCCCCAGAAAGCTCCTGGAACTGATAAAAAGAATTCAGCAGTTTCTGGATACAAGATTAATGTACACAAATCAGTAGCTCTTCTATACACCAATAGAAACCAAGCAGAGAATCAAATTAAGAACTCAACTGCTTTTACAATAGCTGCAAAAAAAAAACCGAAATCAAATACTTAGGAATCTATCTTACCAAGAAGTCAAAAGACCTCTACAAGAAAAACTACAAAACATTGTTGAAAGAAATCATAGACAACACAAACAAATGAAACACATCCCATGCTCATGGATGAGTAGAATATTATGAAAATGACCATACTGCCAACAGCAATCTACAAATTCAACACAATTCTCATCAAAATACCACCATCATTCCTCATAGAATTAGAAAAAACAATTCTAAAATTCATATGGATCCAAAAAAGAGCCCACATAGCCAAAGCAAGACTAAGCAAAAAGAACAAATCTGGAGGCATCACATTACCTGATTTCAAACTATACTAATATATAGTTTGAATATATAGTATAAAGCCATAATCACCAAAACAGCATGATACTGGTATAAAAATAGGTACACAGACTAATGGAACAGAATAGAGAACCCAGAAATAAACCCAAACACTTACAGCCAACTGATCTTCTACACAGCAAACAAAAATATAAAATGGGGAAATGACACCCTTTTAAACAAATGTTGCTGGGATAATTGGCTAGCCACATGTAGGAGAATGAAACTGGACCCTCATCTCTCATCTTATACAAAAATTAACTCAAGATGGATTAAGAACTTAAAACCTAAAACTATAAAAATTCTGGAAGATAACATTGTAAAAATCTTTCTAGGCATTAACTTAGGCAAGGATTTCATGACCAAAAACCCAAAAGCAAATACTATAAAACAAAGGTAAATAGCTGGGACCCAATTAAACTAAAGCGCTTTTCCAAAGCAAAAGAAACAGTCACAGAGTAAACAGGTAACCTACAGAGTGGGAGAAAATCTTCACAATCTATACATCTGACAAATGACTAATATCCAGAATCTACAATGAACTCAAACAAATCAGTAAGAAAAAAACCAAACAATCCCATTAAAAAGTGGGCGAAGGACACGAATAGATAATTCTCAAAAGAAGATACACAAATGACCAACAAACATATGAAAAAAATGCTGAACATCACTAATAATTGGGAAATGCAAGTCAAAACCACAATGTGATACCACCTTACTCCTGCAAGAATGGCCATAATCAAAAACAGTGATGTTGGCATGGATGTGGCGAACAGGAAACACCTTTACACCACTGGTGGGAATGTAAACTAGTACAGCCACTATGGAAAACAGTGTGGAGATTCCTTAAAGAACTAAAAGTAGAACTACCATTTCATCCAGCAATCCCACTGCTGGGTATCTATCCAAAGGAAAATAAGTCATTATTTGAAAAGATACTTGCACACGCATGTTTATAGGAGCACAATTCACAATAGCAAAATCGTGGAACCAACCCAAAAGTTCATCAATGAGTGGATAAACTGTGATATACATACATATATGTGTGTGTGTCTGTGTGTGTCTGAGTAT
>NW_022436982.1:11912850-11970829 GCF_009761245.1 Sapajus apella
ACACACACACACACGCATATATGTATATAGGAATACTATGGAACATATATATAATATAATATATATTCCATATATTATATGGAATACTATGGAATATATATATATAATATAATATATATATTCCATATATTATACATAATATATATATTCCATAGTATTCCATAATACATATAATATATATATTTCATTATATATAATATATATATTTCAAATATATATATAATGGAATACTATGCAGCCATAAAAAGGAATTAATTAACAGCATTTACAGTTACCTGGATAAGAATGGAGACTATTATTCTAAATGAAGTAACTCAGGAATGGAAAACCAAACATTGTATCTTCTCACTTTTATGTAGGAGCTAAGCTATGAGGATGCAAAGGCATAAGAATGTTACAATAAATTTTGGGGACTTGGGGGCGAGAGAGGGAGTGGGCAAGAGATAAAAGACTACAAATATGGTCCAGTGTATACCGCTCAAGTGATGGGTGCACCAAAATCTTACAAATCACCACCAAAGAACTTACTCAGGTAACCAAATACCCCCTGTATACTCAAAACAGATATATGAAATCTGGAGGGAATCTGAAGAGCTCTAACTCTGTAAGTAATCTTCTCATTCCTTACTTCATTCAAGAAATAATCAGTGGCCACCTACTGTGTGCTAGGCAGTATGCTAGGTAATAAGAGTAAAGGACTAAACGTCTATCTCAAAGGGAAGATTAAACAAAAGTAGGAATTACTGGTGTTGTTCATAAACTTTTCAGTGTTCTGTTCTAGCTGCTACCTTCTAAGAGAGTCTTCCCCATGGCATGGAGAAAAATTTATTAACAGACTAAAGCCCCCCTGTTCCCCTAAATAAGATGAACCTTCGTGATTTAGAAAAGAGTACCAAAAAGATTTTTAAAACAACTTGGGCCAGGCACGGTGGCTCACACCTGTAACCCTAGCACTTTGGAAGGCAGAGGCAGGTGGGTCACCTGAGGTCAGGAGTTTGACACCAGCCTGACTAACATGGTGAAACCCTGTCTCTACTAAAAATACAAAAATTAGTTGGGCATAGTGGCACGTGCCTGTAATCCCAGCTACTCCAGAGGCTGAGGCAGGAGAATCACTTGAACTCAGGAGGCAAATGTTGCAGTGAGCCAAGATTGAGCCATTGCACTCCAGCCTATTCAACAAGAGTGAAACTCCATCTAAATAAAAAAAAAAATGTACATATATATATATATATATATATATATATACATACACACACACACACACACACACACATGTATGATAGCTTTACCCAGAAAAAGCTGGGGATAAGTATTTTTTCCATAATTGGAGGTGGGGAGAAAGAGAAATAATACTCTCCCAGTTATAAATAATTTAATAAAATAATTTTTGTTGTTAATGACTTAAGTGAGAAAACTGTTGATACAGATAAGATTTGAAATTAGCAGTCCAGGAAGTAAATTTTAGGATCCTTCTACCTGTCAACCTCTAAGTCATCAAGACAATTTAATTGCTATATTCTTTTAAAGCTAATTTAACATGTAGAAAGTTTTTAGTAATTGCCATACTTTCAAGCTTTAGATAGGAATAGTAAGGCAAAACAGATTTGGCCTCTAGAACAAAGACTTTATGGATGGGGAACCGAAGAAATAAGTATTACAAAGTTAAATAATAATCAAATAAAGTCTTTTCTAATGACCATCGAAATGAGATTGATGAAAGAAGCAAGGAGAAAAATGGAGTGTATTTCATGTTGTTAGGAAAAATACCTCAAGTAACTAGTTCATAGGAAAGTGAGGTTGTCCACTGGGTACCACCACAGAATCAAAGATGGATACTTCAGGAAAGCACTGCCAGAGTAACCCAGGTTTGCAAGACACCAATCTGCTTGGAGGCAAATTTGCCTAATACAAAGATGAGCATATTGAATAATCTCCATGCCAGTCATATATAAAATAGACCAATCACATATAAAGTAGAAAAGAAAGAAAGGGATCTCACAGTTTCTTTCACTTTGGAAAGTAGTATTAATTTTATTCCAGTAAATGGGGATGGTGAGGGTAGGGTTGACTGAAATGCATACCTTCTGGAAAGGCAAAAAAAAAAAAATTGTTTTAGGTGCCTATAGGCAAATTAGATTGATTTTTCTTTCTTTTTCTCTTGTACGATAAAGTGTTCTCTTAATATTGGAAAGGGTATAGATAAACATTCCTGAGGGTAAGTATATTTGTATTACATCTACAGATAAAAATTAGTAATATCTATGAAAAATTTAAAGAGATATCTCTTTGACTCAGGAACTCCACCTCTAGAAATTTATTCTGCTGAATAAATTTGGAACATGCGCAAAATGGCCCATTTATAAGAATGGTCACTGAAGAGATATGAAACAATGATCATAAATGAGAAGGAATTTGAACAAATTTTTAGGCTTTCCTGCCACTAATAACATATAGCTGTTAAAGGAAATTAAGTAGCTCTAGTAAATATGTAATGATTTTCAAGATATATTGTTGAGTGAAAAAAGAAAGATTTGGAGTATGTAAAATACTTCAAATTAAATTTTAGAAATATTCCTATATGTGTTGCATATACATAAAATATTTCTGTAAAGACACACAAGAAGTTGTTGACTCTTGCCTGAGGGCAGTGTATGAAGAAAGATTTACCTTGTACTAAATACAATTTGCTACCAGTTTTTGATCCAAGTGTCTGAATTATGTAATACTAATAAAATAAGCACTGGTAGAAGGAAGTTTCTCTAGAACTGGCCACATTCTGTTAGGTAAGAATTGTGTAACTGTCAAATTGCACTAACAGGAAAAGAAAAAAGAACACACCAGGATAAATGAGTCAGTCCCTTATCTATGTCTTAGTTTCCTCATTTATAAAATGGGTACAAGGGTGACTCCTTTGCAGTGTAGTTTAGACATAAAAAGTGTAAACTACCATAGTGTCAGATACACAGGAGTTATTTATTACATACCAGTACACACACACACACACACACACACACACACACACACACTCCTCTGGTTCAGGCTTCCAGTTTCCCCAAGCAATTCCCAGACCAAGCTGGGCTTGAAGCAGAAAGAATTAGGCATAACCAGAGCATCTTCTCACTATCACAGGATTTAGCATTAACCATATGTCCTATCCTCTTAGACTTCCTAACATTACCTGTTAGGTACTATACTGGGTGTTTGGATACAGTGAGTGGCAATACAAAACTCCGATGCCTTAAAAATATTATGCGGTTTATACATGGCTGTATTTACATTCAAACAATACAAAATAAAATTGTTTTTCCTCACTCCTACTCCTTTCCCTAGAGGTCACTGCTGATATCAGTCCCTAAGAAAAATGGTACAAAATTACACATTCAAAACTAAATATAGGCCTTAAAAGGGAACCGTACAGCTGAGGTGTCCTGATGGTTAAATGGAAGTTTACCTTCAATTTCAGGGGAAGTTTACCTTGATCTCTGGTAATCCTATAATCCAGTGCTGTCCAAAAGAACTACTACAGTGATGTGGAAAGAAAGTGATCTCACAGTTTCCATTTGAAAGTAGTATTACTATTATAACAATAAATGGGCGTGGTGAAGGGTAGGGTTGATTGAAATGTATAACTTCAAGGAAAGGCAAGAAAAAACTTTCTTTTTCTCTTGTTCAAGAAAGTGCCTGAACCTGGGAGGCAACACAGAGTAGTACCAGCCATATGTAGCTATTTAATAGTTGCAATGTCCTTAATGTGACTAAAAAAATGAATTTTATTAAATTTAAATAGCCCCATGTTCCTTGTGACTACCATATTGGACAGTACAGCTATGGAATGAAGATGTGCAGGATGTAGGAGACAGATATAGAAAAAGAGAACCTCTTGGGCTTCCTGTAGCACTCCAGTTTTCAGTTATAACTTTTACCTTCATTTCTGTCCTCTTTCTGCTATAAGCTCCCTTGAGTTGATTTCTATTACTTATAATCAAAAGATTCTGTATTAGTTTACTAGGGTTTCCCTACAATACCATGGTACATGGTATACCACAGACAGAGTGGCTCAAACAGTAGTTCTTTTTCCAGAGTCTGGAGCCTGGAAGTCCAAGATCACGATGCTAACAGGTTTGGTTTCTCCTGAGGCCTCTCTCCTTGGCTTGCAGATGGCCACTTCCCACTGTGTCCTTACTGGCCTTTTCTTTGTGTACATGCACCCTTGGTGTGTCTTCCTCTTCTTGTAAAGACTCCAGTTCTACTGGATTAGGGCCCCACCGTTACAACCTCATTTAGCCTCAATTACCTCTTTAAAGGCTCAATCTGTAAATACAGTCACATTGGAGGTTAGAGCACCAACATAAAAATTTTGGAGGAACACAGTTCAATTCATAACAGATTCCTAATTAATACATCTAATTGATTTTTCTGTATCTTATTCTTATTCCAATTTTAAAACCTAATTAGATGAAGAAACTCTGATAAAAATATGAATTTGTAGGAACCCATAGCTTGTGGAAAGGTCTAGTTTCTAAACAAAATTTGTGGTGATAATTATTTGGGAATATAATTCCCTTGACGAGATGTCTAGTGGAAGTATCAACCATACTTGTGGGGTTTGTTTAAGATTGCACCTACTACATATAACCTCATATGTTCTCATTTATGTTGCAAATAATTCCACATTTTTGTTAGGGAATGTGTGTACATAGTACTTTGCTAGTAACTGTTTAACAACAAACTGCAAAAAATAAACAAATACACATGTTTATTACAAATTTTACTGAAATAAAGAATATGTAATACAGAACTTACAAATAATAATAAAATATATAATATTCTCTATTCTGTATAGTGAACTTATTCTCATTGTTCTCATTGATTTAGCCAAACTCTTATATCTTTAGTTAACTTGTGGTTGCGATTAACAGATGAGAGTAATTCTGAAATGAATATCAATTGACATTTTCATTTATATTGGCAAGTAAGATGAGAATATAACAATAGAATAAAATGTCTGAAACTGACTCTTATTAACAATATCAGGCCGGGCGCGGTGGCTCAAGCCTGTAATCCCAGCACTTTGGGAGGCCGAGGCGGGTGGATCACGAGGTCAAGAGATCGAGACCATCCTGGTCAATATGGTGAAACCCCGTCTCTACTAAAAATACAAAAAAAATTGGCTGGGCATGGTGGCGCGTGCCTGTAATCCCAGCTACCCAGGAGGCTGAGGCAGGAGAATTGCCTGAACCCAGGAGACGGAGGTTGCGGTGAGCCGAGATCGCGCCATTGCACTCCAGCCTGGGTAACAAGAGCGAAACTCCGTCTCAAAAAAAAAAAAAAAAAAATATCAGTTAACTTCTTTGCTGAGTTTAAAACTGGTTTCAAACACTTGAAGAATATTCCTCAATATTTTGTGCTATTCACAATGTAACAGCTACAGACATTTTAAAGTTTAACCTACAGTATTAACCTTGTTAACGTTTCCCCCATCTTCTTAAGACCAGTTATTAAGCACATCCATCTTTTTAAAGTAGACAAACAACAAAACAACAACTCAAGCTCTGACTTAAGTTTCTTCAATATCAATGATACGAATACTCTACCCATGGCCTATTTCATATCATATTAATGACATGATGTCATATCAATGTGACATCACCAAAAACAGGATAAAGAAGTAGCACATCATTATGTAGCATTTCCATTAAAGAAATAAAATAGTGTAGATAATACTCAAAAGGATAGATAATAGTAAAATAATATACTCAAAAGTATATATAATAGTAAAATACATAGGAAGGAATGGTATTATTCATAACCTTTGTTTTTAATATGATTTACTTAATGGTAACTTTATCCTTTAATTTTTAATAATAGATGTGCTTAATAACTGGCTTGCCACATTCTTGAAAGTTTAAAAATTGGGTCTCACTAGCTGGTTTGAGACAGTTTCAGCATACCGTGCATTTTGCATGTTCACATGTATGTGTGTGTTTGCTTGTGTGTGCACATGCCCAACTCAATACCGTACTAGAGAGTTAGAGTAGCGAGCGGAAGAAGGTAGGATGTAACAGAGGGCACGCGAGCGGTTGACATCATTAAAAAATTAGGTGTTGTTTTTAATCTGAACTGAATGATTAAAACAAAGAAGAATCATTCAGACCTCCAGATCTGAACCAGGACACCCAAGCTAAGATGTCATTAGATGTTTTTAAGAATTGGGCTCCATTGGAAAGAAAAGTAAGTGGAAATGGCTGGGCAACATGGCTCATACCTGTAATGTCAGCACTTTGGGAGGCTAAGGCAATTGCTTGAGCTCAGAAGTTTCGGACTAGCCTACGCAACATGGCAAAACCCCATCTCTACAAAAAATACAAAAATTAGCTGGGCAGACACAGGCTGTAGTCCCAGCTACCAGGGAGGCTGAGGTGGGAGGATTGTAGTCCTAGCTACTAGAGAGGCTGGGAGGCGGAGGTTGCAGTGAGCCAAGATCACACCACCGCACTCCAGCCTGGGTGACAGAGGGAGGCTCTGAATTTAAAAAAAAAAAAAAAAAAAAGGAGTAAAACAGAACAAAGACAGCTACATTTTTAAAGTAAACTTGATTTTTACAACAGTTTTAGATTTATAGAAATATTAGAATACAGTCTAGAGAGTTCTCACTAACCTTGTATCTAGTTCCCCTTTATGAACATATTACATTAGCAAGGTAGATTTATTACAATTAATGAATCAATATTAACACATTACTGTAATCCAAAGTCCATGTTTTAATCAAATTTCCTTAGTTTTTGCATAAATTCCTTTTTGGGAACCAAGAACCCATCCAGAATACGATATAATATTTCATCATGTTTTCTCAGACCCCTCTTGGTTGTGACAAGTGAAAAACTTGTTTCTTGCTTTGGTGCCCTTGACAGTTTGAGAAGAATGAATCAGGTATTTTGTAAATATCTATCTTTTGGGATTTGTCGGATGTTTTTCTCATTATTAGACTGGAATAACGTTTTTTTGGGAATAAGACTACAGAGGTTAAGAGCTATTTTCATCCTATCGTACCAAGAGAACATACTGTTGGTATGATTAATTACTGTTGATGTTGACCCTGATCACCTTGCTGAGGTAATTTGTGCTTGTCAGGCTTTTCCATCACAAGTTACTCTTTTATGTTCCTTTTCCATACGGTACTCTTTGGAAGAAAGTCACTAGGTGTGGCCCAAACTGAAACAGTGAGGAATTATGCTTTATCCCCTTGAGGTTGGAGTATCTACATAAATTATTTGGAATTTTTCTGCATGGAAAATTTTTTTTGCCTCCATTTATTTATTTATTCACTTATTTACTTGTATTAGTGTAGACTCATGGTTATTTATTTTATACTTTGTGTTACAATTCAACACTGCTTTATTTGGTTCCCTAAATTGTTCCAGGTTTGGCATCAGGAGCTCTTGGTATTAGCTCTTTCAGTACATCTCTTTGACATAGCCCCATCTTTGTGGGCTTGTTTTTGTTGTTAGCACTTCTTTACTTTCTGGCACTACAAAACATTACAGGCTCATCTTGTATATTTCCTGCCCTAGTTCTAGAAACAGCAATTTTCCTAAGAAGCCCTTTTTTCCTTTATTGCAGAGCGGTATTACAAACCATGAACTGCATACCAGATGTGCTTGTTACTACTGGGGTACTGTTGCTTCTAGGCCTTCTCAGTTGTCAGTGGAAGGAAATATTTGTGTATACTAATGATGTATGTACACATATCTATATGTGTCTATATGTAGCTATGTGTATGTATATGTAGCCATGTGTATCTACATTAAGGCAAATGTGATTTAATATTAATATATTCAATGGTAATCCATTACCACAAAGATTATTTTAGCCTCCTCCCTTTCATTAGGCATAAGCTCTCACTCCAGCAGAGAGAATTCAGCCTCCCACTATTCACAATTTACCATAATTTACTTAATTGCTGAGTTCCAGTACACATGTATTGAAATATTGGAATTGTTAACCCATATCTCTGTGAAAAACAAGAGTGTGGTTTTCATAAACAGCTTTTCATTTAGTCTTACAGACTCCACTAATTTCCAGAAATTACTTAAGTCAGCACTTCTTTCACCACCACCTGCAGTGAGATCGTTTCACACATTTGTAATATACTTAGATTATTTTGTCATATTCTATACTCTATCCTTGATATAGTTCGGATCTGTTGGCAGACAAATCTCATGTTCAGTTGTAATCCCCAACGTTGAAGGTGGGGCCTGGTGGGTCTGGTGATGGCATCGGGGGGTGGTTTCTAATGGTTTAGCACCATCCCCCTAGTGCTGTTCTTGTGATAGAGTTCTCACGGGATCTGGTTGTGTAATGTGTAGCCCCTCCACCTTCTCTCTCTTCCTCCTGGTCGGCCATGTAAGACATGCCTCCTTCCCCTTTGCCTTCCAGTTGATTTAAATCTTCCTAAGTCCTCCCCAGAAGCTGCCATGCTTTCTGTACAGCCAGTTCTACTGTGTAGAACTGTGTGCTGTGAGCCAATTAAATTTATTTTCTCTATAAATTACCCAGTCACAGGTGTTCTTTATAACAATGCAAGAACAGACTAATACAATACTGGAATGTTCTAACCTCCTAAATGATTTTTTTGAAATATTCATTTATTTATTTATTTTAATAGTTATTTTAGGTTCAAAGATACATGTGCAGATTTGTTATATAGACGAACTGTGTGTTACAAGGATTTGGTGTACAGAACATTTAATCACTGGGCAATATGCATAGTACCCAATAGGTATTTTTTCTGATCCTCTACCTCCTCCCACCCTCCAACCTCAAGTGGCTCCCAGTGTCTGTTGTACCCTTCCTACTATCCATGCATTCTCATTGTTTAGCTCCCAATTCTAAGTAAGAACATTTGGTATTTGGTTTTCTGTTCCTGCGTTAGCTTGCTTAAGATAATGACCTCCAGATCCATTTACGTTGCTGCAAAGGACATGATCTTATTCCTTTTTATGCCTGCATAGAATTCCATGGTGTACATGTACCACATTTTCTTTATCTAATCTACCTTTGATGGGCATTTAGGTTGATTCCCATCTTTGCTATTGTGAATACTGCTGCCATGAACATATATGTGCATGTAACTTTATGGTAGAATGATTTATATCCCTTTGGGTATATTCCTGATAATGGGATTACTGGATTGAATAGTAATTTTGTTGTAAGTTCTTTGAGGAATTGCTACACTACTTTCCACAATGGATGAACTAATTTACACTCCCACCAGCAGTGTATAAGTGTTTCCTTTTCTCCACAACCTTAACAACATCTGTTATTTTTCACTTTCTAATAGTAGCCATTGTCACTGGTTTAAGATGGGGATGGTTTGGCTCTGGGTCCCCATCCAAATCTCACGTCAAATTGTAATTTCCTCATGTCAGGGGAGGGACACCATGCGAGGTGACTGGATCATGGAGGTGGATTTTCCCCATGCTGTTCTCATGATAGTGAGTGAGTTCTCACAAGATCTGATGGTTTAAAGTGTGGCACTCCCTGCACCCCACTTCCTGCCACCTTATGAAGAAGATGCTTGCTTCTCCTTTGCCTTGCCCCATAATTAGTAAGTTTCCTGAGGCCTCCTAAGGCATGTGGGACTGTGAGTCATTTAAACCTCTTTTCTTTATAAATTACCTATTTATAGTTCAGGCACCTATTTATAGCAGTGTGAGAATGGGCTAATATAGATGGCATCTCATTATGATTTGGATTTGCATTTCTCTAATAACTAGTGATGTTGAGTATTTTTTTTGCATATGCTTGTTGTCTGTATGTATGTCTTATTTTGAGAAGTGTCTGTCCATGTCCTTTGCCACTTTTTTTTCAAAGACAAGTGAACATTTATTTTTATACCTTTCCTCCTGTGTGTATGTCAAGTCTTTTTCACAACAAGGCCCCAGGCATCTCCAGATTCAATTATGTCCCTGGGCTTGTCCACTACTGCAGGAGTCTTATGGAGCCTTGTACAAATGCTAGTTACTCAATTACCAACGTTAGACCCTAGGATAGGAGCTGCAGCAAAGCAGGACCCCTTCCTCTATGGAAAGTGCTGATTTCAGATGAGGTAGCAACCAATGTAGAAAACACAGAAATTTTTCCTTGGAACTGGACTGTGATGAAAGGTGCTTGCCGTGAACATCAGCTACTGTTTTTTCTTTTCTTTTTTCCTTTGAGACGGAGTTTCACTCTTGTTGCTCAGGCTAGAGTGCAAACGGCTCAATCTTGGCTCACTACAACCTCCACCTCCCGGGTTCAAGTTATTCTCCTGCCTCAGCCTCCCGAGTAGCTGGGATTACAGGTATGGGCCACCACGCCCAGCTAATTTTTGTATTTGTAGTAAAGACAGGGTTTTGCCATGTTGGTCAGGCTGGTCTCAAACTCCCAACCTTAGGTAATCTCTCCTCAGCCTCCGAAAGTACTGGGATTACAGGCGTGGGCCACCACGCCCGGCCAGCTACTGTCTTTTCTTTGACCCTTCCTTTCCAGTTTTTGAAAATAAGATAGGAAATAATCTTCTCTGAAGATACTTGATACAAATTCTCCAAAACCGAAAAACACATGCTTCCACTTCATTGATAAAAATGTATTAGAGTTTGGCACCTAGGTCTAGTTCAGCTGGCAGATGAGCTGATTGATGCGTTCACCCCGATAGCCATGTGTGCCAATCTCCTTGAGGAAGCCCACTCTATTTATGGTAGCATGAAGAGCCACTAAGAGGTGGAAAGGGTACAAGAACCATGAGATCTCCTGGAAATGCTTCCCCGGGAAGGCAATTTCATGAATGAGGTCTTCCAAGCAAATGACACCAAACTTCCCCAGGTGTTCCTCAATTAATGTGTTGTCTGTCAGAGGGATGGTCTTATTCTTGACCCTGCCTTGTCCACATTTCAAAATGAGTTCCCAGACAGACTTCAGATTTGGAAATCCCCAGGTCACATAAGCTTTCACTATATGCAGCATTTTTAGGTTCTGGGGGGTAAATTTTACAAAGACACCACTAAAAATTTTCTTCAGTCAAAATCTTGCGATGGTTCTCTGCACCGGTAAACTCACAGCACCAATCCTTTCAATGCGTAGGACAAAGGCCAAGGAATGTTTACCTGGCAATTCCAAGGTGTGAGGCTTCACTTTTGGTCGTCTGACATGCACCTTGTCACGTGTCTGCCGCCAGGAATCGTGTAGGAATGATCCAGTCACTTAAACCTGGGCCCTCTTCCTTCCCCCTGCTCCTTCTTTGCCAAAAGTGTGTGCTTTGCCTGAGTGGTCTGAGGGCTTGATAAGCCTTCCTCTTTTTCAGAAGATTTTCTGGAACCAAAGGGATTTTTCTTTGTTCTTGCTCCGCTATCTTTCCAGTGTAGCAGCCACTGATCATGCAGCCTTTGCCCACTTTTTAATGGTGTTATTTGGTAATTATTTTTGTAAATTTATTTAAGTTCCCCATATGTGCTGGGTATTAGACCATAGTAAGGTGCATAGTTTGCAAGTATTTTCTCCCATTCTGTAAGTTGTCTGTTTGCCCTACTGATAGTTTCTTCTGTGGTGGAGAAGCTCATCAGTTTAATTAGATACCATTTGCCAGTTTTTCTTTTTGTTGCAATTGCTTTTGGCATCTTTGGAATAAAATCCTTGCCATGTCCTGTGTCTAGAATAGTTATTTCCTCAATTATCTTCCAGGATATTTATACTTTTAGGTTTTGCATTTAAATCTCTAATTCATCCTAAGTTGATTTTGTATGTGATGTAAGTAGGGGCTCAGTTTCAGTCTTCTGCATATGGTTAGTCAGTTATCCCAGCACCATTTATTGAAAGGGGAGTAATTTCCCCATTGCTTGTCTTTGTCAGCTTTGTCAAACATCAGGTGGTTGTGGGTGTGTGGGCTTATTTCTGGGCTCTGTATTCTGCTCCATTAGTCCATGTGCCTGTTTTTGTACCAGTACCATGCTGCTTTGGTTACTATAGCCCTGCAGCATAGTTTGAAGTTGGGTAACATGATGCGTCTGGCTTTGTTCTTTCTGCTTAAGATTGCCTTGGCTATTAGGGGTATTTTTTTGTTTCACATGTATTTTTAAAACAGTTTTTTTTTTAGGTTCTGTGAATAATACCATTGTTTAACATTGAATCTGTAAATTGCTTCAGGTGCTATGGCCATATTAATGATAATGATTCTTCCTGTCTATAAATATGAAATTTTTTTCCATTTATTTGTGTCATCTCAGATTTCTTTGAGCAGTGTTATGTAATTCCTGTCATAGAGATCTTCTACATCCTTGGCTAGTTGTATTTCTACGTATTTTGTTCTTTTTGTAACAATTATGAGTGGGATTGTGTTCCTGAATTGGCTATCAGCTTGGATGCTATCAGGGTATAGGAATGCCACTGACCTTTGTACATTGATTTTGTATGCTGAAATTTTGTTGAAGATATAAATCAGATTAATGAGCCTTGGGGTAGAAACTATGGGGGTTTTTAGGTATAGAATCATGTTATCTGAAACAGGGATAGCTTGACTCCCTCTTTTCCTATTTGGATGCCTTTTATTTCTTTCTCTTGCCTACTTGTTCTAGCTAGACTTCCCACACTAAGTGAAACAGGAGTGGTGAGAGACAGCATTTTTGTTTGTGCCAGCTTTTCTCCTTTCTCTCTTTCCTTCTTTCTCTTTCTCTTTCTTTCCTTCCTTTCCCTCTCTCTCTCTCTCTCTCTCTCTCTCCCTCTCTCTCTCTCTTTTTTTTTTTTTTGATGGAGTTTCACTCTTGTTGCCCAGGCTGGAGTTGGACTGCAATGCCGTGATCTTGGCTCATTGCAACCTCCGCCTCCCAGGTTCAAACAATTCTGCCTCAACCTCCCGATTAACTGGGATTATAGGCATGTGCCACCACACCCAGCTAATTTTTTATTTTTAGTAGAGACAGGGTTGCTGTATCTTGGTCAGCTGGGATTACAGGCATGTGCCACCATGCCCGGTTAATTTTGTATTTTTAGTAGAGATGGGGTTTCTCTACATTGGTCAGGCTGGTCTCGAACTCCCAACCTCAGGTGATCTGCCCTCCTTAGCCTCCCAAAGTGCTGGGATTACAGGCGTGAACCTCTGTGCCCAGCCTCTTTCTTTTTTTTCCTTTCTTTTCTTTCTTCACCTAGGATTCAGTGCAGTAGTGTGATCATAGCTCACTGCAGCCTCAAACTCCTGGGCTCAGTGATCCCCACTTCAGCCTCCCAAGTATCTGGGACTACAGTGGTGTGCCACCATGTCTGGCTAATTTTTGTTATTTTTTTGTAAAGACTGTGTCTCCCTATGTTGACCAGACTGGTCTCAAACTCCTGGGCTCAAGTGGTCTGCCTGCCTTTGCTTCCCAAAGTGCTGGGAATACAGGTGTGAGCCACTACGTCTGGTTTGCTCCAGTTTTCAAGGGAATGCTTCCAACTTTTGCCCATTCAGTATGAAATTGGCTGTGGTTTTGTCATATATGGCTCTTATTGTTTTGAGGTCTATTTCTTCAATACATAGTTTATTGAGAGTTTTTAACTTGAAGGAATGCTGGGATTACAGGCATGTGCCTCCACTCCTGGCTAATTTTGTATTTTTTTTTTTTTTTTTTTTTTTTTTGAGACGGAGTCTCGCTCTTGTTACCCAGGCTGGAGTGCAATGGCGCGATCTCGGCTCACCGCAACCTCTGTTTCCTGGGTTCAGGCAATTCTCCTGCCTCAGCCTCCTGAGTAGCTGGGATTACAGGCACGCACCACCATGCCCAGCTAATTTTTTGTATTTTTAGTAGAGACGGGGTTTCACCATGTTGACCAGGATGGTCTCGATCTCTTGACCTCGTGTTCCACCCGCCTCAGCCTCCCAAAGTGCTGGGATTACAGGCTTGAGCCACTGCGCCCTGCTCTAATTTTGTATTTTTAGTAGAGACAGGATTTCTCTACCTTGGTCAGGCTGGTCTTGAATACGTGACCTCAGGTGATTTGCCTGCCTTGGCCTCCCAAAGTTCTGGGATTACAGGCATGAGCCACTGTGCCTGGCCTCCTTTATCAAAAGCCTTTTCTGTGTGTATTGGAATTATCATGTGGTTTTCATTTTTAATTCTGTTTGTGTAATGAATCCAATAAACATATGTTTTGCATATATTAAATCAATCTTGCCTCCCAGAGATAAAGCCTACTTGATCATGGTGGATTAGCTTTATACTGTGCTGCTGGATTCAGTTGCTGGTATTTTGCTGAATTTTGAATCTATGTTTATCAAAGATAATGGCCTGAAGTTTTCTTTGTTTTGTTTCTGCCAGGTTTTGTTATCAGGATGATGCTGGCCTCATAGAAGGAGTTAGGGAGGAGTCCCTCTTCCTCAATTTTTTGGAATAATTTCATTATTAATGGCACCGGCTATTCTGTCTACATCTGGTAGAATTCAGCTGTGAATCTGTGTAGTCATGGGCTTTTATGTTTGGTAGATGATATAATTTGGACCTGTGTCCCCATCCAAATCTCATGTTCAATTTTAGTCCCTGGTATTGGAGGTGGGGCCTTGTGGGAGGTGACTGGATCATGGCAGTGGTTTCTAGTGGTTTAGCACCATCCCACTGGTGCTGTTCCCTAGAGTTCTCACAAATCTGGTTGTTTGAAAGAGTGTAGCACCTACCCTCTCTCTTTCTTCCTCCTTCTCTGGCCATGTAAGACATATCTGCTTCCCCTTCACCTTCTGCTATGATTGAAAGTTTCCTGAGGTCTCCCTAGAAGCTGTCATGCTTCCTGAACAGCCTGCAGAACTGTAAACCAACTAAACTTCTTTCTTTATAATTACCCAAGCTCAGGTATTTCCTAATACCCACATGAGAATGCACTAATACAGTAGGCTTTTTAATACTGATTTAACTTTGGAATTCGTTATTTATCTGTTTAGGGATTCAGTTTCTTCCTGGTTCAGTCTTGTGAGGGTGTTATGTGTCCTGGAATTTATCTATTTCTCCTAAATTTTCTAGTTCGTGTGCTTAAAAGTGTTTATAGTAGTCTTTGATAGCTTTTTACATTTCTGTGGGTTCAGTGGTAATGTCCCCTTTGTCATTTCTAATTGTGCTTATTTGGAACTTCTCTCTTTTTTTCTTTATTAGTCTAGCCAGTAGTCTATCTATCTTATTAGTATTTTCTAATAACCAGCTCCTGGATTCGCTGATCTTCTTTACGGTTTTTAGTTTCTCAGTTTTCTTCAGTTCAGCTGTAATTGTGGTTCTTTCTTGTCTTCTGGTAGCTTTGGCATTTTGCTTTGCTCTCTCTTTTCTAATTCTTCTGGTTGTGATGTTAGGTTGTTAATTTGAGATTTCTCTAAATTTTTGATGTGGGCATTTAGTGCTATAAAATACCCTCTTAACACTGCCTCAGCTGCTTCTCAGAGATTCTGATATGTTGTATCTTTTTCTCATTAATTTCAAAGAATTTATTTATTTCTGCCTTAATTTCATTGTTTACCAAAAGGTTATTCAGGAGCAGGTTGTTTCATTTCCATTTAATTTTATGGTTTTGATTTATTTTCTTAGTGCTTATTCTATTTTTGTTGGGCTGTGGTCCAAGATTGCGGTTGGTATAATTATTATTTTTATTTTTATTTTTTTTTCTTTTTTTTTTTAGTAGGGACAGGGTTTCACCATGTTGGTCAGGCTGGTCTCCAACTCCTGATCTCAGGTGATCCACCCACCTTGGCCTCCCAAAGTGCTGGGCTTACAGGCATGAGCCACCACACCCGGCCTGCTACAGTCTTTTTTTTTTTTTTTTTTTTTTTTTTTTTTGATTTGTTGAGGATTGTTTCGTGTGCAATTTTGTGTTTGATTTTGAAATATGTGCCATATGGCAATGAGAAGAATGTATTTTCTGTTGATTTTTGGGTGGAGAGTTCTATAGGTATCTATTAGGTTCATTTTCTCAAATGTTGCATTCAGGGCTTGAATATGTTAATTTTCTGCCTTGATGATCTGTCTAATTCTGTCAGTATGATGTTGAAGGCTCCCACTATTATTGTGTGGGATTCTAAGTCTCTTTGTAGCTCTCTAAGAGCTTGTTTTGTGAATCTGGGTGCTCCTGTGTTAGATGTGTATCTATTTAGGATAGTTAGGTCTTCTTGATGAATTGAGCCCTTTAGCATTATATAATACCTTCTTTATATTAAAAAAAATTTTTTTTGGTTTAAAGTCCATCTTGTCTGAAATTAAGATTGCAACCTCTGATTTTTTCTGTTTCATAGACTTTTCTCCATCCTTTCATTTTGAGCCTATAGATGTTGCTGCATGTCAAATGGTTCTCCTGAAGACCTCATACCATTGGGCCTTGTTTCTTTATTCAGCTTGCTACTCTGTGCCTTTTAATTGGATCATTTAGCCCGTTTACATTCAAGGTTAGTGTGGATTTGATTCTGCAATCATGTTTTTAGCTGGTTATTATGCAGACTTTTTTGTGTGGATGCTTTTCACTGTCATTGGTCTATGTACTTAAATGTGTTTCTGTAGTGGCTTGTAATGGTCTTTCCTTTCCATATTTAGTGCTTTTTTCAGGACATTTTATAAGGCAGGTCTGGTGGTAATGAATTCCCTCAGCATTTGCTTTTGTGAAAATGATCTTATTTCTTCTTTACTTATGAAGCTTAGTTTGGTTGGATGTAATATTCTTTATTGTAAATTTTTTCTTTAAGAATGCTGGGCCAGGCATGGTGTCTCATGCATGTAATCCCAGCACTTTGGGAGTCCAAAGCGGGTGGATCACCTGAGGTCGGGAGTTTGAGACCAGCCTGACCAACATGGAGAAACCCTGTATCTATTAAAAATACAAAAAATTAGCTGGATGTGGTGGTGCATGCCTGTAATCCCAGCTACTCAGGAGGCTGAGGCAGGAGAATCACTAGAACCCGGGAGGTGGAGGTTGCAGTGAGCTGAGATCACACCATTGCACTCCAGCCTGGGCAACAAGAGCGAAACTCTGTCTAAACAAACAAACAAAAATGCTGAATATAGCTCCCAATCTCTTCTGGTTTGTAGAGTTTCTGCTTAAAGATCTGCTGTTATCCTGATGGGATTCCCTTTGTAGGTGACTTGACCCTTTTCTCTAGCTGCCTTTACCTTTTTTTTCCCCCCCCCATTTCAACCTTGGAGAATCTGCTGATTATAGGTCTTTGGGATGGTCTTTTTGCGTAATATCAGCAGGGGTTCTTTGCATTTCCTGGACTTGAACATTAGCCTGTCTCATGAGGCTGGGGAAGTTTTAATGTATGATATCCTAAAATATGTATTCCAAGTTGCTTGCTTTCTCCCCATCTCTTTCATGGATGCCAGTGAGTCTTATAATTGGTCTCTTTACATAATCCTCTATTTCTTGGAGGTTTTATTTATTCTTCTTTAAACTTTTACCTGAATGAGTTATCTCAGAGAGCCAGTCTTTGAGCTCTGAGGTTCTTTCCTCAGCTTGGTCTAATCTGTTAATACTTGTAACTACATTATGCAATTTCAATAGTGTGTTTTTTTAGCTGTATTAGTTCAGTTTTGTTCTTTTTTATGATGGCTACTTCATCGATCAACTTCTGTATCATTTTATTGTGATTCCTAGCTTGCTTGGATTAAATTTCAACATTGCCTGAATCTCAATGGCCTTCATTCTTATCTGTATTCTGAATTTTATTTCTGCCATTTTAGCCTTTTCAGCCCTGTTAGGAACACTTGCTGGGAAACTAGTACAGATGTTTGGTGTAAAGAAGGCACTCAGCTTTGTGAGTTGCCAGAGTTCTTGTGCTGGATCTTTCTCATTTGTATGGGCTGTTGTCCTTTCAATCTTTAACATTGCTGTAATTTGGGTGGATTTTTTTGCTTTTTTCTTCTTTGATGCCGTTGGGGGTTTGATTATTATGTAAGGTGTCTTCGGTTGACTGAGTTCAATTCCAACTCATTCTCGGGTCTTGGAGGAGCCCCCTCCAATTATTGTTTCTGTGCCTATGTTTCTTTTGATGGGTGTTCTGGTCCATAGTGTTCCCTCAGGCAAGAGCTGCTGTTGGCAGACAAGCTGTATTCTTGCCAGGTCAGCACTAATATGCTATTCATGTGCTTCCTGGGGAAACACAGGCTTTTGCCTGTTTGCAGAGCTCAGGTGGAACAGAATTGCTGGGTTGGAAGCTCTAGTGGGTGGGCCCCATCTGGCTATGGGAGGCAGGGGTGAGTGGAGTTGTTCACTGTGCTCTCTGGGTGTTTCCAGGGCTATAGGAGGTTGTGGCTCTCAGCAAATTCTGGCAGCAGTAGGACCACTGAGCCAGAAGTTTTAACAGGCATGGCTCACCTGGCTACAAGCATCAGGGTTGTATGGGGACATCTGCCTCCTGGGGCAACAGGAGGCTGTGCACACTGGCTGAGTTCCCACAGATACAGGAATTCTGGGCCAGAAGGTCTAGGAGGCATTGTCCACCTGGCTACCAGTGGTGGGGATGGGTGGGGCTATATACCCTGGTGTCCAGGTGTTTCTTGGGACAACAGGAGGCTGAGCCCCCAGCTGAGTCCCCATTAAAGTAGAACCACTGGGCCAGAAACTCTAGCAGGCATTGTCCACCTGGCTATCAGTAATGGAGAGGGTACATTTTCCTGCCCTGATGTCTGGGTGCTTCCTGGGACAATAGGAGGCTGTGCCTAGGGACTAAGTTGACACAGAAGTGGGACCACTGGGCTGGAAGCTCTATCAAGGGTTGCCTGCCTGGATATCAGTGATGAGGGGTGGTTGAAGTAGCCAGACGAGTTCAGGCTGAAGTGAGACTGCTGGTCCCTGTGCAGGGTGTGAATCCCCCTGAGGGCTCTCAGTCACCTTTCCCATGTTGGAGAGACTCTCTTGGCTCCACTCTGACCCCTGATAGGCTGGTGCCCAATTTTGCTTGTCTCTGTTCTCTGTGTTCCCCTGCTGCCTTGATGGATCCCAACATGGTTTTTCAGATCAGCCTGCAGGGTCAATGTTCACTAGTCGTTTTGTTTCCTCTCTTAGGGAGCATTGCACATGAGCTGCTTCTAATCTCTCACCTTGGTTCTGCACCCTCCTAAGTGATTTTTAAATTTTGCATACCTTAAGTACATACTTTGTATTGTATTATAAAAAATGTCATGGATACACAATTACGGTATACAGAATAACTTCATTGCTCTAAAAAATCCCCTGTGCTTCACCTATTTAATATTTCCCTCCTTCTCCCGAACCTCTGGCAGCCACTAATCATTTTACTGTCACTATTCTCAGGTACTGAGGGTTAGGACTTGGACATAACTTTGTCGGAGACACTATTCAACCTGCCACTACATTGCCTAATTCATTGCTTTTTCTTCTAGAATCTAGAGAGGAAAAGTGTACAGGATCAGAGATAGATTTTCCATAGACTAGTGCAAAAGACGAAGGCCCTGGCAAGATCTAAAACATTCAGAATCTCTGGGGGAATAAAAATAGAGCCCTAATTGAACAATAATTTTTTAGTAAGCCCAAAGAGGATAAGGGTTTGACTTTTTTGGCTATTAGGAAAATCTGGGAAAGATTTCTCTCCCATAAACTGATGTGGGACAACTAACTGAAATGGCCTCTTAATAGGCCCAAGTGGATTAAGGAAGATAAGTCAGCATACAGGGTGAGCTCACACTAGGAAAGAGAAATGAGAGAGAATGGAGTGGAGCTGCCTTTTCTGGGTATCCTCTTATGGTGCATTTAGGCACAGTCACAGAACACAATCCTGGCCCAAAATAACTAGGAAAAAAGTAACTAGGTGTTACTTTTCTATTTCTCAAACTGCTTTTTATAAATAAGATATCCATAAATTATTACAGCCCTCTAAAGCATGACTATGACAGTTTTGAAATCAGAAAATAGAGGATATGAAAGATCACACAGTATTGAGGGCATGAGAATCCTCCAGCCCTTCAACAGTGACACTGAGATGTACTACACAGCCTTCCTCAACTGAAGGTTGTTACTGTACTCATTTTAGAAATGAGGAAGCTCAGGCTTAGAGAGGCACTGTAACTGGCCCAAATGCACACAGCTAGTGAATGATGGAGCTAGCAATTGATTCCAGTTCTGACCAGGAGAACAGAGACTCTACCTATTGGGACTGACATTGCTCTGGACGGGGCAGTCTAAATTCTTTGGCCTTTCTCAAGAAGGTATTTGAGACTAAAGCCACCACACTTCTCACTCCCATTTTCATCAGTCAGAGATCTGAATAGAAGCAATTAATCCTGACCAATTTATTTTAACTTCCCATTGTCCCCATAATGCCCTCTATACTTCCTTATTTTTTACTCCAACCTCTACACCTCCCAAACTTTTCACTGTGCTTCTTCGTACTTCTACTCAGTAATCAATCTATATAATCTCCATAGCCTCAACCTCTTCCTCAGATAATTTCTGCCCCTTTCTTGTTATAAACACAATCCAACTCTCCTTTGGGAACACCAAATTTCCTGAAGCATTTTCAAGTGAAAGCTTTTTATTCTCTCATGATCAACCTGGCTAAGTCAGTAGGTAAATTTCAGATCTTTCTTGCTCCCCATTGTCTTTCTCAAATGGTATGGGTTGTATTGTGTCACCCTGAAAATACATATGTTGAAGTACTAACTGCAGTACCTCAAAATGTGACTTAGTTTGTAAATAGAGTCATTGCAGGCATAATTCATTAAGATAAGGCTATACTGGATTAGCGTGGACTCCTAATCAAATATGACTGGTGTCCTTATAAAAGAGGAAATTTAGACACAGAGACACACAGAGAAATGCCCTATGAAGATCAAGGCTACCTCAGTCTGTTTGGACTAATAGCAAAAACACCATAGGCTAGTGGCTTAAACAACAGAAATTTATTTATCATGGTTCTGGAGGCTGTGAAGTCCAAGAACAAAGCACTGACATAATTAGTGTCTGGTGAGGGCCTGCTTTCTGTTTTACGGATGGCCCCTTGTCACTGTGTCCCCACCTAGCAGATGAGAGAGCTCTCTGGAGTCCTTTTTCTAAGGGTATTAATTCCATTTGTGAGGGCTCCACACTCATGACCTAATTATTTCCCTGAAGTCCTACCTCCTAATGCCATCACATTGGGGGTTAGGATTTTAACACATAAATTTTAGGGGCAGACAACATTCAGTCTCTAACAAAGGCAGAGGTCTACAAGTTGAGAAACACCAGATTCCCAGCAAATCACTAGAATCTAGAGTCATGAAAAAGAATCTCCCTCATCAACCCAAAAGGAAACAGCCTTACCAGGACATTGATCTTAGATATTTAGCCTCCAAAACTTACAGGTAATACTTTCTGTTATTTAAACTACCCAGCTTGTGATACTTTGTTATGCAGCCCTAGTAAACTAATATACCAACCCTTTGGTAAAAACCCTGTCTCATTTTAAGATTTAGGCCATTCAACCCAACTCTTCCTTCAGTGTAATGATTATTTCCTCCAGAATACTTCCTTGATCAGGATCGTCGATACAAACTTTTACAGAACCATTTTTTTTTCTTGAGCACTTATCTACCTCAGTCTACGATTCCACAAAATTTAATGTTGCTAGATTAATACTGACCTTACCTCTATCCTCTAAACTCCATGATAGCAGCAAAAAAATTTTTACACATCATCATATTTCTAAAGTAGGTACTTGGCAAATATTTGTTGAATGAATTAAAGCATTCCTTTGTCTCAAAAGTTGATTCCTTTTTGAAATACAAATGGCCTTTGGCAAATATAATCCAGCAAGCCTTATCAGTTATATAATATTTAATATGTACATGAATGTCAGCCTAAGAGGGCACTGAGCTTTGTGTTATCAGATAATTGTTTTGTAAATGACAATTGGCTTCTTTCTGAATCCTGTTTTTTTTTTTTTATCTTGTCCACTTTAACCATTATTTTATTGACTTCCACAGGCCTCTGGTCTCCAGAATCATCTTTATGGTCTTTTAGCAGCAGGTGCCTCTAATACTTTTGTGGCTATCTTGGCAGCAATCACCAGATTTTAATTTGTTATAGGCATTGCCTGACATCTTGGCTGCACTCCTACCTTTGACAATGTTTGTCTTCTAGTCAGGTTTTAAAACATTCAGGAACTTATAGTCTGCAATAAGTTTTAGTTTCAAGTAGAGAAAACTTTTCTAAATGATATCCACAGACAGCTAGTGCTAATATTGGAATTAGCCAGTGATACACTATTACTCACTTTGGGGAAGATAATGCCATGATGACGAGTGTGGATGCAAGGAACCACAACCTATGAGATGCTTCTTGGATTTTTTCTTCAAATGTATTTTCCCATTTGGATGTCCAGTGGTAGATATTGTGCAGGGAAATGATGGTGGATTCAGATACCAGACAAAGCCAACGGACAAAGTACCAAAATTCAGCTGCATAAATGTTACATTTTAAAATATAATTTAAATTTTAAGTAACTGTTATATGTGTAGAGTTTGAAAATCAAATATTACTGTAGGGCATCATGATTTCATACAAATATGTATTTGGTCTTTGCTGCAGTTGCTGGTACTGAGCTCCTAAGACCCTTAGAATCTCCTTAGTGATGATTGTCTTTTTTATGCTAATGAGATGACTCATGGCAGGGCTCTAGATTCACTTTGGGAGTTGTCATCTGAAAGCAAATATAAGAGGGTTGTAACTTTTAGCAACCCTTTTCACTTCTGGGGGTTGGAGGAAGGGAGTAAAGATAATGTTCAAGCACCAGTGGTTGGAGATTTAACTAATCATACCTATGTAATAAAACCTGCATACAAACCTCTAAACTTTGCAGTTCAGAGGGCCTCTGGATTGGTGAACACAGTGAGGTTCTAGGAGGATGATACACCTGGAGAGGGCATGGAAGAAAGAGCCTCCCTACCTTGCCTCATGAATCCTTTTCACTTAGCTATTCCTAAATTCTATTTTTCATTTTAAACTGGTAATCATAAGTATTTTCCTGAGTTCCATTAATCATCCTAGTAAATTATTGAATGTGAGGAAAAGGTCATGGGAACCCTCAAATTTGCAGTCAGCTGAGTCGAAGTCATAGGCAGATATTGGAGGAAATGAGAATTCAGGATCCAGTTCAGTTTACAAGTAGATAACAAAACCTCAAAGACAATGAACTAGGCTAGAATCTAACAATGGGCGAGCTATAGTTTTCTACTAGCATATAATTTTTCTCTTTACAGTCATGCCCATTCCAAAAATAATCACAGCAAAACTGACTTGTTTGCAAAATAGGCCTAGTCCTGTTACACTTGGCCTGATTACTTACCTTATGTAAGCAATCAAAGAATAGTGATTCATTAAGTAAGCTTTTTCAAAGTATACTTTGCTGGGACTTTTATTAAGGAGTCTCAAATGAGAATTTAAAAGTTTTTCCAAGCTAGGAAGGCAAGCCAAGAAATTGCCATCAGACTTCACCTGCAGTACCTACAAATTTGGGTGAATTCTCTTTTTCATTTGGTTCTTAAAATCTCCTTAAGGGTTCTAAGCCTTCCCAAAACTGACCTTTCTCTCAATCTGTAAGGCCAGGAATCCTGTGAGCAAGGTAGCAGGCCAGTTTTTTCCAAGGGGCTTTATTGGCTTCTTAAAGTCAAACTTAGTTCCTAAAAACTGTATGGTCATATAAAATTTTATGCATATTTTAAAATATGACATTCTAGTCAAAAGCCTCGGTAATATAACCAGTGTTTCTAATTGTGTCCCGTCATAGGAAGAATATATTCTTTTTTTTTTTTTTTGAGACAGTCTCACTGTCGCCCAGGCTGGAGTGCAGTGGTGCAATCCCAGATCACTGCAGCCTTCATCTCCATGGTTAAAGCAACTCTTATGCTTCAGCCACCTGAGTAGCTGGGATTACAGGTATGCACCACCATGCCTGGCTAATTTTTATATACATATTTTTTTAATGAGATGGAGTTTCATCACCATATTGGTCATGCTGATCTTGAACTCCTGGCCTCAAGTGATCAGACCTCCGTGGCCCTCCAAAGTGCTGGGATTATGGGCACGAGACACTGCACCCAGCCCAGAAGAACATATTCTTAATTACAGTTACGCAAATAACTACATTGCCTTGGAAATGATAATACTTGCTAATAGTTTCTGAATTCTGGAGGGATCAGGTAAAAGAAAAAGTAAATGCTTCTTTATAATCTGCTAAATTTCTGTAAGCTATAGATAGCTTAAGGAAAAAAGAAAAAAGTTATCTTAAATCTGAAAAACAAGATGTTCAAGAAACAGCAGTGTTTCAAACAAAAAGTCATGAAACTGTCATTATCAATACATTTTATCCCATGTGCATTAGTCCATTTTCATGCTGCTGATCAAGACATACCAGAGACTGGGAGGAAAAGGAGATTTAATTGTACTTACAGTTCCACATGGCTGGGGAGGCCTCAGAATCACGGCAGGAGGTGAAAGCACTTCTTACTTGATGGTGAAATGAGGAAGAAGCAAAAGCAGAAACCCCTGATAAACCCATCAGATCTCGTGAGACTTATTCACTCTCACGAGAATAGCAAGGGAAAGACCAGCCCCCGTGATTTAATAGCCTCCACCTGGGTCCCTCCCACAACATGTGGGAATTCTGGGAGATATAATTCAACTTGAGATTTGTGTGGGAACACAGCCAAATCATATCATCATGTAATTAATTTTTCTTTTACCGATCTTAGGTTAGCAATTTAAAAAGTTTAGTTTTTCCAATAGAGTCCTGGAAATTCTTATGCAGTCCAATGTTATGGTCTTATAGTTACGTGAAACCCATACTTTTCAGTCTTTTCCATAAATCTTCCTGAAAACAAAGCATTTGGAATAACTTTCAGGAAAGTATCAGAGTAAAACAACTGTTTGTGGGTGATAAAGGACTTAAAAATGGCCATGGTTAAAGATCTGATGAGCATCCTTACAATGCAATTGACAATGTAATTTGTTATTTCTGAGAAGTACAACACTTTAAGATAACTAAAATTATGACTGATAATATATCAGAACATATCAGAGTATGGAAGTTCATAGAACTTCTGGAAAACTTACATAAATAACATATACCCATAAAATTATAAGAAGGTTAAACATCACCCTTATTTGACAATGCTTCCCATGCAATTCAACATATCAAATCAGCCTAATAAGTGTAACATCTCTCCTTTTCTTCTTCCTTCCTTCCTTTTTTTTTTTTTTTTTTTTTTTGTCTCACTTTCTTACCCAGGGTGAAATGCAGTAGCATAATTATGGCTCCCTGCTGCCCGTACTTCCTTAGGGCTCAGGTGATCCTCCCACCTCAGCCTCCCAAGTAGCTGGGACTATAGGCATGAGACATCATGTCAGGCTAATTTTTTTTTTTTTTTTTTTAGATGGAATCTCATTCTGTTGCCCAGGCTGGAGTGCAGGGGTACAATCTTAACTCACTGAACCTCTGCCTCCCAGATTCAAGCAATCCTCCTGCCTCAGCCTCCAGAGTAGCTGGGACTACAGGCACACACCACCATGCTGGGCTAAGTTTTTGTATTTTTAGTAGAGACAGGGTTTCACCATGTTGCCCAGGCTGGTCTTGAACTCCTGAGCTTAGGCAATCTGCTCGCCTCGGCCTCGCAAAGTGCTAGGAATACAGGCATGAGCCACTGTGCCTGGCTGCCAGGCTAATTTTTATTTTTTTGAAAAGGGTCTCCCTATGTTGCTCAGGCTGGTCTCAAACTACCAGGCTCAAATGATCTGCCTACCTTGGCCTCCCAAAGTGCTAGAATTACAGGCAGAGCCACTGTGCCTGACCTCTCTTTTTATAAAGAAAGCAAAGTCTTTTGAGATATTCCAGGAATCCATCTGGAAAACCCTAGTTAGCTTGAGGTTAAAAAAAAAGTTTAGAATTTGGTTTTTGGAAATTTGGCAAAAATATCAAATGTTTTAAACACTTGATTAAACATGTCACAAGTCACTGTGAAGCCATAAAAAGTAACCACTGAAAGATTTCAAAGGCAATAAAGAAAGTTTAATAATTGTAAAACAAAACAAAACTCTAGCTCTTTTATTGAAAAGATTCAATTTTCTTAAGTAATTAAAGACAGAAGAAAGGCAAAATGAAGCACAAAGAATTATTTTGAGAAAACACAAAATCTTCATTTTGTAGGCCAATTAGTTACAAAGGAAAGGAAAACTTTTCAGAATCACTTTTAAAAACTGGAGCAATACTCTTAGAAAACTGTTATTTTCACAGAGACCAAATTCTAGTTTTACATTAGTTTACTTTCGATATTAAGACTCCTTTTTTTGAGACAGAGTTTCGCTCTGGTCCAGGCTAGAGTGCAGTGGCGCGATCTTGGTTCACTGCAACCTCTGCCTCCTGGGTTCAAGCGATTTTCCTGCCTTAGCCTCCCAAGTAGCCGGGACTACAGGAGCATGTCACCACGCCTGGCTAATTTTTCTTTTTTTTTAGTAGAGGTGGGGTTTCACCATGTTGGTTAGGATGGTCTCAATCTTTTGACCTTGTGATCCGCCCAACTCGGCCTCCCAAAGTGCTGGGATTCGAGGCGTAAGCCACTGTGCCCAGCCATGATTCATTTTTAAAACCTTATAATAAATTCAATTCTAGCCAATTTGTCCATAGAAGTCATTTATTTCGTGTGTGTGTCATCTCTCTTCCTAACTTATTGTATCCATTTAGATTGTGTCCTTCATTCATTCTGAAACAAACTTTAACCTCCAAACTAGACAAAATTATTCTTTCTTTTCCTTAAAAAAAAGGACATCCTTATACCCTACAGCTTTCCTTACCAGAAACATGCCTTTCTTTGCATACAGAATTATCTCCTTTATTATTTTTTATCATTTTAACTAGTATATGCTGGTTAAAATTGTTAACTCTTAGTAACTTTAATTTCTAGTGAAAACTAGAAAATAAGAAATTGTGAGCCGTTAAAGGGGCATTCCGTAAATTGGTAAATCTATAAATATACCATTTTATAATTTCTGTAGAAAATATCCTTTCTCATAGTACATTTAAAAATGTTTTTTTAACAGATGTAAATATATTTAGTTCCTTTGTAACAAAAGCCAAAAGTAGATTAACTTATGTTAAGCAATTAATGTTTCAGCATTTTATGTTATTTGGAAATGTTCTAAATATTTAATGAATGTCCATTATCTAATTTAACTTAGCAAATCTCTATAGGCATAGGTTAACAAAGAGAAGCTACTAAGAAAGAAAAGCAGCTCAGAGCAGTTTGAACTATGTGAATTATGCAAAATTTATCATCCTCTGTCTGGATAGGTATGTCCCAACAATACAGTATGCTTCCAGGAGATAAAGACATCAAATACCATGGCCTCCAATGTGGAGATCGTGTTTACTGGAAATGCCATCAAATAATAAACTCCCTCCAACCACCTTGGAAGTGACCATATCCAGTACTGTTAGCCAATACTTGTGGAGGTAAGCTCAAATACATTGACTTATGGATTCATAATTTTTATTTTAAAAAGGCAGTTTTGCCTGAGTAGACAACTTATCACTGGAGATTTTCTATACCTTGTTCTTTAGGTTAGCACAAGAAGCCGACAAAATATGTATTTGGTTGCCTTCAGAAATATTTTTTAGATCTGGATTTTGTTAGTAATTGTCTTTATTTACATTATGTCTTTTATTCTCAAATTGATTTTACTTTGGATTTCTAGATGTCTAAAATCAACAATAAAAAAACTAAAATAATGATAGCTAGATGCTTAGAAATGATCCAACATGCTATGGCTCCTTTGTAGGCAGATGGCCTAAAATACCATTGCCCTGTCCTTTTGTGCTGCCAATCATGGCCTTGAGACTTCACTGCATTCTTAAGCCATTTTATCTCTCCTCTTGTCCTCCAATGTGGGATGAAACTAACTGAAATTAAGTCTTCCCAGTGATATGGGACAAACTTACATCTAAAATGTTGATTATCAATACTTTCAGAAGAAGAAAAAACTCAACCAAAAGGAAGAAAAGAAAAGTAGCTCAGAACAGACTAGACTATGTAGAGTAAGCAAAATTTATCAGGTCCACAGAGACATGAGTATGAGATTTTTGTCACACTCCACACCAAATCTATGCCCAGGGGATGTGACCTTTACCCATTATCTTCAGGTTCCTGTAATTTATGATTACAAAAAAAAAAAAAAATCCACAATGTATAGCCAATCAATAGTTTATACTGCAACTAAAGAACTACCCCCCACTTTTTAAAACCCACTTGTAACTGCTGCTAATTGTTTATATTCATAGCAACTTGAAAGTGTGTCTCCCACATTGCAGTTCTCAAATTGGCCCAAATAAACTCTCATTTATATTAATTTTGCCTCCATTTCTTTTGTTAAGAAGTTGACACTATTTAGGAGTATGTGCCTGTAACAATCGCTGAGTCTTGGTCAATTCTGGCAGCCATACTATAAATAGTGTCAACTTCTTAACAAAAGAATTGGAGGCAAAATTTAAAATATAATTACTATTGAAAAGTTCATTGAAAAAATAATTACTATTGAAAATTTCATTTATAATTTCTATTCTACTTACATTAATTCAATTGTTCTTAACTACAATTGAATTATTTATGAACATTTCATTAAACATTAGACAAATCTAGTCAACATCTCAAGTTATTAATATTTTCTTGTTAACTATTTTTATAGCATATGTATGTTAGGCAAACATCACAAAAGCAAGAACCAATAAAAAGTTAAGGCCAGGCTCAGTGGCTCATGCCTGTAATTCCAGCACTTGGAGAGGCCCAGGTGGGTGGACCACGGAGTCAGGAGTTCAAGACTAGCCTGACCAACATGGTAAAACCTCATCTTACTAAAAACACAAAAATTAGCCAGGGGTGGTGGCACGTGCTTGTAATCCTAGCTACTCAGGAGGCTGAGGCAGGAGAATCACTTGAACCCAGGAGACGGAGGTTGTAGTGAACCAAGATCTAGCCACTGCACTCCAGCCTGGGAGACAGAGTGAGACTCTGTCTCAAACAAAAAAAAAAAAAAAGGAAGTGAAATACTTGTTTTTTTTTTCTTTTCTGCTATACTTAATATATATTTCCTTTACTGCTGTACTTAATAAAGTATTAGCTACTGCATTTTCACTTTTGCTCTTAGATAAAACTCAGTTTTATAATCTTAAACATCTAGTTAAATAACATAAACTTATTTGCCTAGTAAACCTTGGAAGAAAGAAATGTATGTATGTATTATATTTAATGTTGACAACTCCGAAGACATGCCTGCTTTAGTTAATACAACAAATTTAAAGCAATTTTTATTTACTCAACTTTAATCCCATATCATATTGTTAAAGAGAACTAAAGACGGCCTGAGAAGGACTCTGTACTTCTATATTTGAGTCCTTGTGGAAGAACTGTAATGTAACTTAATAGGTAGACAAGATTGAAAACCTAATTTACGAGTGTATGCCTGTAACAATAGCTGAGTCTTGGTCAATTCTATCAGCCATTCTTCAACCACTCAGACACTGCTAAGTGTTCAAACTGTGTTCAAATAAGGCAAATACCAACCTGTAACCAACACAGCTGTTTCTGTACCTCACTCTAATTTCTGTATGTCACTTCCCTTTTTTTGTCTATAAATTTGTTCTGACCACCAGGCATCCCTGGAGACCCTCTGAATCTGCTGTAACTCTGGAGGCTGCCTGATTCGTGAATCATTCATTGGTCAATTAAACTCCTTTAAATTTAATTTGGCTGAGGTTTTTTCTTTTACCAATATGAACCTGAAGAACATTTGGGTTAGGTCCTATGTTTCTGAAAGTTTAAAAAATACTTAATTTGTATAAGTGCTTTTCCTTTAAGACAATTAAATGTAGCTCTTTACAAGTTAATTTTAGGATAGTCTCTGGACGTAGAAAAATATTACACATTACATGCATATGTAGACATACATAAAATATGGACAGAAGCAGATTTCACAGTTTTGATTTGAAAATTGTAGCCATGTGCCAGGTACAATAATACAAAAACAGTTTGTAAAAGAATTTCTGAATGCAAATTGTGTTTCTGGCACATGGAACAAGTTAGGATTATCTACAAGGTGGCTAAACCTTTTTGCTGTTTCTGAAGGAAAAAAAAACAAGATTTTTTATTTGTTCAATTTCCAAATAGCTCTTTTCCTTCTCATTCTTCTGGTGAGTAATCTCCCTTACATTTGCATATCAAAAGTGATAACCCTCAGGTCCTAGAGGAGGCAGAGTGGATCTTAATGGCAGACAGCCTGAAAAAGCACCTTCAACAAAAGTAAGGTTACTCAGATTAAACTCCTCTATGGATTAAGAGTGCCTGGCTATTTAGTCCTTCTTTTTTTTCCTGATGCAGAGAAAGAAACAAGCTTATAATTGGAGACCTCCTGTGTAGATACAAATTTCTCTTAGAAAGAGTCTCAAAAAGAACTCTCTCAAAATAATCTTTATGCCAGATAGCATATTTTGGCAACGAATTCAGCTAGATCTGTGTCTTCCCAACGCAGCTTTAAAAAAAAAACTATTGAGTTCAGGGTAGTGCCCATGAATAAATAGGGCAAAGCATGTTCTATACCTAGACTCAGCATGGACAGCTTCAGCAAATTTCTGAGAGTTTTCCTTTGGGATAAAAAATCCTTTCACTACTGCCTCTGAGCTTAGATTTTGACTAAGGCATAAAGGTGGATAAAGAGACCCTAGCTGGCTTATTCTGAGGAACTGATTTGATAAGGCATTCCCCCCTTAACTTTCTTTTTGTCTTCAAAGTGGAAAAATAACTGAGTGAAAACGTTAGTAGATTCAGATAAATTAGGCAGATAAGGGTAGAAAGAAGGATATTGTAAGGACTCAATGGGTTCTTCTTGCCTGATGCCCAGATAGAGCTGATTTATCATTTATCAAGGCAGGGGACTTGCAATAGAGAGTTTTACACACATGGAGCTGGCTAAATGGGAGATGTATTTTATTGCTCAAATCTGCTTCCCTGGAAATTTGGAAGCTAGGGTTTTTCATGGACGGTTTAGGGGAGGAATGGTGCTGTCTAGGCAATAAATGCTTGCTGCTGATTGGTTGGGGGGTGCAATCATAGTGGTGTGGGAAATAGTCTTTATGCATGCTGAGTTGCTTCTGCGTGGGGCCACAGGAGTGGTTGGTGGGTCCAGGTGGAGCCATCAGTAGTCAGACACAAAAAAAACCTGAAAAGAAATCTCAAAAGCCCAATCTTAGGTTCTAAAATAGTGATCTTATCTGCAGGGGTAATTGAAGAAGTTGCATATTTTGTGACCCTCCCCCAGAAAAATGGCTGGAAAATGTTTATATCTATACCTTAGCAGAATTCAGGCTTCTCTATCCTCCTAGCCTGGTGGCCTCTTATCAGCCTTCAGCCTTGCAGAGGTGGTTGAGTTGTGGGGAAGGACTACTATCATTTAAACTACAAACTAAGTGTCCCCAGAGTTAGCTTGGCCTAAGCCTAGGAATAATTAAGGGCAGCTTGAAGGCTAAAGCCAAGTTGGGGTTTGGCTTGATCAGATCACCCCTACTGCCATAATTTTCTCACTGCTACAATTTTTGCAAAAGTGGTTTCAATAGAGAGAAGAAGCAGTTGGAGTTCAGTCAATGTGCATTTTTAGTTCTATTATCATTTTGCCTTTTGTAAAAAGTCTTTCTTTTTTTTCTTAACAGTCTCATTCTGTTGCCAGGCTGGAGAGCAGTGGCATGATCATGGCTCACTGCAGCCTCAACCTTCTGGGCTCAGGCCATACTCCTGTTAGCCGCAGCGAATCTGTATGGGTCCACAGCAGCTTGATTCTTGCATCCTAGAAGGAAACAATTCATCCAAAGGGCATAAGGCAGAGTGAAAGACTGAGGCAAGTTTTTGAACAGGAATGAAAGTTTAAAAGTTTTAGGGCAGGAATGAAAGGAAATAAAGTACACTTGTAAGAGGGCCAAGTGGACAACTTGAGAAATCCAAGTGCCCTATTTGGCCTTAGACTTGGGGTTTTACATGTTGGCACGCTTCCGGGGTTTTGCATCTCTCCTCTTGTGATTTTTTTCCTTGGGGCAGGCTGTCCACATGTGCAGTGGCCTGCCAGCACTTGTGAGGGGCTGCATGCATAGTGTGTTTTTTCTGAAGCTGTGCACGCTCACTTGAGACATTTTATACCCTTATGAGTCAAGTGTTTCTCGAGGAAGTCCACATACCAGTTAAACTGTACCATTTTGCCTCTTAGTGCACATGTTTGAGTCTGCTTGCCCAATGCCTGAGATCTTACTGAGAAGCCGCTGACCAGCTTCAGGTGTTTTCTATCAACTGGGAGATTGTCGTTCCCTGTTGCCAGCTGCAATCTATTATTATTATTATTATTTTTTTTTTTTTTCGAGACGGAGTTTCACTCACGTTACCCAGGCTGGAGTGCAATGGCGCGATCTCGGCTCACCACAACCTCCGCCTCCTGGGTTCAGGCAATTCTCCCGCCTCAGCCTCCTGAGTAGCTGGGATTACAGGCACGCGCCACCGTGCCCAGCTAATTTTTTGTAGTTTTAGTAGAGACGGGGTTTCACCATGTTGACCAGGATGGTCTCGATCTCTTGACCTCGTGATCCACCCGCCTCGGCCTCCCAAAGTGCTGGGATTACAGGCTTGAGCCACTGCGCCCGGCCCGCTATTATTTTAGAGAATTTAATAACCACCTGACGATCATCTGATGGTCACCTGACATTCCTGGCTGGAGGAGGTCTCTCCTCCCTTGCTCATGTCTGTGTAATTACCTACTCTAACATTTCCCCCCATGAGAGACCACGACCCAATTCTTTGGGAGTCAGTCTTCTGTAACTGCTTCCTGCTGACAGAGGTGTGGTGGTGATTCTTCCGTGGGTCTGGGCCTCTTGCTGGCTGTCAGGGCAGGGTGGCTGCATGAGTTGATGAAAGCAGTATTCAGCCAGGTCTAAGGGAGACAGGGGCAGGATTTCACCTCTGCCGTGGTCCCACGGATGGGAAGTCTAGGGGTCCTCTGTAGAAGGGTGACTCTTGAATATTGAGAGGATGGTATCCCTCACTGAGGATCATCTGGAGCTTGATCATCTAAAGGTGAGAGAAAGGAGAAAAACTGGGTTACTAGATTTAGAACACATGGTCTAAAAGGAGAGAAAGTAGAAGGGTAACAAGTGGACCTAAAAAGGGAAGAATCCAGGAAAACCATCTCCAGTTTCCTTCCCAATCTAACTAACTCTGAGAGGCTTGTTTTCGTAAACTGCAGGCTTGATTTAGGAGTTGTCTGATGTTGTTTTGCATTTTTACTGACTGATTTACCTGAAAGCAACATTTTTCATCTAAGGCTAAACAAATTCCTCCCTGTGCTGCCATTAACATATCTAGTCCTTGACAATTTTTGAGGACTACAGCTGCTAAAGAGTTAATTTGTTCTGATATGTTTGTTAAGGTTTTAGCTATGACATTAAAATTGTTGGCTAATATCCTTTGAGAGTTCGCTACAGGTCAAGGAGGCTTTTGTGATTCTGGCAATTTTGGTTCCCATACTGGCTATAATGCTGAGTCCCATGAGAAGGGGAATTAATTGATAGAATTCCCATGATTAGTATTGGAAAAGAGGGACTGCCAGGGAGTATGAAGATGTCCAGGGATATATTAATCTATGGTACAAGTTCCAGTCCATTTAGTGAGGAGGCATTGGTAAACTGATTGGCCGCACATATAGAAGGCTCCTTAGATTTTAAGACAAGCAGAGATGTCGAAATAAAATAAGGGATGAGGACATCCCCCAAAAACACCAAGGATGACAACACACCCAGGCAGCTGATAGCTACAGTCATGCCTGCTTACACTTGGGTGCATAGGGTTTGGCTCTGATTAACTCCCTTGGTTTCATTTTCCGAAAAGAAGAGAATTTTAAGTTTAGTCCCATAGAACACATTCTGCTGTGAAGCTGAGGTTGGCAATTTGCAGACATTTGTTATAATCAGCAGGCTGGAACTAGAAATTTCAAGTACTGCATAAGCTTGGGCATTGCTGGCAAAACTGAATGGACTTATTTAGCAAAGTTCCCTGAAGAAAGGTAATATTTGAAGGTTTGGAGAATCTTGGTTGATGGTGGAATTGGTTTCGGGTATATGTTTGATCAGTTGGTTGGTTAGAATCTACAGAGAGTAACACTACAAACTATATTGGGAAGAAAGCCTATATCCACTCCATTTTTTTTTTAATTTTGGCTATAACACAAATAGGGGATATTCCCATTAAAGTGATATTAGAAAAGATTGATCCAAAAAGGGGAGGTTCCTTTCAGATGTCAAGGAAATATTGCTCTGCTTTTGCAAGGTTATTTGCAGACCCAAATAAGACTTGGGTCCTGTTGAGAGGGAATACGTGATTCTATGTCTACGCTTTTCCAATCTCTGGGACAGGCTGGATAAGCTCTCCCTGGTGTTTTAGAGGAAGAACTAGTACATAGTCATCATTTGGTGGCGTAAGGAGATCCTGTGCTTTGGAGCAATTGCTGAGCTTTTTCTAATAATAGTAAATCTTGATGGCAGTGTGCTGCTAGTAAGGCGCTGAGTATGAGGACCAGCAGGAGCAGAGCCATAGTGACCTAAGATTGTTGTGAAAAAGAAAAACTGATCACAAAGCAAGCTGCCACTGGAACTCCTGGTGGTGTGCAAGTTAGGGTTACAATAGTGATAACGGTCAGAGCAATTGTTAGTAAAATTCCTAATACTAGGATCGCCTTACTTTGAGGTGAAAGGATGTTGAGGGGGCATTACTTATGTTTTCACTAAAAGAGGAATTTCAGATCTTCCAGTGCATCACAAGTGTATTCTGGAGCTGAGGGTGTTGGTTCTGGCTCTGGTGTTTCAGGGCCTTTCCATGACTTCATCTAGGTGTAATGTATCCAGCTGGCTATCTCTGGTACTTTAATGTCTGTAGGAATAGATACTGGAATGGTAAAGTGGCCCCTCCAGACTGGAGTCAGTTAGGAATTTGAGGTTTCAATCTTCCAAGCTTTAATGAGAACTAGTGAGCCTGGAAGATACAGAGGATGGGATTTTTCCCCTTCCAATTTTGGGCTTGTTTGTAACACATATTCCCAGAGAGCCTGTTGGAAGCCTGCTAAAGAAGAAACATACTGGGTGATTTTGGCAGTTTCTTTATCTAGTAGATAAATCTGAACATAGAAATGGCCTATCATATAAAACCTCAAAGGGGCTTAATTGCTAGGGAGACTTAGGGACAATACAGATCTGAAGGAGGGTTAAAGGGAAGAGGTCTTCCCATGACTGCTGTTTCCTGACTGAGATTACTGAGGATGCATTGAGGGTTGAATTAATTCTATCTACTTTTCCTGAAGATTGCAGTTTCCAGGCAAAGTGAGGGTATCACTTTATGCCTAGGGCATTTCTAACCTGTTGAGTTACTTGGGAGAAAAAGATGAATCATTGTCACTCTGCAATGACCTGGGGAGTCCAAAGCAGGGAATGAGTTCTTTTTGGAGGAAGTTAGCTATCTCCTGTGTCTTTTCAGTCCTTGTGGGGCAGGAGTCTTCCCAATCTGTGAAGGTACCTACACAGACCAAGAGGTACTTACACCTGTGGCATGTGGGAAGCTGAGTGAAGTCCATCTACCATTCCTCCCCAGGGTATGTACCTCTCCTTTGGATTTGACTGACTAATGGAGGGGGCTTCCCCATCTGGGGATTATTTATGGTGCACAAGGTGCAGGCTTGACAAACCTATTGAATAGATTTGTTTAGTCCCTTCCCACTGAACACCCATTTACAAATTTGCTCTAGACTGTCCTTTTCAAGGTGGCATGAGTCATATAAACACTTGATGACTTTCCACTGAAAGGCATTAGGTAGATGGAGAAGTTCTCCCAACATGTACCATCTATTGGTTTCTTTTTTAATACCCATGCTGGGTGGCCCAATCTATTTCTTCCTTAGCGTATTAGAGAAGTGGCAGTTCACTGGGGAGAGAGGTGGGTAAGGCCCCCACAGACGTATCTTTTGAGATGGCTGCCTCTTTAACTTTTTGGTCAGCTAAACCTATTTCCCCATGCAGCTTCATCGGAACCCCTCTGATGTACCTTACAGTGCACTATTGACACTTCCTCAGGCAAATGAACAGCCTCTAGTAGCTCTGAGGTTTGCGGTCTGCACTTAATGTGAGTATTCCAAGTTGTTAGGTACTCCCTTTGCTTCCGGATAGCCATGTGGGTGTGAAGCACCAGGAAGGGATATTTGGGATCTGTATACATGGTTATTCTTTTTCTTTCCTCAAGTTTTAGGGCTCTGATCAATGTGATGAGTTGGTTGGTTGCACTGCCATCCCCAGTGATAGAGCTACAGCCTCTGTAACTTGGTGAAGGGACACTAGAGCATAGCCTGCATTTCTAGCCCCATTCTTGACAAAGCCACCCCCATCTGAAAACCATAATTCATCTAGATAACCTAGGGGCTGGTCTTTTAATTGTTCCAGGCTGACATAAATTTGGTTAGGTATCTCACAACATGAATTGGTTCAGTTATCCTCTCCTAGTAGTTTAGTGGCAATAAGGAGGCTGGGTTAAGAGTGGAACACCACTCAACTGTTACCTGTGGGTTTTCTGACAAGACTTGGTATTTTAGCAGTCTGTTGTCAGTGATCCATTGGGGTCTTTTTATATACAATAAGGGGTCTATTTGGTGGGATATCAGGAGCCGCACAGACTGTCCCATGGTGATTTTGAGGGCCTCCTTGAGTAAAAGGGCTGCTACAACCACTACCTTTAGGCAGTGTGGCCACCCTCGCACTACTGGGTCTAGGTTCTTTAAAAAGTAACCTATAGGACATTCAATGGCCTGATGGTTTGAGTTAGAACTTCCAGGGCTACAACCTTACAAAAAGCTGAAATGGTTTGGTTAGTATCAGTAGCCCAAGGGCTGGGGCTTGTGAGAAGGCAGTTTTTAGTTTCCTAAAGGCTTGCTTCTAATCCTTTTCCCTGAGAAGTGGTTCCCTATCAGTCCCTTCTTTCAGAACCTGATATAAGGACTTAATAATTCCACCATATGCCATTAATGAAAGTCTGCAATATGTTGTGATCCCTAGAAAAGCCCAAAGTTGCTTTTGGGTAGTTGGGGCAGGTATTCTAAGGATGGCCTGTATCCATTCTGAATAAGGCTTATGTTCTCTGGGGGTCAGGATTATCCCTAGGTATTGGACCTCTTGTCTTAATAGCTATGCCTTGGCCTTGGATATCTTGCACTCTCTGTCTGTGAGAAAATTTAGTGTCTGGACTAGATGCTAGATTCATAACTCTTGTAGGGAAGCAGATTAACAGGTCATCCATCATATATGTACTGTAGGAGACACCCTCAACCCTGAAGAGTTAGGTCCTGCAAATCTCTAGCCAAGCCTTGCCCAAATAAATGGGAACCATCTCTGGAACCCTGTAGAAGCACTATCCAGGTGAGCTGTTATGGGTTGGGGACCATTAGGTGTAATGGGTCTACTGCCTCATTTATGATTTGCAGATCCTGGACTACCCTATATTGTCCATTGCTCCATTGCTCTTTGAAGCAGGTAAGATATGGTTATTACATGGTGAGTTACAGGATATTAATAATGCATGTTTTAGACATTTTTCAATTAGGGGACGAAGCCCCTCTTTGCCCTCTGGCCAAAGAGGAAGCTTCCCTCTACAAGGATAGCTAGAAGGATCCGTAAGCTGACTTACTACAGGCATTGTCATTATGACCTTTCCTGACATTCTTGAGGCCCAGACCTCTGGATTAATGGAAAAGTCTGTGGGAAGTTCATCCTTTTGTGTGATTTCCTTGAGGCATAAGATTGCATTTGGAAAAAGGGGTGTTGGCCCTGGAGGAAAGGTAAACTGAGCCCCTGGTCTCAATAAAATATCTCTACCCAAAAGCAGTGTAGGACATTCTCCTATCATTAAAAATGAATGAGAAAAGACACTTTCCCTGACAGGCAGCAAAGAGGAGGAGTGAACCTCTGGGTTATGGGCACCCAATTTACCCCCATCACCTTGGAGGATAATTGCCCATGAAGAGATAAGCACCAAGCAGGCCATTTCCTAAAGAAAACTTACAGTCCTAACTGCCACATCCAAAGTAGCCCTTCAGCTTAAGGCCATCAGGAATTGGGATTCCATTCTAGGGGCCCTTCAGCCCTCAGGGCAGTCCCATTTCCAGTGGCTGAGTTTGTGACAGAGGGGCAAGCCATGTAGGGATTTTTTCCTATCTGTCCTACTGCGGTAGTTTGCCTTCTAGTGTCTTGGCTTCCTACACTGATGGCAGTTACCTGGGAGGGTATTCTGAGGGCAACCTGGTGGGGGATGGTAGATTTTTAGAGCAGCCAATAGTTGGATCTGCTGCTTTTCCTTTTACCTCTCCTTTGCCTGAGCGTTTTCCTCTTCCTCCTAGTCCTGGCTGTAAAGAACGAAGGAAGCTGTTTTGAGGATGTCAGGCATCGGGGTGTTGGGATCCAGTTCTAGTTTTTGGAGTTTCCTTCAAATATGTGGGGCTGCCTGAATTAAAATATGGTTCTTTAGGACCAGTTGCCCTTCTGGTGTCTCTGGGTCTAGGTTAGCATGTTTCACTAGGGCCTCTTGTAGCCTCTCTAGGAAACTGGTGGGGTTTCCAAGAGGTCCTTGATCTATTCAGACAAATTTTATTACAGTTTACAGGCTTGGATCTGCTAGCTTCCATTCCTTTTACCAGACATAGGAACATGTAATTCCTTGCCCATATACCCTCCTGGGTATTTTAATCCCAACTGGGGTTGACCCAAGAAACTGTGGTGGCCCATATAGGGTAGCCACCAAGATCAGTCATGTGCATTGCATTTGCAAATTGTTGGGCCACCTCCACAATGGAGTTGTGTTCCCCCTTAGACAGGGTTTGTCCCAGTATGAATGAGAGATCCCTCCAGGTGAGTTCAAATGTTAAGCCTAGACTATGGAACCCTTTGATACATTTGTCAGGATATGCCATAAACTTCCCTAGTTCTGTTTTAATTTGACTCAGGTCTTGCATATTAAATGGAGTCTGAACTCTAGTAGGTCAACTAACTTCTTGAAGGGAGCATAACTGAAGGGAGTGGTGTCCAGAGGATGGCCCTGGGTAGGGAAGGGAAGGTTCCAGGGCCCAGATACTTGGATATAATGGGGCCAAAGGGTAGGGTTTGAGCTAAGCTCCACTCTTGGTTCCTCCAGGGCTTGAGTCCTGGGTAAACCCACTGAGGAGTCTTCTGAACCAACTAGATGGGGCACCTTGATTATGGCTGCTACCATCACTGGATCAATTTTACAAGCCCAACAAAGTTCTGGGTTGTTTCTTGGGGCCATAAAGGCCTGTACATAGGGGATTGTCTCTTTTCTCTGCTAGTAGCAAAACAAATCTAGTTGATAGAACATATTAACATTTATGCTTCCACTTTCTGCAAGATTCCTGGTTCTGGAGCTTGCATTAAAACCTGTCTGTGATACAGAAAAATGTTAGCCTTTTCCTTTTCAGGGTTTGGTGGTCAAACTTCTTCTAGTTCTTGAGGATGTATCTGAAGGGTTTACACTGTAGTATGGAGATGTGACTAACCATCTGTGAAGATAGAATGAAGGAGAAAAAAAAGGAAAAAGAAGTCATCCTCTTTTACTTCCCTATTATCCTTTCCTGAACAGGGCATCCCCCATTCATCCATAGGGTTCCAGAATGAACCTGTCTTACTCGGTACCCTAACGTCTGTCCTATCTCATCACAATTACTCACTTGAAAACAGAGGAAATACCCAAGTGAACAGGGACCCCCATTTATTCTTTGGAGTTTCAGAATGAACCAGTCTTACTGGGATACCCCTAAGCTTGCCTTCATCTCTGTTCTAATGGTAATCTGTTCCGTGCCTGTAGCCTGGGACCAGCCTTTATCTCTCTCTGCCCCATGGGTACTTTTTCTCTTGCACCTGCAGCCTTGGCGTGGCCTATATCCTTATCTCCATGATCTTATAGTGACTCTCACTCAGAGCATTCTAGCAACAAAATGATTATCTCTTTTTTTTAATCATCCATTTCCCAGCTCTTTAAGTAGATGAGAAGCTTGTTTTTCTGCCAACTGTTGCAATGGGCTGGACTTTCCTCCCTTTAAATATGATTTTGAGAGTCCTTATGCACATTAAGGCGGGTACGGAAGTGATTAGAGGAATAGAGAAAATTTTGTATTTGGGAATCCCTGTCCTCCTGGGGTAACATCCAGAAAAAATGCTTGAGTAGACAGGGCAATCCCTCTGCTACAGGACAAAGTGGGATGAAGTGAGAGGAATACTGATGGAAAGCCTTCATATGCTCACAAAAATAGCAGCCCTGGGATTCAAAATGGCAATGTTTATTTGCTATTTTGACATAAAGAGAAACCTTTGGAGAACTTGGGGCTTGGGATTAGAGCTCACAAATGGCAAAGGAAGAATTTTCCCTCTTCCCAAAGGAATGCTAACTCAAAAAAAGCAAGTAGGTGAGATCCTTAAAGAACCACAGAGTGGTGTGCTATGCAGGCATACAAACTGCTTCAAAAGCCACCGAAAACTTGACCCTGGAGCATAACAGGGATGAAAAGAGTTATGGTAAGTCATAAGGAGCTGGCAGAACCAGGGCTCTGATTAGTGTCTATCCTGGCAATGAGCCAACACACATTGGCAAGGGAGCCCGTTTCTCTGCTACCATACAAATGCAACAAGAGCCATGGGTGCACAAATAACAGAAGTGTGTGTTTAAGGTAGAGAAGGAAGTTGCATGGCATACGAAGTGAAAGAAGAGAAAAGGCAGATTTGCCCCTGAGGCAGACAGTGTGGTGGGCCCACGAGGCCATTTCAGAATACACACAGAAAACAGGACAATAGGTGGTGTGGCTTCTGGGGAAAGAGGCAACTCTATTTGAAAAAACAGAGGATATTGCAGACATTGCACAATCTTAGGTTTTAGCCCTACCACCTTCATGACCCTCCTGTCCAGGAGGGCCATTAGTGTTTCAGGTCTACATGGTGCGGACTCCAAGATCCTTCCCACCTCCGTGAGTCACCTGTCAGGGTAGGCTGAGAGATCAGCCAGGGGGCGCAGAGCCACTGTGGCTGAGAGTAATGGTTCTGGGGACTGGTTAGTAAGTAGGAGAGTAAAAGTTGGAGAAGAAAACTGTGTGCAGGTCTCCTTCTTCTCCTGCCAAAGAAGGAGATTTCTCATCACTGGGGAACATATCCAAGCCATGTGGCATCAAAATATGTTAGCACCAGTGAATCTGTATGGGTCTGCAATAACTCGATTCTTGCCTCTTCAAAGGAAAGAATTTGTCTGAGGGGCAGAAGCCAGAGTGAGAGACTGAGGCAAGTTTTTGAGAAGAAGTGAGAGTTTATTAAAAAGACTTACAGCAGGAATGAAAGAAGTAAAGCAACTTGGAAGATGGCCAAGTGGGCAACCTGAGAAATCCAAATGCCCTGTTTGACCTTGACTTGGGGATTTATATGTTGGTGTGCTTCTGGAGTTTTGTATCTCTTCTCTCTTGACTTTTCCTTGGGGTGGGTTGTCCACAGGCACAGTGGCCTGCCAGGACTTGTGAGCGGCCACATGCACAGTGTATTTACTGAAGTTGTGTGCATGCTCGCTTGTGGCATTTTTCCCTTACTAGTCAAGTGTTCCTAGAGGAAGGTCAGATACCAGTTAAACTCTGCCATTTTGCCTCTTAGTGTATGCTTGAGCCTGCTTGCCCAACTCCTTATCAGGAAGCTGCTGGTCACCAGCTTCAAGGGTTTTCTATGTATTGGGAGACTGCCTTTCCTCTGGCACTGGCTGCAAACAATCATTATTTTAGAGAGACTGCTTAACAACTACCTGACCATCACCTAATGGTCGCCTGACATTACTGGTGGGGAGTGGGCTCTTCCTCTGATGTTCGTGTCTGCCTAACTACCCACTCTAACACTCCACCCTCAGCCTCTTGAGTAGTTTGGGACTGCAGACTTGTGCCACCATGCCTGGCTAATAGTTATTATTGTTTTTATTTTTCGTAGAGATGAGGTTTCCCTATGTTGTCCAGGCTGGTCTCAAACTCCTGAGCTTAAGCGATCTGCCCTCTTCAGCCTTGCAAAATGCTGCGATTACACGTGTGGGCCGCTGCATCTGGCCATTAGGCTTTAAGAGAGGCAAATTTTGATACATTGTGTCTTTTGGAAGGCTCTGCATGATAATCAAAATATGCATTCCATAATTCTTAGGAATTCAGAATTTCTTCTTTTCCTATCCACTTCAAAAATGAATAGTTTTGTCTAGATTACAACTTCCTTATAATGACCACTGTAATTCAACATTATCTTTGAACTTCAAATTAATAACCTAATGATGCACCTCAAGGAACTAGGAAAGAAAGAACAAAACAAAACCAAATTTAGTAGAAAGAAAGAAATAATAAAGATCAGAGCAGAATAAAGCTAAAACTAAAAAATACAAAATATCAATAAAAAAAGTTTTTTTGAAAAAATAAATACATTAGCAAACTTTTAGCTAAACTAAGAACAAAGGAGAAAAGACCCAAGTAAATAAAATCAGGAACAAAAAGGGAGAGTTAACAAATGAGACCACAGAAATACAAAGAATCATTAAAAACAATTATGGACAACTATAAACCAATACATTGGAAAACCTAAAAGAAATAGATAAATTCCTGAACACGTACAATGTATTGAGATTGAATCATAAAGAAAAAAATAACTTGAACAAAGAAGTAATGAGATGAATGCTGTAATTAAAAAGTCTCCCATCAAAGAAAAGCCTAGGACTTGGCTGCTTCAGTGCTGAGTTCTGCCAAACTTTTAAAGAAAAACAAACATGAATTCTACTCAAACTCATCAATAAAAATGGGAGAGGAGGTCACATTTCCAAACTCTTTCTACAAGGCCAGCATTACCCTGCTACCAAAACCAGACAAAGACACAAGAAAAAAAAGAAAGTGTTAGGCCAATATTTCTGATGAACATAGTTGTAAAAATCCTCAACAAAATGTTAGCAAACCAAATTCAACAACACATTAAAAAGATCATTTAGCATGATCAAGTGGTATTTATCCAAGGGATGCAAGCAGGGTTCAACATACACAAATTAATCAATGTGATGATCATGTGAACAGAACCAAGAACAGAAATCATATGATCATTTCAATAAATGCTGAAGAAAGAAGCATTCAGTAAAAGTCAACATTCCTTTATGATGAAAATGCTCAACAAAACTGAGTATAGAATAAACATACCTCAAACCAATAAGGGCCAAATATGGCAGACCCACAGCTAACATCATACTGAATGGGAAAAAATGGAAAGCCTTTCCTCTAGCATCTGGAAATATAGCATCATTATATTTATTCAACATAATACTGGAAGTCTTAGCCAGAGCAATCAATAAAGAGCAGCCAAATTAGAAAGGAAGAAGTCAAATTATCCTTGTTCAAGGACAGTATGACCTTACATTTAGAAAATCTTAAAGACTCCAAAAAACTCTTAGAGCTGATCAACAAATTCAGTAAAGTTGCAGGCTACAAAACCAACATGGAAACATCGGTAGCATTTATATATGCCAACAACAAAAAGTGTGTAAAATAAATCAAGAAAATAATCCCATTTATAATAGCTACAAAATATATGTAGAAATACATTTAACCAAAGAAGCAAAGCATTTCTACAAGAACATCTATAAAACTCTGATTTTAAAAAAATGAGAAATAACACAAAAAAATGAAAAAATATTTTATGCTCATGGATTTAAAGAATTAATATTTTTAAAACATCAGAATTATCCAAAGCAATCTACAGATTCAATGCGATCTCTATCAAAATACCAATGATATTCTTCATAGAAAAGGGAAAACAATCCTACAATCCCATATGGAACAATCCTATATGGAACCATAAAAGACCCCAGATACCCAAAGCAATCTTGAGTAAAATGAACACAGCTGAAGGCACCACACTTTACCTGACTTCAAAATATACTACAAAGCTATAGTAATACAGTAACCAAAACAGCATGGTACTGGCATAAAAACAGACACATAGGCCAATGGAACAGAATAGAGAACCCAGAAATAAATCCAAGTATTTACAGCTAATTCATTTTTAACAATGGCACCAAGAGCATACATTGGGGAAATCACAATATCACATGTACGATGAAAACATGTAAATCTATTTTGTATCAATAAAAATAAAAAAAATAAATTGTATTTAGTATGGTCCACTTGTTTTTCTAGAAAGCACATGTTCTGAGACTATAGTTTTTAGAAATAAAATTAGCTAGAGTCCCAGGTAGAGGAATCCTAGACTCCTTGAATTCAGATAAACCCATGCTTCCCTGTCTTTCCAAAATTTTACTTACCTGAGGCCTCCTACTAAACAAGTCCAGTTGCTATTGAGTCCAATCTGACTCTGGATCCAGTTTAGATCAAAACATGCTCAAATAATGTCAAGAGCTTGTATTTCCATTTTTAGAGCTCAAATCTGAGAGGGACTTACTGTGGTTACCTCCAGACGCAGTGAGAAAGCATCCAATGCAGTAGGCCTGGGTACCTAAGCCTGGTGGCTTCTGTTCTCAAGGGTTGTCTGGGGTCTCTTTCTATTACTTCTTCCAACACCAGAACTATTAAAAGGTAAACTTTGGTATACTAAAATTTTAAAGAGGTTATTTAAACAGACAACAATTTATAAATTAAATAGCTCCAAACTGTAAGTGGCTTGGAGCTCTACTGGAGGTGATTGAAGGTAAAGTTTTTTTAATTTTTAATTTTTTAAAATTATTTTTATTTCTATTTTTAGACAAGAGTCTCGCACTGTCGCCCAGGCTGGAGTGCAACTGCACGATCTCAGCTCACTGCAACCTCCGCCTCCCGGGTTCACGCGATTCTCCTGCCTCAGCTTCCGAGTGGCTGGGATTACAGGTGCACACCACCACACACGGCTAATTTTTTGTATTTTTAGTTGAGATGGGATTTCACTATGTTGGCAACTGGTCTCAAATTCCTGGCCTTGTGATCTGCCTGCCTCGGCCTCCCAAAGTGTTGGGATTACATGTGTGAGCCCACGCCCATCCCCAAGGGAAAGTTTTTATAAGGTGAAGGCAGAAGCAGATCAAAATAATTATTTGATTGCTTAAGCAATTGCCTTATTTATACTATCCTCATGGGAAGTTCAAGACAATGTAACTCACACCCAGCTGGCTGCCTGTGATTAACTGAGCTTATATTTTTTGTTTTTTAAATTAGCTGCTTACAGAAAATAAATCTGTATTAGGTTTTAGTGTTCTCTTTCAATATTAAGTTGGCTGTTCTGGGTCTTTTGCCTCTCCACATAAACTTTAGAATCAGTTTGCCAATATTACAAAACAACTCACTGGGATTTTGATTGGGATTGCATTGAATCTACAAATCAAGTTGTGAAAACTGATATCTTGATCATATGAAAGCTTTCTTTCCACAAACATGGAATATTTCCCCCATTTAATCAGTTCCCTTTTGAGATCCTTCATCAGTTATGTAGGTCTCCTCACATAGATTTATATATGTTTTGTTCAGTTTATACTTAAATATTTTTATTATTCATGGGTGCTAATGTAAATGGTAATGTACTTTAAATTTAAAATTCCACTTTTTAATTGCTGGTATATAGGAGAGTAATCAATTTTTGCATATTAACTTTTATCCTGCAATCTTGCTGTATCACTTATTAGTTCCAAGAATTTTATTTTTTGTTTATCCTTTTGGATGTTCTACATAGGTGATCATGTCATTTGCAAACAAAGACAGTTTTATTTTTTCCTTTCCAATCTGTATACCTTTTGTTTTCTTATTTTATTGCATTAGCTAGGACTTCCAGTTAGATGTTGAAAACAGTTGTGAGAATGCACATCCTTGCCTTTTTCTTGAGATACCTTCATTTTTCATTCTGTTTTAACTTGAATATTTTCTTCCACTCTTAGTTTCACTTATTATATTAAATAAATAAACATAAATTCATTTATTCTACAGGATAATTTCTTAACTGTAAATATATATTAATATATATGTCTGTACACACACAAACATATAGCTCTAGTTTAGGGTGAAATTACACTGGATGATTTTTGCTCACCACTTACCTAGGACAATTTTGGGCCTCTCTCCCAGAATAATTTCAAATAATAACATATCTAGGACCTAATATCGCACAAAAATAATCAAGATAATGTTGCTCCTTGTCAGTTTTCAGCTAAGAACTTTTTAAGACCAAATGTAATCTGTGCTAACATTAATGATAACTAGAATCATTTCTTATAACATTTCAGATTATGACTTATCATGAAAGATAACATTTATCAATTTAGTTTGCTCTAATTCTGAATACAACCCAGCCATCACCACTATGCTGTATAACAATTACGACAAATTTTGTAGTTTAAAACAACAACTCATATTTATTATCTCACAGTTTCTATGGATCAGAAGTCTTGGCTCAGCTTCGCTGGGTCTTCGGCTTATTCTCTTAGACTGCGATGAAGGTGTCAGCTGGGCTGTGTTTCCAACCCAGTGAAACTGCTGGGTCAAAGAGAACATGCATTAAAATTTTGATAAGTGCTGTCAATCATCCTTTAAAAATTACTCATTTATACTCCCATTAACTCTCCAGGAATGAGTATTATCGACTTTGTAAATGTGTTGAGTTTTTACATTCAGATAAAGTGTTTCCTTTCTTTTGGTGCATACCAGTTTTTAGTTTTAGTCATTATTCCTATACCATGGTAGCTTAAATAAAGCAAGGTTTTGACTTTCTGGAAGGAAGACATACTATCTCATGGAACATTCTAAGGAAGTTCATTCTTTATCTAACTTTACCTTTTCTGACTTCTGGCCTCTGTGAGATTTGCTAGGGGATCTTGGCATAAACAGGGCACTGGAGGAATTTGGCATAATGTGACTAATTATTTGTAGAGGCAAAAAAAAAAAAAAATTGACCAAATAATTAAGTTCAAAGTCAGAGAGAGTAAGAGAGAAAGAGAAGGTGGAAGAGGAATACAGAGATTGAAATAGAAAAATATGAGATAAAAATTTCCATTGGTAATTTTGTTCAGAATTGATCACGCAGAGATTGAATTGTAGTATCTGTCTACTTGCTACCTTCTGGGAAAGTGAAAGTTCTAAAAAGAGGCTTTTTTTTTTTTTTGACGGAGTCTCACTCTGTCACCAGGCGGGAGTGCAGTGGCACGATCTCGGTTCACTGCAACCTCCACCTCCCGGGTTCAAGCAATTTTCCTGAAGAGGCAAATTTTTAAAAGCAGTGCAAACTGAATGAGTAATAAGTATCCACATCGGTTTCTGGAAGACATCATTATGTTTGAAAGCACAATAAACTACATTTGAGATCTCAAATGTGTCATAATTGAGAGTGTCATAACAGATTTGGTTTGGAGAAAACCTGTCATAAAATGGACTCAGTGGTAATTTTAACAAACAGAGGTGGATTCCTGATGAGGCTCATGAATTTGAAGCTTTAGACCCCTCATGCTCAGGCTTCTGCTATACATTATATATATATATATATATATAATGTATAGAATATGTAAGAATATATATATATATTCTTACAGAGAACACAAGATCTCTGGATCAAGAGGCTATTTTTGCTTACTGAACATTGTAGTGCTGGGTTCCCTCCCCCGGATCCTCATGGCATGATGCAATGAGAGCCAGATGGTTACTTGTGTTTGCAAATGGTTGCATCACAGGAAAGGAACATTGAAATCATGAGAATCATAGCTTATATACAACTGATGAAATATCTTTATTTTGGAATATAAACAAATCATGAGTGGAGAAGAGACAGAAACGTCTTTAGTTTCACGACCCTGAATGTAAGTAAATGGTTCCAGGGGAGATGAGTCTGTAAATATTTCCAGAGTAATACACAGTCTCTAGCTTCCAAGACATGTTTACTACCTAATAATTCCTTAGTCAGGTTTGACAATATTCTTTGCTTAGAAAGCCTGGATCATGCAGAAAGGTGAAAATATACAAAGAGAATTGTTTCCCAGTAACCCCTTTCAAGTGGTCTACTGGAAGATAGGTGGGTAATAGGTTTGCATAATCGTACTTTTTTGTTGGTAAAATTTGGGAAAATAAAAACTTCATATTCTTAAAGAAAGCCCTCCAAACTAAGTAAGTTTCAGGTCACATAAAACCTGAATTTGCCCACGGTCACAACTGTGCCTGCAATTGTTTATTGCGGAAGGGAAAAAAAACATGTTAAAAACGCATCACACAGTGGTCAAGGAAAATCTCTTTTCTTTGCTCTAATGGAATTTCATCTCTCCGTCCTGCTTCTTTTACAGTCTTCTCAGGTAGGCACTGTTTATTTATACTCCCACAGCTCTCTCTAGTCATGGACTAGTTTTTTCTTGATGCTTATTGCTATGTTCAGAATATATTCCCTCCTTTCTAAAATCCACCAGCCACTCCCATTCTGTAATTCATCTCATTTCTCTATGATTTTTGCTCTTGAGCTTAGTCTCATTATCTACAAATCTACTCTATTCTAATTCCTTAACCCATTTCCTGTTTGCCTCAAGAAACTCTAGATTTATAATTATACTCTAGTCTAACAGTAGATTTATAATTATACTCTAGTCTAATTATACTCTAGGCAAACAGGAAATGGGTTAAGGAATTAGACTAGAGTAGATTTGTAGATAATGAGACTAACCTAATACATTTCTGTTACATTAGGATTAGAGACAAGTTCTATTTAGAAATAACTCCATCAACAGTTTTTATATTTTATTTTCACATTGAAAATCAGTCAGATTTGCTTCAGTGTTAAAGAGTGTGTTTATGTAAAATTCAATGAGTGCTGGCAGCAAGCCACCTTTTTTTTTTTTTTTTCTGAACAGGAAATGGGTTAATAAACACATGGATGAACGAACATTCTCTGGCTTCTCACTTCCTGTAAGCCCTCTTTTTTGATTAACTTGTACTCTTTGGCCACTACCTCTTTATTACTCTACCTTGACCTCTAATCTATGATTCTACTACCTTTTCAGTGTATTTCACCCACTTTATGTCATCACTCCTCTCCTTACCCAGCTAAAATGCTTGTAGTCACACAGTCAATTATCAAATGATAGTTATCACTCCTTTGCATATACCCTCAAACCTCACACTGTTTTATGCATGGGAAAACCAAAATCCTGGTTAAATCCAATTCTCTTGCTAGTCCAGGGATCCAAATGTTGTTTACAAGTATCTTCTCTCTCTTTCCTTCTTTCTTTTTTCTCTTTCTTTCCTTCCTTCTTTCTCTTTCTTCTTTTTCTCTTTCTGTCTTCCCTCCCTCCCTCCTTCCTTCCTTCCTTTTTCTTTCTTTTCTTTCTCTCTCTTTCTTTCTTCCTTTTTTTTTTTTTTTTTTTTTTTTTTTTTTTTTTTTTTTTTTTTTTAAGATAGAGTCTCACTCTGTTGTTCAGGTTGGAGTCCAGTGGCGCAATCTCAGCTCACTGCAAGCTCTGCCTCCTAGGTTCAAGTGATTTTCCAGCCTCAGCCTCTCAAGTAGCTGGGACTACAGGTGCGTGCCACCACATCCAGCTAATTTGTTGTATTTTTAGTAGAGATTGGGTTTCACCATGTTAGCCAGGATGGTCTTGATCTCCTGACCTCATGATCTCCCCACCTCGGCCTCCCAAAGTGCTGGGATCACCACACCCAGCCTACAAATATCTTCTCTTAACCTCACTTCACCTGCAAATTATCATCTGTTTTTTTGCTGCTTTTACAGAAAAAGAAAAAAACACAAGAGACTCAAAGCAGAAGTCTAAATTTTTATGAAGTTTAATAATTTTTCAGAGTATCTTCAAAATAATCTGGTAAGGTAGGGACAGAGGGAGTGGGGAAATAAATGAACAACACTGGCTATCAGTTAAAAATAAATGAATGTGGGTGATGGGTTTCATTTTTTGTTAATTCTTTTTTTTATATGCTTGAAATCTTCCATGATAAACATTTCAAGTGTCTATAATTGCTGTCTCTAATTTCTCTCCTCACTTTCAGCTACAAACCCACTCTGATCAAGCTTTTACTTTCAACACTCTGCTGAAACTATTGTTCATCATGGTCACAATGATCTTTATATTACTAAATTCAGTGATCAATTCTTAGTCCCCACTTTTTCCTATCGACAGTGTTTAAAAGACCATCAAACTATGCTTTCCTATGTCACACCTTGATGATCACTTCATGTTTCTCTTTCTTCAAGTGATTCTAGTACATGCATCATTGTAGTAGTCTGTTCTCATGCTGCTCATAAAGACATACCCAAGACTAAGTAATTTAATAAAGGAAAGAGGTTAATTGACTCACAGTTCCACCTGGCTGAAGAGGCCTCACAGTCATGGCAGAAAGCAAGGAGAAGCAAAGCCACATCCTACCCAGCAGCAGGCAAAGAGGGCATGTTCAGCAGAACTCCCCTTTTATAAAACCATCAGATCTCATGAGATTTATTTACTATCACAAGAACAGCATGAGAAAGACTCACCTCCATGATTCAATTACCTGCTACCAGGTCCCTTCCACAACACGTGGGGATTATTGGAGCTAAAATTCAAAATGAGATTTGGGTGAGGACACAGCCAAACCATATGAATCACAATTTCTTTTTTTAATAGTTTTGGGGGGGTATAGATGGCTTTTGGTTAAATGGGTAAGTTCTTTAATGCTAATTTCTGAAATTTTAGTGTGCCTGTCACCCAAGCAATGTACACTGTACCCAATATTCTCTTATCCCTTACCCCCTGCAAACCTCCCCATCAAGTCCCCATAGTCCATTAATCACTCTCATGCCTTTGCATCCTCATAGCTAAGCTCCCACCTATAAGTGAAAACACAGTATTTGGTTTTTCATTCCCAAGTTACTTCACTTAGAATAATGACCTCCATCCAGCTCCATCTAAGTTGCTGCAAAAGACATTATTTTGTTCCTTTTATATCTGTGTAGTATTCCATGGCATGCATATATATATATATATATATATATACACAATATTTTCATTATCAACTCATTGCTTGAAAGGCACTTAGGATGGTTTCATATTCTTTCAATTGCAAATTGTGCTGCTATAAACATGCATGTACTTGTATCTTTTTTATATGACTTCTTTTCCTTTGGGTAGATACTCAGCAGTGGGATTACTGGATTGAATAGCAGTTCTACTTTTAGTTCTTTAAGGAATCTCCATACTATTTTCTAAAGTGGTGGTACTAATTTACATTCCCACTAGCAATGTAAAAATGTTCCCTTTGTACAACATCCATGCCAACATCTATTGTTTTTTGACTTTTTAATTATGGCCATTCTTGTAGAGGTAAGGTACTATCTCTTTGCAGTTTAATTTGCATTTCCCTGATGATTAGTGACAAGCATCACAATTTTTTAGTCTTCCTTTTTCCTCACCAGTTGCTCCCTTCTGGTCTCCTTTGCTGATTTGTTCTCTTTTCCTTGACCAATTAACATTGCAGTACACAGGGCAGGCCTGGCTCTCTTCTCTGCACTGCATTCCTTAATTATCTATTTCAACCTTGTGCCATCTTATGGCTGAAAATACCTCTGTTATGTGGACCATTCACAAATTTGTATCTTTAGCTTAGAGCGCTCCCCAGAATTCAAAACTTTTATGTACAACTGCCTACTTGACATCTCCACTTGGATATTAAATAGGCTTCTAAAACTTAACAACTGGACTTATTGTATTTTACCTGAGTCCTGCTCCACCCAAAGCCTTCCTCATTCAGTTTATGGCAACATCTTTCCAATTGTTTAGATTAAGTCTCGAATTTTTCTTGGTTCCTTTATTATTCCCTCAAAACCTACATTCAAGCCTTTGGTAAATCCTATAGCTCTACTTTCAAAATATTTCTAGATTCTGACCTTTTTTTCTTCAACCTGACTTCTATCATACTAGTCTGGGCCAACTCTATTTCTCATCAAAATAACAACAATATCCTTTGTATTCATTTGGGGCTGCCATAACAAAGTAATGCAACTTGGGGGACTTTTAACAACAGATTTTTTTCTTTCACAGTTCTGGAGGATAGAAGTCCAAAATAAAGGTATTAGCAGTGCCATGCTATCTTTCAAGGATCCAGAAGCAACATAGGTTCTTCTTTTCTAGATCTGGTACATCTAGTGTCAGTGACATCAGGGATTTCTTGGCTTGTAGGTGCAACATTTCAATCTATGTGTCCACCTTCAGATGACTTTTTTTTCCCTTGTGTCTGTATCCAGATGTCTCTTTTTTTTCTGAGCTGGAGTCTCGCTGTCATCCAGGCTGGGGTACAGTTGCACGATCTTGGCTCACTGCAAACTCCTGGGTTCAAGTGATTCTCCTGCCTCAGTCTCTCAAGTAGCTAGGACTACAGGTTCCCACCACCATGCCCAGCTAATTTTTGTATTTTCAGTAGAGATGGGATTTCACCACGTTGGCCAGGCTGGTCTCAAACTGCTGACATCAAGTGATCCACCCACCTTGGCCTCCCAAAGTGCTGGGATTACAGGCATGAGCCACCACACACAGCTAAAATATCTCATTTGTTATAAGGAAACCAATCATTAGAGTAGGGTCCACCTCAACCCAGTATGACCTCATCTTAACTTGATTACATCTGCAAAGAACCTATTTCCAAATAAGGTCACATTCACAGGTTCCAGGTATACATAAATTTTGGAGGGGAGCTATTTAACCCAGTACAAACTTTTAGCTAGGTTCTCTGCTTTTCTTTTCTTTTTTTTTTGAAACAGGGTCTTGCTCTGTCACTCAGGCTGGAATGCTGTGGTGTGATCATAGTTCAACCTCAACCTCCTGGGCTCAGGTGATCCTGCCATCTCAGCCTCTCAAATAGCTGGGACTACAAGAGGGACTACAAGAGGGTTTCCCTATGTTGCCCAGGCTGGTCTCAAACTCCTGGGCTCAAGTGATCTTCCTGTGTTGGCCTCCCAAAGTGTTGGGATTACAGGTGTGAGCCACCATGCTGGGCCTGATGGTTCTCTGCTTTTTAAAAATTGTTATCTTACAGTATATTCTCAACACCATAGTCTGAATGATCTTTTAAAATGCAAGTCAGATTATATTGCTCCTCTTTATACTTATTTCAACTCAGAGTAAAGTTCTAAAACTTACGTGGAGTTACTATATGGTCCAATAACTCCACTCATAGGTACTCACCCAAGAGAAATGAAAAATATACCTATGCAAAAACTTGTATAAGAATGTTGTAACAGAATTATTTGTAATAGCCAAAGAGTGGAAGCAATCCAGATGACAAATGAATAAACAAAATGTGGTATAGCCATAAAATGAAATATCATTCAGCCCTGAAAAGGAACAAAGTACTGATACATGCTACATCATGATGAACCTTGAGAACACTATGTCAGATAGAAGAAGCCAGACACAGAAGGCCATATATTATATTACTCTTTTTATATAAAATATGCAAAATAGGCAATTTCATAGACACAGTAAGGAAATCTGTAGTTTCCAAAGGCTAGGGGATGGGGACTTGAGGAGTAGTTGCTAATAGATATAGTGATTTTGAGAGTGATGAAAATCCTCTGGAGTTGGATTTTGATGACGGTAGCACAACTTTGTGAATATATTGTAAACTACTGGATTGTATACTTTATAAATATGAACTTTATGATATGTGAATTATATCACTGCTTTTAAAAAACAAACAAGTACTCCCCTCAAAATATCTCCGAACCTTTCATGATTATACATGTCTCTTTTACTTTATTTCCTACCCTCTTTCACTGGATCATTTGCTTCCATCACACTAGCCTCCTTACCAGTCTTTAGGTATGCAAGTGCTTTCCCAACTTAGGGATGTAGAATTGTCTTCTCTAACAGGAATCTTCTTCTTCAAAGACAAATCCTCTCATCGTTCTTCCCTGATGAACACCTTCTTACCTACGCTAGTTTTATTTTTTTATCTTCACTTTCAAATATACTATAAAATTTACTTATTTTTTTTCTTTTTAGCTGTTATTTTTCTTCTCCCTCATGCTAAGATAGAAATGGTGTAAGTCTTTCTGTGTTTTCATAATTTATGTATCTTATGCACTTAGAACAATGCCTGGCCCATAGTAAACATTGTATACATATTTTAATAAACAAATTATGGATTTCCTTTCAAATAATATCTTCTTATGGCGATATTATACAATGGTGATTGCTACATAGCAAATGAATAAAGGAAAGAAACAAATACCATTTTTGAATACTTAAAAGTTGACATTTTGTCACTTTTCTGACCCAGGCAAGAAGGGTTAGAGTTCCTTGGTGCAATTTAATGCTGTAAAAGATATCACTTCCATGTAAAGGTTAAACAGCATCGAGAGTATAGAATCAGAGACAGGCCATATGGATTTAAACTCTGGTTAGGCCACCATTACTGTGTGTGGTTAGGGCAAGTTACATAACATCTTGCGCTTTAGTTTTCTCATCTATTAAATGGGGAAATTAGTAGTATTTACCTGAAACAATGTATTGTGAGAATAAAAATTGTTAACACCTGTTAAATAAATACCATACTATCTGGCACATGGAAAGCGTTAAATGAATGTTAGCTATTTTTATGCTTAGCACAGTTATTTTTATACTTACCATTAATCTTTCTTTCCCTTGTCAGGGTGATGGCAGAGTTAATCATTTATTTACAAATACTGAATCAGCCATTTATATTGCTGATGCTGAGGAATAAGAAAAATGTCCAGTGTTGAGAAGGAGTGCAACAGAATGTATATAATTCATAGAACAATTAAATTTGTGTCATGGTGGGGTACTCTATAATGGTTTTCTATTCAGTATAGAGTTTGGGTATTCCCAAATTTAATCTTCATGAATTAAGCTATTCAAAACCAACTACAAACATGCTTGATATGTAGTAATGTGTTATATTTCCAAGGCATACATTTACCTTGTGTTGTGGTGAATTTGTTGTGTAGGAGGCATATTAAGCTAATAAACAAGCCAAGATGCCCATTCAGTGTAGAATCTATGTGGCCTTGTCTTCATAAAACTCTCATGAAGTAATAGTAAAAGTAATATTTAAAAGTAATTCACTTCTTTGTTCCTTCTCTACTCCCTCTGCTTAATTTGACTAATCTTAATTTTTTAAAAAAGTAATTTCTATATGAAAAACTGCCAGTGGTGGTGGTGAAAGTAGAGAAATAGTTAAATCAAATTCTAAAACTTATAAATAAAATGGTAAAACCATCTCAGAAGGCAGAGCTCTAAAATGATAAAACTCTATTCTTCTTAAAAGAAAAATTCAAACATTTGAAATATACTTTTAAGTTAGAAAATTTAATAATATTCAACTTATAAAAAAAGCAATAAACTAAACTAAAAAGAATAAAAGAGGACTTCTGCTTTCAGGAAGATGAAGTAAGATGTACTTTTCCCTAGTTCTCTTGTTAAGAACAACTAAAGACCTTGGATGTTATACACAAAACAAACGTAAGAAGATTTTGAAATGTGGAAAGAAGAAAGCAGCTCAACACAGAAACTCAGGACCCAAGGAAAAACACAGTGATGCATTCCCTAAGCTTTCTTTTTGACTCCTATATTCCAGGCCTGGAGATGAAAACCCAGCAAGCTGGAAATACCAATGGGCACAGATTTAAAATAAAAAGACTCCCAGAAAAGCTTGCTTTCTCTAGTCAAAGGACCAACTAAGGGGCAGTCTAATAAGACAAAATTTTTAGGTAATACTTGCTCTAATCCAGCCAAACAACATAGAAAAATAATGTCAATTCGGCTCACTGGGTTTTTCAACTCCAGGTCTGGGATTCAGGAGTCAAAAGAAAATGAAAAAATGTCATTCTAACTCTCATCTTTGCTAGCAAAGGCTTAGTGGGGAGCCTACATTTTCACTTTTGCTAGGCTGTAATGAGACTGCATAGGTAGACAGCACAGTCATCCCACCTGCTATTAATAAGGCTCCCTCCTTTTTGGTGTCAATGAACACAGAACTTCCAGTGCCAACCAGCAGTTATAAAGTTATAAAGTTATAAAGTGCTCCCATCCTTTGCTGTCATCAAAGGCCAAGTGGGGGAGCTTGTTACTTCTATCTCTGTCTGTACTTCTACCTCCACCTGTACTTGTACTTCCCAACCCTTACTCTGCTAGAGCCATGTCAAGAAAGCTAGCTAAAATAGAAGGGTTAAGTAAGATCCAGTCTCATCACATAAGACAAAAATGTCCAGGTTTTAATTAAAAGTCACTTATTCCAAGACCAGAATCTCAAACTGAATAAAAAAGACAATAAACAGATGCCAAACCAAGATGTAAGAGAGTTAGAAATAGTTGATGAAGATTTTAAAACGGCTGTGATAAAAATGACTCAATGAGTTATGACAAATGGATTTGAAAAAAATAGAGAAAAAGAAGAAAGCCTCAGTACAAAATTAGAAAGTCTAAGCGAAGAAATAAAAGTTATAAAGAAGAACCAAATGAAAATCTTAGAATTGAAAAACACAATAATCAAAATTAAAAGTTCAGTGGATGGGCTCACCAATAGAATGGAGGAGACTGAGGAAATAATTAGTGAGCTGGAATACAGAACAATAGGAAGTGCCCAATTTGAATAACAGTGAAATAGACCAAAGGAAAAAAAAAAAAAAAAAGAACTGAACTTCAGGGACCTGTGAACATATAACAAAAGATCAAACATTCCCGTCATCAAAGTCCCTGAGGAGAGGAGACATAGGGCAGGACTGAAAAACTTCCTAAATTTGACAAGAGGTATGAATTTACAGATTCAAGAAGCTGATCCAATCCCAAATAGAATAAACCTCCCAAAATCCATGCCAAGACACGTTATAACTAAACATCTAGAAACTAAAGACAAAGAAGAAAATCTCAAAAACAGCTACTGAGAAATGATGCCTTACCTATAGGAGGAAGAATTAGAATGACCAAACATTTCTCAACAAAAATCATGGCAGGGCTCTTGGCGCCTCTGCGTGCGGGAAGATGGCGGATCAGGTTACCGAGTCCGTGCTGTCCGTCTGTCTAACATTCGTCGATCACCCATTGCAGAAGCAGTTTTCAGGAAACTTGTAACTGATGAAAACATCTCAGAGAATTGGGAGGATAGACAGCGCAGCGATTTCCTGCTATGAGATGGGGAACTCCCCTGACTACGGAGGCAGAGCTGCATGAAGAGGTACAGCATTCCCATGGGCCTCGTGGCCCGGCAGATTACCGAAGATTTTGCCACGTTTGATTACATACTGTGTATGGATGAAAGCAATCTGACAGATCTGAATAGAAAAAGTAATCAAGTTAAAACCTGCAAAGCTAAAATTGAATTAATTGGGAGCTATGATTCACAAAAACAATTTATTATTGACAATCCCTATTATGGGAATGACTCTTTGAGACGGTGTACCAGCAGTGTGTCAGGTGCTTCAGAGTGTTCTTGGAGAAGGCCCACTGAGGCAGGTTCGGTGCCCTGCTATGGCCAGCCTGACTAGACTCCACCCTGAGGCCCTGCATTTCTCAGTCAGTGTGTAATAATGTTCCAGAACCCAAAGCCCCAGGTCATTGTTCGGCTGACTTAATGTTTCTTACCTTAAAAAATAATTGTAGGCCGGGCGTGGTGGCTCACGCCTATAATTCCAACACTTTGGAAGGCTGAGGCGGGTGGATCACGAGGTCAAGAGATTGAGACCATCCTGGTCAACATGGTGAAACCCCGTCTCTACTAAAAATACAAAAAATTAGCTGGGGTTGGTGGTGCGCGCCTGTAATCCCAGCTACTCAGGAGGCTGAGGCAGGAGAATTGCCTGAATCCAGGAGGCGGAGGTTGCGGTGAGTGCGCCATTTCACCACAGCCTGGG
>NW_022436982.1:11971229-12026626 GCF_009761245.1 Sapajus apella
TGGGTTCAGGCAATTCTCCTGCCTCAGCCTCCTGAGTAGCTGGGATTACAGGCATGCGCCACCATGCCCAGCTAATTTTTTGTATTTTTAGTAGAGACGGGGTTTCACCATGTTGACCAGGATGGTCTCGATCTCTTGACCTCGTGATCCACCCGCCTCGGCCTCCCAAAGTGCTGGGATTACAGGCTTGAGCCACCGCGCCCGGCCTAAGCATTCTTAAGCTAGATGAACATCTCACTTTGCCCCAATTACAAAAAATAGTCGAACAAAAAACATAAAACATAATGAAGGAAAACTTCACTTGAAGGCCTAGATCAACATCTAAGCCCATTGAGACTTAGATAATCGAGTACCTCTTCAGTAGATTTGTGTGGATGGCTGGATGGAGAGCAGGTGCCCTCTGCTCCCCTGCACTACCTCTCTCTTCCCCAGGGCCTTTTATGGATTGGCAGTAGCCCCTTCCATAGGAGCTCACAGTCTAGATTAGAAGTGTTTTAATTTAAACACACCCATAGTGCACACTTTTATATTGAAAAGATAGGGAAGACAGAAAGATTTATGGAATTAATCATGAGCACCTTTAATACTTCTTGATTTTTGTCGAGTTTACTTCATCAGGGGGTCAGCTCATTTGCTCCCATCTAAACCACTTTGCCTTTGAAAATTATATCTAGAAAGAAAAACACTTGTATGCTAATCTATCCATGGTCAGTTGAGGAATATGACTGTTTTTATATGCACATGTAACCCAAATGTCCAGTATAAATTGGCTTATTTTAAAAAATAATTTAAAAAGTTGGGGAAAGATTTATTATTTGGCATGCTTAAATATTGATTGTTAAGTATTCTTCATCAGCATTTAATAAGTGTATAGGCAGATATAAGTAATTTCTGTGTATTTTGAGATAATGTCAAAATCATATGAATATTTCAAAATAAACTGAGGAGTTAAAAAAATACAGCTAGAGATATATATTTAAAAAATCATGGCAGGAAGGAAATGGCACAATATTTTTTAAGTGCTAAAAGAAAAGAATTGTCAGCCAAGAATCCTAAAAACATACTTCAGAAGTGAAGGGAAAATTAGACATTCTCATTTAAAGGAAACTCAGAAGATCCGTCACTAGGAGACCTACTCCTTTTAGGCTAAAGGAATTTTTCTAAACAGAAAGGAAATGATACAAAAAAGGAGTCTTAAAACAGCAAGAAGGAAGAAAGAAAATAGTAAGCAAAAATATGCATAAATATAATTAGTTTTCCTTTTCAAGTTTTGTATGTTATGTTTACCAGATTAGGCAAAAGTTATAATACTCATTGATGTGGTTCTAAATATATGTGCAAGAAATAGTTATAATAATTATATTATAAATGGGGAAGGGTAAAAGAATATAAAGAGATGAGATTTCTATATTTCATTCAAAATAATGACACAATAGACTGTGATCAATTATGTACATATAATATCAAGTATAATTTAATATCACTAAAAAAAGCTATACAAAGAGATATGCTCAAAAACACTGTACCTAAATTAAAATAGAGTTTTAAAATATTCAAGTAACCCATAGGGAAGCAAAAAAAGGAAAACAGAAACAACAACTAGAGAAAACAAATCGAGGAAAACAACAACAAAAATGTCAGGGTTAAGTCATAATATTATTCTAACTACACGAATTCAAAGACAGAGATTGTCAGAGTGGATTTAAAAACATGACCTACTATATAACAAACTTACTTCAAATGTAATGATACGAAGTTGGAGCTTGTTAAAAAAACTAAACATGCAACTACCATATGACCCAGCAATTTCACTTCTGGGCATTTATCTCATAGGAATTAAGACATGACACACAAAAAACCTGTACGTGATTATTTATAGTAACTTTACTTACAATAATCAACAACTGGAAATAAATGTCCTCCAATAAGTGAATGGTGGTTACACAAACTGAGGTATATCCATACCATACAATATTATTTAACAATAGAAAGGAATAAAAGTATTGACACAGGCAACAATCTAGGTGAATCTCCATAGAGTTATGCTGAGCAAAAAAGTCAATCCCAAAATGTTATATACTATATGCTTCCATTTTATATAACATTACTGAAATGATGAAAGTACAGAAATGGAGAACAAATCCGTGGTTACCAGGATTAAGGAAGGAGTGGGGGCAGAAGAAAAGTGAGTGTGGCTATCAAAGAACAACTTCAGATATCCTTGTGATGAATGAAACGTTCTGTATCTTGACTATATCAATGTTAATATCCTGAATGGGATATTGTACTATAGCTTTTCTTTTTTTTTTTTTTTTTCTATGACAGCCTACCATAGAATGTACTATAGTTTTTCTATATTAAATGTACTAAAGACATTATCACTGGGAGAAACTAGGTAAAGTGTACCCAAGGTCAGTCTATTATTTCTTAGATTTGCATGTAAATTGTAATTAACTTGAAATAAAAAGTTGAATTAAAAAAAAGTTAAAATCAACTTAAAATGTCCTAAAAGGCTGATTAGTATTTTCTCTGGGTGGTAAGATTAAAGGAAATTTAAAAACTTTTCTTGTGACTTATATATATCTTTCAAATTTTGTATGACCATCAAGAATTACTTTGATAGTAAACAAACAAACAAACAAACAAAAAACCCATAAAAGTATTATTTATGAGAAAGGATAACCCTGAAATCTAAGCAAAGTATGTGAAACACATTTCTAGCTCTGGTTTATTACATACAAAAAAAATTTTTTTTAATAGGCTCTGGCTCTGCCACCCAGGCTGCAGTGCAGTGGTGCTATCTCAGCTCACTGCAACCTTAGCCTCCCAGGCTCAAACCATCCTCCCACTTCAGCCTCACGAGTAGCTGGGAGCACAGACGCCTGCCATCATGCCCAGCTAATTTTTGTATGTTTTTGTAGAGATGGGCTTTTGCCATGTTGGCCAGGCTGGTCTTGAACTCCTGAGCTCAAGTAATCTTCCCGCCTCGGCCTCCCAAAGTCCTGGGATTACAGGCATGAGCCATTGCGCCTAGCCTTATATACAAACTATTTAAGAACAAAGAACATTATGTGACAGCCTTTACAGATTAATGCATTAGAACCTAATGTAAGTTAAACACTACTGACTACCATTGGGTTTCCATTGTCTAAATATCCAAACACTAAATGAATTGACTTTGACATCTGGCACTGTGCTTAGTCATCATATGCTATTTCTTCAATAAACATACCTAATCACCCATCTAAACCCACCACGTTCCTTCATACAATCACACACCCTCAGCTGGTGGAAAATAACTATGATATAACATTAGTTTAAATTACTGGGTTCTGATTTCAGTTTCCAGGCTCTTCTGCTTTTCAATAAATTAACTGAATTACGGCCAGGGATTCTTTGACAGGAGATGATTCAATCTTTTTTATTCACAAAAAGTGTTTAATTTTAAAATCAAAGGGCATGATTGGCTCTATATTCTAGCAATTCTTTCCATTAATTTATATCTGTATTACTGCTACTGACATAAATAATTGCTATTATACTAATGAATGTTATTTTATAGATAATCTTTATCCTTTTATCTTTAGTTGCTTTTAATTTAAGCTAAATTAATTTGATTCCTCCAATTTGGAACTTATTTTCTTTTCTGAATCTAAGTATTTAAGTGTTTCTATACTTTGGTAAAGATTTTCATTTACTTACTTTCCTTCAAATATTACCCATCAATGCTCCATTTTCTCTGTTCTTTCTGTTTAGCACTCTTAATAGATTTTATGTCAGTCCATCAGTCTTCTTGCATCATCTCTTTCCTCTCTGCTCTCCTCCTTGCTCCTCTCCTGCATTCTTGGTAATTTCTTCAAATCCATTTTCCAGTTAACGAATTCTCTCTTCATTTGTGTTCAACTTGATGTTTAACCCTTTCAATGATTTTTATTTTTAATTAGATTTTTTCAGTTCTACAATTCTACTTTTTTTTTAAGTATATTTTAAAAACACATATATATTTTCTTCTTTTTTCTTTTTTTTTTGAGATGGCATCTCGCTCTGATGTCCACACTGGAGTGCAGTGGTGTGATCTCTGTTCACTGCAACCTCCGCCTCCCAGGTTTAAGCAATTCTCCTGCTTCAGCCTCCCAAGCAGTTGGGGTTACAGGCATGCACCACCATGCCTGGCTAATTTTTTTGTATTTTTAGTAGAGACAGGGTTTCACCATGTTGGCCAGCCTGGTCTTGAACTCCTGACCTCTGGCAATCCACTCGCCTCAGCCCCACAAAGTGCTGGGATTATAGGCATGAACCACACACCTGGCTCTTCTTTTTATCTTGTTTTCATTTCCTGCTTTGACATCTTATCCTTATTTGGAAATTTGAGCTGATAATTCTATCTCTTCTTCTGCTAACATTTGTGCATCAAAGATTGTTCCCTTTTGTTTTGTATTTTGGAAGACGAGTTCATTTTAAGTAGTGCTTTCCCTACAGAAATCTTGTGTAGTCTGGGTTTCAGGTGAATTCTTTCAGAACATTTTGCTTCTGTTTGTTTCTGGCTTCACAGAAATACTACCAATTTGTAACCAGTTATTCATTTACTTTCTTAGCTTGAAGGTACTCATACCATGTAACTAAAATAAATACCAAACATATTAGAAAGCAGACTTTTATACAAAATATTTCTCCCCACCCAAAGCGACTGTGGTAACGTAAGTGTTGCCATCTCCCTTTGCAATATCTTCTAGGACCTCCTAGCCATCAGTGTATAGCTCTTCAAATGATCTGATTCTGTGTGGGGGTTTCAATTCTGAGTCCTTGTTTTCTTAGTCTCGAAAAGTCTTGTCTCCATCAGGGAGCAGCTGGTATAACCCAAATCTTGATTCCTCATATCAGAAGCTTCTCCTTCTTACTCTCTTAGTGCTGTTTTCCACTTGTTTTGGGTCACTTGCGAATTATTTCACTTTACTGAACTCTTACCTATGCACTTAACAGAATGTTTGTGACATTTTTTGTTCAGCATTTCTAACCTCTTGTAGTAAAAAATGTTTCTATTTTCTAGTCTTCCATATTCCTGGAAAAGGCAGTGATATTATGTGTGTTTGTGTGTTTTTTAAAGTTGGCGGAGAGAAACATAACTAACTTAAACTTATTTTCAATGTACTCTGCTTTTAATTTATTGCCTTATGTTTAAAATGTAGTCTATTTGATACACAAAGGGGGCAGGGAAATGCTGGGTAGAGAAAGGTGGGGTCCCCGGCGAGGGCTCCACCCTTGGGCTTGTGCCCACAAACTTAAGACAGGTACTCCTGTTTTCACGCCCAACTGCTGCATTGTCCAAGACCCCTCCAGCCTACCATGCACCACCCCCGCCCCCCATCTTGTGCCTATAAAAACCCTGAAACCCTAGCAGGCAAACACATAGGCAACTGGATGCTCAGAGGAGCAGAGGAGTTTAGAGCACACAAACGGATACCAGTAGGCCATCTATGGCAAGAGATGCAGAATTTGCTTGGAGCTGGTTAGAGGAGAGTCTGGCTGCAGAGTGGCCCAACTCCAGGGCAAGACCACCTTCCCACTCCATTCTCCTTCTGGCTCACAATCCATCTGCTGAGAGCTACTTCCACCACTCAATAAAACCTTGCACTTATGCACTCATTCTCCAAGCCCACGTGTGATCTGCTTTTTCTAATACACTAGGGCAAGAACCCGAGATACAGAAAAGCCCCTGTCCTTGCAAAAGGTGGAGAGTCTAATTAAACTGATTAACACAAGCTGCCTGCAGATGGCAAAACTGAAAGAGCACACTGTAACCCATGCCCACTGGGGCGTTAGGAGCTGTAAACACTCAACTCTGGACACTGCCATGGAGTTAGAGGCCAAAAAACGCTCTCCGTGGCCTGCCTGTCCCCCTAGGGGTCTGAGCAGTGGTGAGCCATCCCCCTGCCACATGCCCTGCAAGAAGGGTAAGAGAACACTTCTTCCATTTCATATTCCCTAAGGAATAATGAGTAGGTAAAAACTTAATGATAATAGCTATAAGCAATTTTGGACATTTTCCACCATAAAATTATAATCCCTGAACAAATTATGTTGACCTTAATGATGTTCTAAGTAGATTGAGACAATTACTTGCTGAAAAATCTGGTGTTAAAAAAAACCTTACTAATCAGCAACAACAATGACTAAAACAATCTCATGAATCAGATAAATCTCTTTTTGCCCTGTTTTCTGTCTCATACTAGCTGATATATTTTTCTTTTTAGTGAGTCATGATAATTTGTTCATGCTGTTCTATTACTGAGGCCTGTCTGCATTGGTGGTAGAAAGTGACTTACACAGTGTATGGGTTCAACAGAGCAAGACCAACAGAGAAGTGGTTTTGATGATGTTATTGATACGAGGGTGCTGAGAAGGGAAAAGCCTGGTCCCTTTAAATGATACGGAAGCAGGGAAGGGAAGTGCTGGGTAGAGGAGGGTGTAGTCCCTGACTAGGGCTCCACCCCCTTGGGCTGGGTGAGGACAGGCATGTTTGTTTTCCTGCCCAAACGTTGCATTTCCCGAGATCACCCTGGCTTGCCGCACCACACCCCCATCCTGTGCCTACTACACACACACACACACCCTAGCAGGCGGACACACAGGCGGCTTGATGTGGAGAAGGGCAGGCACGGGCACACCGGAAGGCCGCCCACCAGCAGAACAATGCGGAATTTGGCCGTTCAGTTTGAGGAGAGCCCTGGACGCCCAGGCCACAGAGTGGCCTGACTCCAGGGGAAAACCATCTCCCTTCTGGCTCTCCCATCTGCTGAGAGTTACTTTTACTTAATAAAACCTTGCACTATTTCTCCAAGTCCACGTGTGATTCTTCCAGTACATCAAGACAAGAACCTGGGATACAGAAACCTCTCTGTCCTTGTGATAAGGAAGGGGGTCTAATTGAGCTAACATAAGCTGCCTACAGATGGCTAAACCAAAAGAGCACCCTGTAACACATGCCCACTGGGGCTTCAGGAGCTGTAAATATTCACCCTTAGACACTGCCGTGGGGTCGGAGCTCCACAAACTGCCCATCTGTATGCTCCCCTAGAGGTTTGAGCAGCAGGGCACTGAAGAAGTGAGCCACGCCCTCATCACACACCCAGGGAGGCAAGGGAACTTTCCCCATTTCATTATAGCAGGTAGCTCAGAGTGTCTCTGGAACAGGAGCAGCAATGTGAGAAGCTGAAAAAAACTCTTCTCCCAATGACTCTCTTCAATATTTTCAGGAAGTGACTCATACAGTGCCTGTGTTCAACAGAACAAGACCAGCAGAGAAGCGGTTTTAGTATTACCGGGTGGTAGCTCACAGTGTCTCTGGGACAGGTGGCACCAATGTGAGAAGCTGAAAAGGACTTTCTTCTCCCAATGACTGTTCAATATTTTCCATCTCCTCTATCCAGAAGCATTTTCTTCTAATTCCACATATTATCAGTAAAAGACGTTTCCGAGTTGGACTTGAAGATCTTTTTTTTATCTTGTGTTATATATTTCAGGATAACTTGTTCACAAAAGCCAAGGATCATCATTTTGCAGCAAGCCTAAGCATGCCTCCCCCAGACTCACTGGCAGCTGGACTCTAAACATAGTATAGTCCAGGTATCCACCTTCTGAAATATCCTGCAATTGAAGTCATCTAACAAAGCAGGCCCTATTCAGTGCTACAGAAAGAAGCAGGAAATCCTCCAATCCTCCTTCCTCATTTGTGATCATTATACTTAAGGAGAAGACAACACAGCCTCATTTTCAGATAGTTGTACATTTAGTTGAATTAATAATTTCCACAATGCATTTTTATAATGTTTACAATTTACCTTTTAAATTATTTACATTTTGGTGGGAATTTCAGTTTTTATTTATATAGAAGATAGTTTCATTTTAAAGTAAACAAGCATAATGTGTTGATATGTATGTTCTTACCCTAATCATTTGCTCTTGTATCTGGTGAATTCAGTTTTTCTTAACGGCCCTTAAAGGTAATAAAAAGGATTTTCTATTCTATCCACACCTCCAGGCATTCTGAGTTCTATTCTGGTAGATCCCAGAACAACCTTGACCAAGTTAAATTGATCCAAGAAAGTTACATATACGGATGTATTAAAAACCCTGAATGAAAACAGTAAATAAAGGTAGAATTATAACTACATTATTGGATTGAGAATAGTTGAGTCAGAAAGCTCATAAGAGTACAAGTAACAATTTGCAAACTTAAGTCTCTCTAAGGATTGGTTATACAGCAAACTTGAAAGTGGATGATGTATGGTTATTGTCACAACATTTGTTATGTTGTTTTCATTGCCTACCAGTATAACTACTTTTTATGTTTGGGGAATTTCTAATATTGCAAATATGTGATTTGGATGACAGGGGTGGATGATCCATTATAGGACTAAAAATACTCAATACTTATCTTTCCCTCCTCTTTTGCAGGTAACACATAGGTGTGTGACTTAAGACTCTCGAACTGAAAGCTACCAGATGGGATCTGGCTCATGAGCTACAGGAAACAAGAGTTTCAGGGGACACCAGCTTTGCAGGTGGGAATGGTAGTATCTGTGGCACTGGAGGAAGCTGTTTTATCTCCAGGTCAATTCTAAAACATGCTTCAGTGTGTCTTTCCTAGTGTCTTAGCCTTGAGCCTATACTTCTGTTCCTCCTAGTTGATTTTGTGAGCTATTGCAATATCTGTTTAGTGAATTACTTTTTTGCTTAACTCAGCTGGAGATGGCACCTGTTCCTTGCCTGTAAGAACCTGGACTGAGAGCTATTTCTTATACATTTTACTTAGGGATTTCATGTGAACTTAACATGTTGCCTTATTTCCACTTTTAAACACTGTAACATTTGTCATATTTTCCTTTTTGTTTTTTCTAGCAGCTAGAAAATTCAGAAACAAATTTAGAACTTGATCATAACATAGAGAGTAATTTCTGCAATCAGTCAAACTAGCTTACTTACCTTTGTTTTTCTTCACTCTTTTAAAATTATTTGTATTGTGATGGCATTGGCTATAAACAGCCTTTGAGAAAATGTCACAAGCTTCTCCAGGCCCATGTGGGTTCCTCATATTCTCATTTCTTCTTTGTGGCAAACCCTTGAGACTCAGTTGTTTTCCTTTGCCCTTATAGCTGCTATTATCAAAAACAAACAAACAAAAAAACAAAAAACAAACAAGAAACTCCTATTTTTAAACTTCTATCCTTTTTTAAAAAAAACTCATACACCTGGCAAAGGACGTTGAGGTAGCCTCCGTAGCCCTTTCTTTGATTCCTAATAAAAGCTCATTTATGAGTTTTATAGTTAATAATCATAGGAAAAACTAGCAAAATACAAGTAGCCAAGAATCTAAAACGTGGCAGTTTTGTGTGCTTGATGTCTGATTCTTTATAAGATAGTCAAAGTGTCATTAGGATTCTGTATCCCTTTTAATTTTCAAGTTTCATTAATCTTCCTCCAGTGTTATTAAAATCGGTTATGAAATACTAAAAAAAAAACTAAAAGTCTTATCTCTTCAAACTTTTTAATTGGAATTGTATTGGATAGTTTATATGAAGGATAACTAAGATTTTTTTTTTAACTTTGAGCCTTTCCATCTATGAAGACTTCTGTTAGGTTATCTTTAGTATCTTCTTTTTCTTTTGTGAATGTGTGCTTTGGTATTTTCTTTCCAACTTTTGTTTTAGGTTTGGGGGTACATGTGCAAGTGTGTTACATTGGTAAACTGTGTGTCATGGAGTTTGGTGTACAGATTATAACATCACTCAGGTAATGAGCATAGTACCTAAGAAGTAGTTTTTCAATCCTCACCCTTCTCTCACTCTGCATCCTCAAGTGGGCCTTGGCATCAGTTGTTCCCTTCTTTGTATACATGTGTAGCAATGTTTAGCTCCTGCTTATAAGTGAGAAATTGGTTTTCTGTTCTTGCGTTAGTTTACTTAGGATAATAGTCTCCAGCTACTACACCCGTGCTGCTGCAAAAGACATTATTTTGTTCTTTCTTATGGCTGCGTAGTATTCCATGGTGTATATTTATCTCTTTTTTTTTTTTTTAATCCATTTCACTGTTGATGGGCATCAATGTTGATTCCATGTCTTTGCTGTTGTGAATAGTGGTGTGATGAACACATGCATGCATGAGTCTTTATGGTTGAACAGTTTATATTCTTTTAGTTATATACCCAGTAATGGGATTGCTGGGTTGAATGGTAGTTCTGTTTTTAAATTCTTTGAGAAATCTCCAAACTGCTTTCCACAGTGGCTGAACTAATTTACATTCCCACCAGCAGTGTATTAGTGTTCCATTTTCCCTGCAATCTCACCAGCTTCTGTTATTTTTTGACTTTTTAATAGCCATTCTGAGTGGTGTGACATGGTATTTCATTGCGGTTTTGATTTGCATTTGTTTAATGATTAGTGATGTTGAGCATTTCTGTCATATGCTTGTGGGCTACAGGTATATCTTCTTTAAAAAAGTGTCTGTTCATCTCCTCTGCCCATTAAAAAAATTTTTTTTCCTTGTTAATTTGTTTAAGTTCCTTACAGATTCTGGATATAAGACCCTTGTCAGATGCATAACTTACAAATATTTTCTCCCATTCTGTAGGTTGTCTATTTAATCTGTTGGTAGTTTCTTTTGCTGTGCAAAAGCTTTTGAATTAGGTCCCACTTGTCCATTTCTGTTTTTGTTGCAATTGCTTTTGGAGTCTTCCTGATGATACATTTGCCAGGGCCTATGTCTGGAATGGTATTTCCTAGGTTTTCTTCTAGGGTTTTTATAGTTCTAGGTTTTACATTTAAGTCTTTAATGCATCTTGAGTTGATTTTTGTTTATGGTATAAGGGGTCCAGTTTCAGTCTTCTGCATATGGCTACCCAGTTATCCCAGCACCATTTATTGAATTGACAGTCCTTTCTCTATTGCTTGTTTTTGTCAATTTTGTCAAAGATCATGTGATTGTAGGTATGCAGCTTTATTTCTGGGTTCTCTAAGCTGTTCCATTGATTTGTGTTTCTGTTTTTGTACCAGTACCAACATGGTTTGGTTCTGTGTTCCCACCCAAATCTCATCTTGAATTGTAATCCCCATAATCCCCAAGTGTCAAGGCAGGACCAGGCGGAGATAATCGGATGGGGGTGGTTTCCCCATGCTGTTCTCGAGATAATGAGTGAGTCTCATAAGATCTGATGGTTTTATAAGCATCTGACAGGCCCCCTACTTGTACTCACTCTCCTGCCGCCCTGTGATGAAGTTTTCTTGCTTCCACCTCACCTTCAACCATGATTGTAAGTTTCCTGAGGCTTTCTCAGCCATGCTGAACTGTGAGTCAACGGAACCTCTTTCCTTTATAAATTACCCAATCTTGGAAAGTTCTTTACAGCAGTATGAAAATAGACTAATACAAGTATCATGCTATTTTGATTACTGTTGCCTTGTAGTATAGTTTGAAATCAGGTAGTGTGATACCTTCAGCTTTGTTCATTTTGCTTAGGCTTGCTTTGGTTATTCTGTTTTTTTTTTTTTATGTTCTGTATGAATTTTAGAATTTTTTTTTCTAATTCTGTGAAAAATGTCATTGGCAGTTGGATAGGAATAACATTTAATCTGTAAATTACTTTGGACAATATGGCTATTTTAATGGTGTTGAAAGAAATGCAAATTATTGGGCTCCATCCCAGCCCTACTAAATCAGAATTTTGGGGGATAGTGCCCAACCTCTTAAGAATCACTATATTGGAGTATAAATGATTCAAAGAAAAGCTTTCTCCCACAGTATTCTTTGGAAATAATTGCATAAAATTAGAATTATCCCTTCCAAAAATGTATGATATACCTTCCCTATAAAATCTCTGGGTGGGCCTGGCTAGATTTGTTGTTTCCTGGCATGAACTGTTTTTCTTTTTAAAAGATGTAATATATATAGACAGAAAAGCACATAAAATTTATATATATGTATACTATGAATCATAAATAAGCATTTATAAAGCAAACATCAGTTTAACTATCATCAGATTGAGAGAAAGAACAGTTCTCGTACCCTGAAAGCCACACTCACCATATATTCTTTCTCTATCATAACACTTTCCCACCCTTTTTAAGGTTAGTATAATCCTGAATTTTATGATAGTTGTTTCCTTACTTTTCCACAGTTTTCCTAACTGTATATGCAACCTTGAATAATATAGTTTTGCATATTTGGGGACTTGATATAAAGGGAATCATGCAATTTTATGGACTAGATGGTTTGTTTCCCCCGAAGTTAATATGTTGAAACCTTAAGCTCCAGAGATGGTATTCAAAGGTGGGAACTTTGGGAGGTAACTAGGTTTAGAGAGGTCATGAAGGTGGAACCCCCGGGATGGGATTATTCTTGTAAGAAGAGAGGGAAACTAGAGTTCACTAGTGGCTATATGAGGCTACAGCAAAAAGTCTACAAGCCAAAAAGTGGGGCTCCACTACAGACCAGATCTGCCAACACTTTATCTTGGACTTTCCAGCCTTTAGAACTGTGAGAAATAAATGTTTGTTGTTTAAGCCAACCAGTTTATAGTATTTTTACCATAAGTAGCTTGAATTGACTAAGATATGTAATTTGTATTACAAAGTATCTTACTTTTTTTCACTTAACGTTATGCTTGAATGGTTCAGCCATATTGTTGCACAAGCTCTACTCTGATTTTAATTGATGTTATTATTCCATTATATAAGTATACCACAATCATTTATCTATTCTGAGCATTGTGTTGTGTCCATTTTGGGGCAATTAAAACAAAGTGTCTATGACCATTTTAATATATGTGTTGGTGTATCCAACACAAATTCATGCATTTCAAATTACAGGGTATTTCCATTAGCAATTGATCACTCCTTAGCTCTAAATGTACCCTTCAATATATGGCCTACAATTAATAATGGAATTCTCACAAGTACTTTTCTTTTAAAGTGAGCATTATGTTAATTTTTTTTTCAGTAAGGATGTTGAAGAGACATTGCAGGATAAAGAAGCTTCTTGCAATTTTTTTCAGAGGTGTGGATGTGAGGACATCCACTAGAATCCACTAAGTCCTGAGATTAGTCTGCAATACTGCAGCCTTAGCTTGATGATAACCTTTCCACAGCCCTCTGGACATAAAAACCAAAGCTCCCACATGACCTTCACAATAGACCCCTGTGGCATAGAGGCTCACAACACAGAGCTGCCACTTCCTGTGCGGGCTTTGTGTGTGGGTATGCTCTGGTCTCCTACTTTCATCCCCAGCTTCCTATTGCAGGCCACACTAGGTATTGCTGATAGCCTGTTTCCCTACCTGTATACTGGATAGTTGCGTATTGTTTGCTCGGACCAGCTGTGATCTGGCTACATCAGAAAATTTTGTTTTTTTGCTATTTAGTGGCCAAACACAAACAGACGTTCTCCAATGAGGTCTGAAACTCTTTCAAGTTTGTCTTTCCTTGGCTACTCTTTCCTCATATTTTATAGTTGATATTTCATCACAGGTACTAAGTCTGATATTTAGCCTGCTGTGGGGTTTCTATCTCCTAACTGGATTTAGACTGCCACCGTAAGCTTATCTTCAATATAGTTGGATAATGTCACATTATTTTCTCCAAGTGGTTATATCGATTTATGCTCTCACTAGCACTGTATTTCTTGATGCTCCACATCTTTGTCCGAACTTGGAGTTGCCAGACTTATTTTTTTGTTCAACTGATGAGGTTGTAGAGGTATCTCATTGTGGTGTTTTAAATTTTCATTTATCTTATCTATAAAAAAGTTGAACATTTATTGATATAGTGATAGGCCATGCAGAGTTTCCCATTTGTCAAACTGACTAAGTGTTTTACTCCCGTTTCAAATTGATTATCTGCCTTTTTGTCAGTGATTTGTAAGGGTGTTTTTGGATATTCTGGATACCAGTTTTTTTTCTTTTTTTCCAGGTATAAGTAGTACATATATCTTCTCCTGCCCTGTAACTTATTTTTAAATGTAGCCTCCTTATTTTCTACTTCATTAATTTAATTGTTTTTCTTTCTAAATCATTTCTTGAGTTTGGGGACTCACATCTTAATTTTTTGTTTTTCTTTTTAAACGTAAGTATTAAAAAGTATAAATTTCCCTCTGAACATAATTGGCTGCATCTCCTAGTTTGATAGAAAATCAAAATTTCCAATGACACTTTATTCTTTGATATGTGAATTATTTAGAACTGTATTTCATAACTTCCAAATAAGATTATCAAAATTATTTACTATTAAATATTAATTTTGTATTATGACTGGAGGATAAAAACTCAGCGTCACTTTAAAATTTCTTGAGACAACGTATTCCAAAACATCAGTTCTTGTAAATGTACCATGTATCCTTGAGAGAATGTATACAGATATTTTCTGATTGTTGCATATAAAATATGTTTAATCAAGTTTGATAATTATGTTGTTCAAATCTTCTATATCCAAACTTAAGCTCTCTGACACATCAATTTCTAAAAGAGAAAAATAGAAATCTCATGTAGATTATGGTTTTTGTAAATTTCTCCATGGAATTCTGTGTTGAATATGTAGGTCAGTTACAAGAATACTATCAACCTAACAATTTAATATTAATTCTTCTGATCAATAAACATAGGATGTTTTTCTACTTATTTAGATATTCTTTAATTTCAACAGTGGTTTATAGTTTTGACAGTAAAACTTTTTTAAGATTATAGCAAAACTCACGTAATGTAAAATTTATCATCCTAACAATTTTTAAGTACACAGTTTAGCAACAGGGTTAAGCATGCAAATGTAGTATAAAATATTATCTAACCTTAAAAAGGATTTCCTTCCTTTATAGTTGTTGGTCTTGTGTTTAAGTTTTCAATCCATTTTGAGTTAATTTTTGTATATGGTGGTAAAAGTCCAACTTCATTCTTTTGCATTTGCATTAAAAAGGAAAAAAATCCTTTTTAAGGTTGAATAATATTTTGTACTACATTTTTATGCTACACCTGTTGCTAAAGGAAGGAAATACTTTTTAAGATTAAACAATATTTTATTTTTATACTACATTTGCATGTAAATTGCATTTTCTTTATTAGTCCATCTCTTGATGAACATTCATCTGTTGGCTCTTGTTAATAATCCTCCCGTAAATATGGGTGTGCAAATATTTCTTTAAGATCCTGCTTTCAATTATTTTAGAAACATACCCAAAGGTGTGATTGCTGAATCATATGGTATTTCTATTTTTATTTTTTGAGAAAACTCCATACTGTTTTTCATAGTGGCTGCATCATATTATATTTCCAATAGAAGTGTAGAAGGGTTCCAATTTTTCCACATCTAAAGCAACATTTATTTTCTGTTTTTGTTTTTGATAGTAGCCATTGTAATGGGTGTGAAGTGATATTTCAATGTGGTTTTGATTTCTATTTCTCTAATAATTACTGATGTCAAGCCGCAATGCATGTTTGTTGGTTACTTGCATATTATCCTTGAAAAAATAACTATTCAAGTCTTCTGCCCACTTTTTAATTGGATTGTTTGTTGTGGCATTACAAGAATTCTTTTTATATTCTTTTAAATTGGATTATTTGTTGTAGCATCATAAGAGTTCTTTTAACCCCTTATCAGATATACATGGGTTGCAAGTGCTTTCTCTCATTCCACAGGCTGCTCTTTTACTCTGCTGATTGTGTCCTTTGATGCACACAAGTTTTAAAGTTTGATCTAGTTCCATTTGTCTATTTTGGCTTTTGTTGCCTGTGCTTTTAATGTCATATCCACAAAAATAATGCTAAATTTAATGTCATAAAGCTTTCCCCTACATGTTTTCTTCCTTCTAGTGCTTTTATAGTTGCTGGTTTTGTGTTTAAGTTTTTAACCCATTTTGAGTTAATTTTTGTATGTGGTGGTAAGAGTCCAACTTCATTCTTTTGCATTTGCATATCCAGTTTTCACAACAGCATTTGTTAAAGAAACTGTTTTTTGCCCATTGAGTGATTTTGGCACGCTTGTTGAAGATCACGTGACCATATATACAAGAATTTAATTCTGGGCTCTCCATTCCTTTCCATTTGTCAATACGTTTGTCTTTATGCCAGTACCATAGTGTTTTGATTATTATAGTTTCGTCATACATTTTGAGATCAGGAATTTTCAGACTTCCAACTTCTTTTTCAAAATTGCTTTGGCTTCTGAAGGTCCTTTGAGATTTAACTGACATTTTAGAATGGACTTTTATGTTTCTGCAAAAAAAGAATGCCATGGGGATTTTATACGGATTGTGTTGAGTCTGTTAGATCACTTTGGGTAGTACTGACATCTTAACAATATCAAGTCTTCCAGTGTATGAACACAAAATGTCTATTTATTTGTGTCGTCTTTAATTTCTTTCAGCAATGTTTTGTAGTTTTCAGGGGTCAAGCAGAGTGTATGTTTTTCACTTCTTTAGTTAAGTTTATTCATAGGTATTTTATTCCTTTTTATAATATTTATAGTAAACAGGATATTTATAATTTCATTTTGGATTGTTCATTGGAAATGTATGAGAATACCATTGAGTTTTGTGTATTAATATGGTATCTTACAACCTTGCTGAACTTGTTTATTAGTTCTAGTTGTTGTTGAGTGGGTTCTACAGGATTTTATAAATACTGTATAAGATTATGTTGTCTGGGAATATAGAAATAGTTTTACTTCTTTTCCAACCTAGATGGCTTTTCTTTTTCCTGCCTAATTGCTATCTTAGTCCATTTTCTCTTGCTGTAACTAAATATCACAAACTGGATTATCTACAATAAATAGAAGTTTTTTAGCTTATGGGTCTGGAGGCAAAGTCCAAGAGCATGGCACTGGTATCTGGTGAGGGCCTTCTTGCTATATCATGATATGGCAAAAGGCATCACATGGTGAGACAGAACAAGTGTGCTAACTTAGGTCTCTCTTCTTCTTCTTATAAAGTCACTAATTCCTTTATGGGGGCTCCATCTTGATGACTTCATCTAATCCTAATTACATCCTAAAAACTCTACCTCCAAATACCATCAATATGTAAATTTAGAAATTAAGTTTCCAACGAACTGAATTTGGGGACACATTCAAACTATACCTACTTCCCTGGCTATTAACAGAACCTTCAGTGTTATGGTAAATAAAAGTGATGTCAGTTAACATCTTTGCCTTTTTTTCTGATCTTAGAGGGAAAATATCCAATCTTTGATTATAAAATATGATGCTAACTGTGGGGTTTTTAACAATTATTCTTTATCAGATTAAGACATTTCCCATCTGTTTCTAGTTTATTGAGTGTTTTCATCACAAAACAGTGTTGGCTTTTGGCAAGTGCCTTTTCTATAGTTATTGACATGATCACATAGATTGGGTTTTGGTTTCAGTTTTTTTAATCTGTTGACTTTGTTAATTCACTTTTGGATCTTAAGCCAACCTTGCATTCCTGGGATAAACCTACTGGGTCATGTATAAAATTATTTTTATATGTGCTGGATTCAGTTTGCAAGTATTTTGTTTAGGCATTTGTATTTATGAGATATTAGGTTAGTAATTTATTTTCCTCGTGATGTCCTTGTCTGATTCTGTCATCAGGATACTACTGGCCTTCTAACATGAAGTGGGAAGTGTTCCCTCCTTTTATATTTTTTGAAAAAGTGTAAATAAAATTGGTATTAAATATTCTATATATATTTAGAATTCAGTGATGAGGCCATCTAGGCTTGGGTTTTTATTTTTTATTTTTCCCCCATTTATTTTATTGCATTTTAGGTTTTGGGGTACATGTGAAGAACATGCAAGATTGTTGCATAGGTACACATGTGGTAGTGTGATTTGCTGCCTTCCTCCCCATCACCTACATCTGGCATTTCTCCCCTTGCTATCTCTCCCCAGCTCCCCACCCCCCACCGTCCCTCCCCTATTTCCCAACTGACCCCAGTGTGTAGTGCTCCCCTCCCTGTGTCCATGTGTTTTCAGTTTTCAACACCCGCCTATGAGTGAGAACATGCGGTGTTTGATCTTCTGCTCTTCTGTCAGTTTGCTGAGAATGATGGTTTCCAGGTTCATCCATGTCCCTACAAAGGACCCAAACTCATCGTTTTTGATGGCTGCATAATATTCCATGGTGTATATTTGCCACATTTTCCCTATCCAGTCTATTGTCGATGGGCATTTGGGTTGGTTCCAGGTCTTTGCTATTGTATGGGTAGTGTTTTTATCACTAATTTAATCTTACAACTTGTTATAGATCTACTCAGATTGTCTCTTCCTTCTTGAATCAGCTCTAGTGGTTTGTGTGTTTCTAAAAAATTAGTCCATTTCATTTAGACTGTCTAATTGGTTGACATACAATTGTTTGTAGTACTCTTTTACAATCCTTTTTATTCCTGTAAGATTAGTAGTGATGTCCTCATTTCATTTCTAATTCTAGCAATTTGAATCCTATCTCTCGTCTTAACAGATTTAGCTAAAATTTTGTCAATTTTGTTGCTACTTCTTTAAAAAACAGATTTTATTTTGTTTTGTTTTTATATTCTCTATTTCATTAACTTCTTCTCTAATCAATGATTTACTTTCTTCTTCTTGTTTTCATTTATTTTGCTCCTTTTGCCACAGTATCTTAAAGTAGAAGATTCAGTTATTGATGTGAGGTCATTCTTCTTTCTTAACATAGGTATTTGTAGCTATAAATTTCTCTTACAACACTGCTTTTGCTGCATCACATAGATTTTAGTATGTGTCTTCATCACAGAGTACTTTCTAATTTCTCTTTTGATTTATTCTTTGACCCATTTGTTATTAAGAAGTATGTTGTTTAATTTATATGGACTTATTTTTCAATTTTCCTTCTGTTATTGATTTCTAGTTTTTTTCCATGTGACTGGAAAACATTTTACACTACTTCTATTATTTTAATCTTTTAATTATTTCTATCTTCCATACTTTAAATTTATTGAAGTTTGTTTGATGGTCTATGGTTTATTCTAGAGAATAATCCACATATACTTAAAAATGTATATTCTGCTTTATTCCTTGGAGTGTTCTATAAATATTTCTTAGGACTAATTGGTGTATAATTTTGTTCAAGTATTCCATTTTCTTGTTGATATTCGGATTAACTGTTCTATTCATTACTGAAAGTGAGTCACTGAAATCACCAACTATTTGGCAGTGGCCAAGATGGATGACTTGAAGCATCTAAGGTGTGCTGCTCTCACAGAGAGGAACAGAAGGGGTGAGTAAATACAGTAACTTCAATGGAAATATCCAGGTTCCTGTACTAGGACTAATTAAGGAAACAACTTGACCCACAGAGAATGAGGAAACGCAAGGCAAGACAATGACCCACCCAGGAGCGACATGGAGTCAGGGGAATCTCCCCTGCCCAGGGAAGCATGAGTGGGTGAGTGACCCTGGAAACCCATGCTTCTCCTACAGATCTTTGTAATTCATGAGAATTCTCTGGGCCCTCAACACAGAGCAAATACCTCACAGAAAATTGGTCCAACTATTCTCCATGCAGATCTGGTCCTCACTTCTCTCAATGGCAGAGTTGCCTGACCTGGAAATCTAGCACAACCATCCTGCCCTTGTCTGATCACCTCAATGAGAGGCAGCCCAATATTTTTCTGAAAAGGAAATCCTAGAACCAACTCACAACCCTTCCACCACTACAGTTGCAGTGGTAGTCCTAACAGCCCTCAGACTCAGGAAGGAACAAAGGGCCTAGTCATTATACTGGCACTTCTGGCACACCAGAGCCACCAAATGAAGAGGAGTCCAGCTCCTTTTTCTTGAGAACCCCCAGCCTTACTCTTCACCAGACAGGGCCCCCCACTTATGAATGCAGAACAGTTGCCCCACCCACAGCTGAACATATCTCTGGCTATGGTCCAGAGTTTCCCTGAGGAAGGCTCTCAGAGGCATGTGATAGCCCCTCTGCCACTGCCACAGTTAACAGTTCTATCCCTGCTGCCCTTGGTCTGGGGAAGATACAAAGAACCCAAATCCTACACCCAAGTTTACAGCATGCCACACTCACCATACAGAGAAGAAACCAATCTATCCTCCCTGTGAGCCTTTGAACCTCTGCTCTCCAACAAGTGGAACCCCAGGCTCAGACCAGCAGTGCAGCCGCTCACCCCACTGCCTGAACACTTCCAGTAATGATGGCTCTGTGTTTCATGCAGCCTCCCGGGCAACCAAAAGGCTCTCTGCCACTGCCTCTGCAGTGGAACAGCCCTTGATACCCTTAGACTAACAAAGGAACAAAGATCCTAAGTGCCCTATCCACACCTCCAACATGCTGGAGTTGACACAAGGAGAGAAGGCCAGTCTATCTCCTGTGGGTCTCATCCATCCTGCTTATTGCCAGACAGGATACCCCCAGCTTGGGCCCACATCATAGACCATCTATCCTGGGCTGATTGTACTGACTGATTGCTGACCTGCATCTTTGGGGTGGAGCCCCCACCAGGAGACAAGCAAAAGACCCTTGGCCACAGCCACTACTGAGGTCCCTTCCTCTGCTGCAGTCAAGGTGGGGAAGGAACATAAACCTTGAGATCACCCCAGAGGTGTGTTATGAAGCTCAGGAGCGCAAAGCCACTATCTACAGCCAGTACTCAAGAGGGAAAGGAGCCCACACTTTCAGATCCTTGAGAGGGACCATGACTGCAGTTTTGAGGAAATATAGGGGAGCCACACAAATGAACAAGGTTCTACCAACTCGTCAGTACACGAATGCACCACCTACTGGATCAGACCCCAGAACCTCAACACCAAAAACACCTCACTAATATATCCCCTTGTGAAACCAAAGACAAGAAGTCAACTACAATGATCCCACACAAAGCATTGGCCCTGTGAAAACATCCAGAAAAGTCTATCAACAGCATTCAATCTATATTGCAGTTAAAGGAACACCCCCATGCAGAGATGAGACAGAACCAATGCGAGAACTCCAGTAACTCAAATGGCCAGAGTGTCATGTCCTCCAAGTGATTGCATCAATTCTCCAACAAGGATTCCTAACCAGGCTGAGCTGGCTGAAATGACAGAAATAGAATTGAGAATATGGATAGGAAAAAAGATAATCAAGATTCAGGAAAATGGTAAAACACAATCCAAGGAAACTAAGAATTATAATAAAATGATACAGGAGCTGAAAGGAAAAATGCCAGTAAAAAAAAAAGAACCTACCAGATCTGACAGAGCTGAAAAACACACTACAAGAATTTCACAATGCAATTGCAAGTATTAACAGTGGAACAGAACAAACTGAGGAAAGAATCACGAAATTGAAGACTGGCTCTCTGAAATCAGATAGACAAAAAAAAGGGAAAATAATGAAAAGGAATGAAGAAAACTTCTGAGAAATGTGGGATTATATGAAGAGGCCAAATCTATGAATCACTGGCATCCCTGAAAGAGATGAGGAGAAAGTAAACAACTTGGAAAACATATTTCAGGATATCATCCATGAAAACTTCCCCAATCCTGCTAGACAGGACAATAGTCAAATTCAGGAAATACATAAAACCCCTGCAAGATTTTCCACAAGAAGATCATCTTGAAGACACATAATCCTCAGATTTTCCATGACCGAAATGAATGAAAGAATGTTAAAGGAAGCTAGAGAGAAAAGGAAGGTAACTTCAAAGGGAGCCTCATCAGGTTAACAGTGACCTCTCAGCTGAAACCCTAGAAACCAGAAGAGATTGGGGGCCTATATTCAACATTCAAAGAAAAAATCTTCAACTAAGAATTTCGTATCTAATAAAACTAAGCTTCCTAAACAAAGGAGAAATAAGATGTTACAGATAACAAATGTTGAGGAAGTTGGTTACCAACAGACCTGCCTTACAAGAGATCTTTAAAGAAGCACTAAATATAGAAAAGAAAGACCATTACCAGCCCATACAAAAACACACTCCAGTACACAGACCAATGACACTAAAGCAGTCACACAAGCCGACATAGTAACCAGCTAACAACATTGATACACTGGTGGGAGTATAACTTAATTTAACTATTGTGGGAAGCAGTGTGGTGATTCCTTAAAGGGCTAAAATCTGAATTACCCTTTAACTGAGCAATCTCATTACTAGGTATATACTTAGCGGAACATACATCAATCTACCATAAAGATACATGCAGCGCTATTCACAACAGCAAAGACATGGAATCAACCTAAATGCCCACTAATGATAGAAGGGACAAAGAAAATGTGGTACATATGTACCATGGAATACTATGCAGCCATTAAAAAGAATGAGACCATGTCTTTTGTGGGAACATAGATGGAGCTAGATGCCATTATCCTTAGTAAAAGTAACACAGAAACAGAAAACCAAATACCACATGTTCTCACTTATAACTGGGAGCTAGATGATAAGAACTAACAGACACAAAGAAGACACAACAGACACTGGGGCTTACTTGAGGGTGGAGGGTGGGAGGTGGTGAGGAGCAGTTAAAATAACCATTGGGTACTAGGCTTAGTACCTGGGTGATGAAACTGTGTGACACGGGTTTACCTATATAACAAACCTGTGTACCCAGAACCTAAAAGTTAAAAAAAAATCTGCAACTATTATTGTTGACTTAAATATTTCTCCTCTCATTTATCCCAGTTTTGCTTCATGTATTGTAATGGCTTGCAATTATTTGTATATATGTTTATAACTGTTATATATTCCTCATGGATTGACCCTTTGATCATTATACAGTGCCCCTCTTTGTATCCAGCAACATTTTAAGATTTTTCATTTTTCCTGACACTAGTATCATCACTCTCTTTCTTGTGGTTACTGGTTACATGGTATCTTTCCTTTTTTTTTTTTTTTTAAAAAAAAAAGATACAGGGTCTCATTCTGTCACCCAGGCTGAAATGCGTTAGTGTGATCCTAGCCCACTGAAAGTTCAAACTCATGAACTCAAGCAATTCTCCTATCTCACTCTACCAAGTAGCTAGGACTACAGGCGTGTGCCACCACCTGGCTAATTTTTAAAATCTTTTTGTAGAGATGGGGGTCCCACTAGGTTGATCAGATTGGTCTCAAATTCTTGGTTTCAAATGATCCTCCCACCTCAGCCTACCAAAGTGCTGAGATTACAGGTGTGAGCCACTGCACTTCATTCCTTTAAATCTTTTATTTGGAATCTAAATAAAAGTATGTCTCCTGTATACTACATAGAGTTGGATCTTTTTTTTTTTTAATCCAGTCTGACACACAATGCCTTTTGATTGTTTAATCTGGTCATATTTAATGTTATTACTTATATTTAATTTTTACTTTGTTTTCCATGTATCTTGTGTTTTTGTTCTTTTTTTTCCTCCGTTACTGCTTTGTTTTGCAGTAGTCAATATTATCTAAGTAGCATTTCAATGTCTTTAAATACATATATGTGTGTGTGTGTGTGTAAGTTTCCTTAATGGTTGCTCTAGGGCTTACTATATACATTATAACTTATCAGAATTACCTTCAGATTTATATTAATTCTTGTGAGATTTAGAAACACTATTCTTGTGTAGTTCTATTTCTCTTCTCCTGTTTTGTGTTGTTATACATATTAAATTTTAAATGTTACAAACCCAAAATACACTGCTATAATTATTACTTTATATAATTTAATATCATTAAGGTTGCTGAGAGAACATGTGTATTTATAGATTTTGTTATATTAAATTCATTTACTATTTCTGTTTCTCTTCAATTGTTCTTGTCAATATGTGTTAGCCTGGAGTAATTTTCTTAGCTCAATACAACCTTGCTCCCATCTACCTCCTTTGTGCTGTTATCAGCAAAACGTATTTCATTTATATATGTTAAAAGCCCAGCAATACATTATATACATCTTCTTTTATATAGGTGCCTTCTAACTTGGCTAAGGAAAAAAAATATTCATTTATACTGTCTTTTAACATAACTACCATTACCAGTACACTTTGTTTTTGTGTGTGTGTGGAATTGAATTGCCATCTGGGTCACTCACTTTCAACCTAAAGAGCTTCTTTTAGAATTTCTTGTAAGGAGGGTCTGTCTGTTAGTAACAAATTATCTGTTTACGTTTATCTGGGAATACTTCCAATTTTCTTTTACTTTTGAAACATATGTTTGCTAAATATTGGATTGGTTAAGTTTCTTCCTTTTAGCATTTTGAATAGATTCACACTGCTTCCCGGGCTAGTGTTTCTGCTGAGAAGTCAGCTTTTAACAGTGGTTTTGGCAGGGTTCTTTTTGGCTATCTTTTCCCCTAACCATATCTAGTTGTTAAGCTCCTCTCATTGCTAGATGATTGCTTTGTCACTTCCAACAATCAAACTACCTCACTGAGAGTACACACTGTGTTGCAAATGGAGTCAGTTCAATTTGGAATGAAGAGGTCTCTGATTTGTGGCCTTCATCTCCTTCCAGGCGAGATCTCTGCTGTGGTTTTGAAACTGGGAGCAGGAACAATGACATGCTTCACTCTAAGTGACACTCCCAGTCTTGCCTTGGAACTGAGTGCTCAGTGGGGTGTGGGGGAAGGGAGGAGTAATTTCAGAATTTTTGTAGTTTTTGGCTCACTTATCCTAGCATGGAATTAATGCCTTACAAGCTGAAACCAAAGGTGACTGGGGCCCAGTGCTTTCAGTGGCAGCACATCCAAAGTAGGTCCGTCTCTCCACATAAATGGTACCTGGGTATAAGAAAAGAGTGGTGATTTCACTTGCACTTGCCTGCAATGTAGCCTCAGCAACAGGTGGAGGCGGGATGAGAAATACATCCTGTCCCTTCTGGATTGATAGCCCCTCAACTGGAGCTGAGGGGGATGGAGCTTGTGTTCTTGGCTGTACCAGTCTGAAAGATTCCATCTTGCTGAGTTGGGAGTGAGAAAGGAGGATGGAGATAGTTTAAAATGCTGCAGATTCTCACTGTTCTTACCAAATTTTAGTAAATGTTCTTCAATGTTTCTTAACTTGCTGCATGTCCATGGACCATTTCCAGAGACTTTGAATGGTTGTTTTAAAATAATTTTCACTAGTCTTGCTGGGAACTGAATCCAGTGTTCCTCACATTATCACACTGAAATTCAGAAACATATATGTTTCATTTTCTCTTTTTGGGACATGTATTACCTTTAATAAGATTTATGTCAGAACTTCTGCTACACTTTTTATGTGTTCAGCTCCTTATATTTACCATCTTTTTCTCTGTCCATCCCAGGTTATTTCTTTAGTTTGTTATCCAGCTCTCCAATTTTTTCAACTTTAACATTCAGATTAACCTTCTTTCTCATTTTATTGATATTTTACATTTTTCAGTGCTAGTTTTTCAAAATTTGTCTAGTGTTTAAGATAGGTCTTATGTTTTCCCTTCCTATGGCTTTGTTCCTAATTATGACCTGCATATTTCATGTCTGTGATACATCTATGATATGACATATATGTGATCTGTTCTTAAATACTAATGGATTTTGATTCTTTGTTTACTAAGCTTTTCACTGAATGTGTTAAATTTTATGATTTGTGTATATTTACATGTTTTAATCTTAAAACATAAAGGCTGTCATCTTACATTTTATGTGTTCAAATGAAGGTAACTTTGACTTACAATACTGTTTTTTTGCAACTCATATTAAAATTCAACTCATATAAAAATGGACAGAGGCATTCAAAGTTAATGGCTGCTAACATCAAAGAGAGGAGACATTATTTGCCTACTGATGGAAAACACATTACATTCTCTAAAGCAGCCTTGAAGAAGAAAAAAAAGAATTTGACTAGATTCAATGCATAAACTTAGAGGAAATACAGAAGGAGGTTTTGAATTACACTTGCACTTTGGGGTGCTGTTAAAAGAATCTGGACTTTAGGAAGCTCTCCAGGACAAAAAAACTGGGTTTCTTCAATAAGTGAACTAGAGTGGCAGGGAGGGGGAGGGGAGTTAGTGTGAGAAAAGAGATGGCCTAGAATAAAAGAAACACAAAATATGCATTAACCAACTGCTTTTTATGGACTTTACTTGGATCCTAATTTAAATAAACATCTAAAAAATAGCATTCATATTTTAAATTTTGAATATTCACTAAATATTTTGATATTAAGGAATTTTTATTCATATTTTTATATATGCTAGTGGTATTGTGGTTATCTTAAAAATATTTATACTTTAGAAGTATCATGGAAATATTCATAGATTAAATTATACATGAGAAATGCTTCAAAGTAATATCGGAGGTGAATACTCGGTGGGATTATAGAATAAACAGATTGTCTATGAGGTAATTCTTGAAGTCCAGTGGCAGAGAGGGGCTCATTATATTGCTCTTTGTATTTCTGTATATATTTGAAGTTGACTTTCCTATTATATACTGCCTTAGCCTTGTAATCTTGATTCCTAAAGGGTGGGAATTTGTAAACTAAAGTGAAGGTCAAAGAGAGCAGCTAATGAACACATCATCACATTCCGATGTGTCAAGTTTTTAAGACTGAATCATCTATAAAACTGAGGGCATAGTTGACAACACTATTTCCTGTTAATCTTCCCTAAATGAAATCATCAAATGTTATTTTTTATTCTAAAAACAAAGTGCTCTGCAGCAAAATGCTTATTAAACCAAGAACATGTCTCTTTTTCAGTTATATGCTGAATTCTGAAACATTTTCATATTGATATTTGTACTTTTTCAAAAATAACTTCCTTAGGATCCAGTTAGTATGACTGGTGTTAAACTTCCATGGCTGTTCCTTTTAAATTGCTGATTGAGGTAAAAATGAACACTTTTTAGTGGCTGATGTCTTAGTCCATTTGGGTGGCAATAACAAAATATCTTAGACTGAGTGACTTATAAAATAAATACTAGAAAGTTGTTTCTCACAGTTCTGGAGGGTGGAAGTCCACGGTTAAGGCACCAGAAGATTCAGTATCTAAAGAGGGCCCACTCTACTTCATAGATGGCACCTTCTAGGCGAGTTCTCACATGGCAGAGGGGGAACAAGGCCTTATTTATAGAGAAACTAATCTCATTCATGAAGGAAAATCTATCATGACCTAATCACCTCCAAAGGCTCCACCTCTTGATATGATTGCACTGGAGATTAGATGTCAATATATGGATTTAAGAGGACACAGAAATTCAGACCATAGCAGCTGCTCATTAAGTGCAAATCATGTGCCAGGTCCTCAAAAGTGGCATATAAATTAGTCCACAATTTATAGAAGCCTACAGTCTCAAGAAGACAAACTATACAATAAGAAACAAAGTAAATAACTGTCAAGACAACAGAATTCCCCAAACCAGAAAAGAACATAACAAAGTAACAGACCAAAATCCTTGATGTACATAGATGCAAAAATCCAAACCAAATCCAACAGCACATCAAAAAGATAATACACCACGATCAAGTGGGTTTCATACCAGCAATGTATTCAACAGAATACACTTTATGCAATTTTTTTCCAACTTAAAACACAATATTCAGAATTCCAAATTCCTTCCATCCTAGGTTCTTTTTCAACTTTATTACATCCGGATTAACTCCCACATCTGTTAAGGTAATAAGGGGGCATGAATTAGGAACAGAATAGGAAGAGGGCTCTAGTAACATTAAGAAACCAATGTATCTGTAAACATTCATTCCCTTGGAAAATGTGTACCTTTGTTGTTTCATGCCAGGACACCATGATCCTTACCATGCATGAACTGTTAGAGAGGGCCAGACACCAGACTCACATTCACCACCAAGGGATTTTATCACTCGGACTAGTCATAAAGTATTAAATGTTGAGAAGATCCGATTTGTCTATAGTAATTGTTTACACTTATCTCTCTTTTCTCCTCCAATCTGTCACAGAAAAAAAGGGTAATTAATGCTTGCTCCACACTACATAGAACAGATTATATAGTGTCACATTTTCATAAAGCAGTTTGCTTTTTTCTTTTTTAGCTTGACTATTGGAAGATACTATGCAAAAGGGAAAAATAAGCTTCGTTCTTACTTAGGATTGAGCCCATTAGTGTTAATAAAATGAGTAAAGTTTGTATATAACTCTGATGAGTGACAGTGTATATGTGTAGACAGATGGATATGGGTACCAACCAAATAGACAATGAATGACAATGATGCTTGGGATATAAATGACATCTGATGAATGCCAACTACACAGACACATAGGTCGATAAGGTTGTTCAGGAGGTAGCTTTCCTTTAAAAAGAATAATATTGGTTTTACAATTCAATCAAAAGGTTGAGAACAGATAGTTTTTGCTTGTTATTTTTTTGAGACGGAGTTTTGCTGTTGCCCAGGCTGGAGCACAGTGCCACAATCTCGGCTCACTACAATCTCCCCTCCCATCTCCTGGATTCAAGCTATTCTCCTGCTGAGCTCACCCTCTTGAGTAGCTGGGATTACAGGGTGCCCACCATCATGCCTGGTTAATTTTGTATTTTTAGTAGAGATGAGGTTTCGCCATGTTGGCCAGGCTGGTCAACTCCTAACCTCAAGTGATCTGGCTTTGGCATCCCAAAGTGCTGGGATTACAGGTGTAAGCCATTATGTCCGGCAGAGAGCAGATAGCTTTTAACATCATGGTTAAAATACACAAAAAATTCTTGCCGGCTTCACTGAATTACCTCAGGAAAAACAATCACCAGACGTAAGACTGAACTCAAATATAATTAATAAGTCATCAAGTTTTTATTGAACATCTAATATGCAAGTCATTTTCTTTTCCAGAATTCCTACTCTTCCAGTTTTTACTGTCTGGGAAGGTAGAATTTTACATAGTAAAATCATGTATTACAGACGGCCTATGAGTAATATGAGCTCCAGGTGGCATAGGAGTAAAAAGGAGAAAATATTTGCTGTGGACTGCTCTGACAAGAATTCTGGGAAGAAGCAATTTGAGTTGGAAACAGAAGGATGGCTAAAACTTCTATAGGCAGAAGTTTCATAGATTTATAAATTTAACAAATACATATGTGTACATATAGATACACATAGTATCTCTTAAATGACAGCTACTGTCCAAAGAGTCTGGGGACACAAAAGTAAACAAGATTGATATATAATCCCTGAACCATCTGACAATGAATCAGACTGTTATAACGCAGTGTGACTAGTAATGTAACAGTGTGTTTGGAAAGTGCAGAGAAAGGGCTAATTCAATGAGTCAGATAAAAACCGATGATGGTAGGGCAAAGAAGACAGTCTTCCAAGTGGAGGGGCAACAGTTACAAAAGACCAGAGGCATGGAGGAGCCTGGCCTGCTTGGAGCTGGGGTCAAAGAGTTGTGCTAATATATCACTAGCCAAGTGTAGCTGTTCAACACTTAAAATGTAGCTACTGCAACTGAGCAAATGAAATTAATTTTATTTAGTTTTAATGAAGTTAAATTTAGAAGTTGATAGCCACTTGAATATAACTGGAACAACTCAGGTATGTGAGTCTACTTTTTTAAAGTAAATTTTATGCAGTTTAAACACAGAACATTTGTCATAAAAACTTAGCCTCACAGCGAGGTGCAGTGGGTGATGCCTGTAAGCCTAGCACTTTGGAAGGCCGAGACTGGTGGATCACTTGAGGTCAGAAGTTTGAGACCAGCCTGGCCAACATGGTGAAGCCCCATCCTACTAAAAATACAAACATTAGCTAGGTATGGTAGCAGGCACCTGTAATCCCAGCTACTTGGGAGGCTGAGGTAGGAGAATCGCTTGAACCTGGGGAGTGGCGGTTGCAGTGAGCTGAGATCATGCCACTGTACTCCAGTCTGGGAGAAAGAGTGAGATTCCATCTCAAAAAAAAAAAAAAAAAAGAAAAAAAGAAAAAATTAACCTCTGAATTGAGATGTACTGTTAGTATAAAATATCCAATTCCAAAGGTTTAGTATTTAAAGTAGAATATAAAATTTCATAATTTTTAAATATTACATATCTCCATATTTTGGGTATATTACATTAAGTAAAATATATTACAATTAATTTCAACAGTTTTTTACTTTGTAAATATGGCTTCTGGAAAATTTAAAATTACATGTTGGCTCACATATTTCTATCAGACAGCGCTGATCTAGAGTGCCATGAGGTGTGGGAAGGGAGAAAGAGGCTGAAGTAAGCCAGGACATGCAGGGCTTTGCAAGCCATGTATATTGGAAAGTTGTAGATTCAAGATAGTATTGGCTGGAAGCCTACTAAATGCCAAGCACTAGTCTGGTCATTTGGAATCTCAGTGAATGAGAAGTTTCCTGCTCTCACAGAGGTTCTACATTTTGGAGGAGTTGTGTGTGTTGGGGGTCACAAAACAATTAAGAAATATATACAAATACTAGAGTATGTAGGGAGAAGAGCTATGGAAGGGAAAAAAAAAGCTGTACTGGTAAGAGTCCTTAGGAGTACTTTGGGCATGGAGTGAGGGGTATTATCATCTGTTAAAACAGGATGTTTGGGGTTGACCCACTAAGGTGATTTTGGAGCAAAGATTTGAAGAAGATGCTGTCACGAGGCCAGCATCTGGGGGAGAGTTTTCCAAGTAGAAGGAACACAAACCAAATACTCTAATGTTAAAGGCAGGGGGGCCTGGTATGTTCTGGGGAAAGGGCTGGAGCAGAGTGAGCAAGAGGACAGTGGCAAGAGGATGTCAGAGAGATAGGAGGGCAAGTGCAAATCACATGGGGATTCATAGGCTATCATAAAGACGTGGGATTTTAATAGGAGTGAAGTAGCATTTTAAGCAACTCATTCTGCTTGCTGGGTTGCTTACTTTAGGGAGCAAAAGTAGAAGCAGGACCTGTTAGGAGGTTATTGCAGTATCCAGATGAGATAAGAGTGGCTCAGACTAGGTTAGAAGCAGTAGCTGTAGTGAGGAATAGTCAGTTTCTTGACATATTTGGATGGTAAATATATTTTTCTTGGTTTGAACATGGGTTTTGAAGAGAAGGGTCAAGGAGGACAAGTTTTTAGTCTCAGGAACTAGAAGGATGGAACTGCCAAAGACTGAGATGGAAAAGCAGATGTAGGGGAAATTGAGGAGTGACTGCCAAGGAACAAGTGAAGATGGTGAAGTCCAAAGATTGAGCCCTGGGGCAGGCAACATGAAAAGATCAGGGAGAAGACAAGAAACCAGCAAAGGAGACTAAGAAGCAGCAACCATTGATGAAGGAAGAAAATCAAGAGTGTGGTGTCCTTGGAAGCCAAGTAAAGAAAGGTACTCAACGAGGAGGAAGGGGTCAAGTGTATCAAATGTGGCTGCTAGAAAACGAAATGGGAAGTCTGAAAACTGACAGATTTAGTGAATTGGTGATCTTGAAAATAATCTTGGTGGTGCTGAAGGTGGGGCATTGGCAAAATCTGAAATGAAGAGGACTAAGGAAAGATTGGAGAAGAGGAATTAGAGGCGTGAGAATCAGTAACTCTTCAAGAGATTTTATGCCAATGAAAATCTTAAAAATGAGACAGCACATAGAACTGGGGTCAAGAATTTTAATGGGAGAAATAAAGCATATTTGTGTGCTGAAATAAGTGATTCAACAATGAGAAGAAAAATGAAAGGGGTAGTTATCAGAGTGATGTCCTTACTAGGTGAGAGGTAAGGGGTCTGGTGCATAAGATAATGATTAGGGAGAAACACCTGTGACAGTCATTCTCAAAGTAGACCAGCATCATCTGGAATTTGTTAGAAATGCATATTATGAGGTCCCACCCCAGATGTCCTGAATCAGAAACTTTGGGGGTGGCACCATGCAATCTGTTTTAATAAGCCTTCCAGGTGATGATGATGCATTCTCACGTTTGAGAAGCACTGTCACAGATAGTAACAGGAGGGAAAACAGTTTGGGAGAGAGCAACAGAGGGAGGTCTTAAAAGTGTTCTGTTGATGCTTCAGTTCTGTCCATGAAGAAGGAATTAAAGTCACCTGCTGAAAGTGAAAATGGGGAGATGTTTAACAGAGCTGATGAAGGGTTTTAAGTAGGAAAGAAATGTAATCAGATTTTTATTTATACAAATATTTGTTGAGTTTGTGCTAAATACAAGGAAAAGAGGCTCCTAAATAGATGAGTTTAAAAAAAAACCCCACAACTTCCTGTCTTTACAAAAGCTTACACAATAGTGAGGGAGGTACATATCTGTAAGAGAATGATAGCCCTTAAATAAAGTTCTCATTCTAAGTTTTCTCTTAAATAGTTAGATATGTTCAATCAATTTAACTATTACATATGTGGCATGGTTTTCCCAGTTCCCTCACCCTTCTCTTGGTGCTTTTTAGATAGTCATCCTCCTGAAAGCATTGTGCCCAGAACTAGATACAGTGCCCCAAGCATAACCTATCAAAAGTTAATGCCAAGAATCAGATATTTTATACCATGTTACATGAACTGCTATGAAGTTAGGTCTTCTTTAGTTTCCACTCCTTAAACTACATAAATTAAAGAAACAGTTGCCTGTGGTGAAAAGTTCAACTATAGACAGGTATGAAGTAGACAGTTTAAGTCTCTTGACGCATCCCTCATAAGCTATCAATAAGTTTCTTTCCAGAAACTTTCTGGAAACATAAACATCCTATCTATACATCAACACAAACTTATACTCATTTTACTGTATGTATTTTTGATTTCTACTTTTATCATGAACATTGTTCCATACTGGTGCATAAAAGATATTATTTTTGACAACTGCATATTACTTATTTGAATTGATGTACCTTGGTTTATTTAGAACATCCTACAAGACTGAGAATTTTAGCCATTCCCAAGTAACAAAACAGTTCCAAGATGCACTTATATCTGCAAAATATTTTTAGGTATCAAATGTAACCTGCTGTTCAGCCTTTTTCAATCTTTTTTGGTTAACATTCTGTATATAAACAATTCAGGCTGTCATTGTCTTAAAAAAATGTTTATTTTTATGTTAAAAATGTATATATTTATAAATGTGCCAAAATTAAACAAGCCCCGAGACCTGACAAGACTTACAAGGAAAATCACAGACCAATCTTTCTCATGAGCATAGATGTAAAAATCAAACAAAATATTTGCAAACCAAATCCAGCATCATATAAAAAGGATAACATACCATTACTAAGTAGGGGTTATACCAGAACTACAAGATCAGTAAAGAATCTACATTAAGAAAATAAAAGAGAAAAATCAAGATTCTCTCAATATATCCAGGAAAAAGTATTTGGTGAAATTCAACATCATTCATGACACTCTTGGCAAAATAGGAATAAAAGGGTTCTTCAATCTGATAAAAACATGAAATGGAAAAAACGTATAGATAACATATTTTAATAGTGGAAAAACTAGATGCTGTCTCCTGGTGTTGAGAATAAGATAAGAATAAAGGCTCATCATACCACTTCTATTCAATATTAGGTTGAAGGTCCTAGCCAATACAACAAGGCAAGAAGAAACAAAATGTAAAGACTGGAAAGAAGAAGTAAACTGTAAACTGTTCTTATTCATATGTGACATGATTGTGTACACAAGGTATTCCTAAGGCACTTGCAATAAAATATAAGTAAGAACAACTACTGAACTAAGGGAATTTAATAAGATTACAGAATACAAAATCAATATACAAAAATAAAACATATTTCTGTATACCAGCAATACACTTAAAAATGAAATTAAAGTACCATTTACAATAACATTACCACAAAATATTTAAGAATGCATTTAACAAAAGATATACAAGACTTATTCTCTAAAACTACAAAACATTGCTGAGATAAATTTTAAAAGACCCAAATAAATGAAGAAACATACCACATCCATGGATCGAAAGATTCAGTATTGTCAATTCTTTCCAAATTGACCTAAAAATTCAGTGCAATCCCAACAGCAATTCCAGAAATTTACTTAAAGAAAAATTGACAAGCTTAATATAAACTTTATAAGGAAAGGACCTGATAGCCAAAACAATCTTGAAAAAGACTACAGAGCTTAACAATACTTAATTTCAAGACACCATAAAGCCACAATAATCAAGACAGTGGGGTACTGGCATAAAAGACATGTAGATAAATGACATAAATAGATCATCCAGATCCACAGATACCTGGTAAATTGATTTTGACAAAGGCACAAAGGTATTTCAATGAGTAGGCAAAGATTGCGTGGAACACACAAAAAGCACCAGCCATAAAAAAATTGATAAACTAGGCTTCATGAAAAGGAAAAACTTGTTATTTGAAAGATACCATTAAGAAAATGAAAAGGCAAGCTAAAGACTAAGAATAGTCATAATACATATATCTGAAAGAGTTTGTATCCAGAACATATAAACAGTTCTTACAATTCAATAATAAAACAAAACCTAGTTTTTTAATGAACAAAAATATTTGTACAGATCACAAAATATGTGAATGGCCAATAAGCATATTAAAAGAAGTTCAACGTCTTTGATCAGAAAAATGCAAATCAAAACCACAATGAGATATCAAAATACACTCAATAGAATGGCTAAAATTAAAAACACTGACAATACCAAGCTTTGGCAAGAATACTGTACAACTGGAATCCATATAAATTACTGGTGGTAGTGTAGGCATCTGGCATCTGCACAAGTAGAAACAGGTTCACAAAAAGACTGGTAATTTCATGCTTATAGCAGTTTTATTCATAAAATTCCTCAAATGGAAACAATTCAAACATTCATCAACAGGTGAATAATCAAACTGTAAGATAGGCATATGACAGAATACTACTAGGCAATAAAAAGGCACAAGTTACAGATGCATGAAACAACATGAGTGAATCTCCAAAACAAAGAAATAATGCATGCTGAGATTGCCTTTCTGAATAAAAATTTCCCTAATTCTTCGAGATCCCCAGGTTCTCAAAGGCATAGCTGACAAACAGGCCCTGAAACAGCTTCCTCTGGACTACCCTCCTAGTCTTGGTAGATTTCCTTAATCTTTGGCATTTCTTTTCTTCCATGGTCTTCATTCACTGCTGTTCTTCTTGCCTATCTTCAATTATTTTATATTATCATGAGGACAACATAGGTTCTTCCATCTGAAACTTCAGTTCTTTGCCTGGCTGGGCCAACACATTCCCTGAGCAGGATTCTGTGCACACTGGTAGTTCCAAGGTGCAACAATCTTCAAAACATTTGAGGAGTGTATTAGTCCATTCTCATGCTGCTCTAAAGGACTGCCCAAGACTGGGTAATTTATAAAGGAAAGAGGTTTAATTGACTCAGAGTTCCACATGGCTGGGAATACCTCAGGAAACTTACAATCATGGCCGAAGGGGAAACAAATACGTCCTTCTTCATATGATGGCAGGAAGAAGTGCCAAAAGAGGGAAAAGCCCCTTATGAAACCGTCAAGTCTTGTGAGAACTATCACAAGAACAGCAGCATGGGGGTAAACACTCCTATGATTTAATTAACTCCCATTGGGTCCCTCTCATAACACAGGGGGATTATAGGAACTACAATTCAAGATGATATTTGAGTGGGGGCTCAGCCAAACCGTAGCAAGGAGGGACTCTGCAAATGTGGCACAAACTCCTCAGTCTGTGACTTCCTAACCTAGCAGATGCTCCTCGAAACCTTATCAGGTTGTTTCACTGCATAAGTGCTGGCTAAATGCTTGTTGAGAAAATTCAAAACATGTTTGGGTTACTGTCACAAGGATGAACAATGATTTATTTGGAAAACAGGTGTTGGCGTGGCCACAACCATGCCTCTGAGGGAACAGCCAGAGGAGAGGCTCCAGGGGCATCCTGAAGATGCCAGAGCAGGCTCACATGGCACCTGCAGGGTGGCTGGCTGGCGGCAGTTTGGAGGTCACCTGTCACTTCCTCTTCAGGGAAGTTCACCATCCTCTGCTCATGAGGGCGCCGCTGTCCCGGAGCTTTCTTCCTTGATGCAAGCCATGGTAGCTACTTCCAGCCATGCACAGTGACTTGTGCCAGCAAAGGGGGCAGTGAACAGGATCTGGGTCACAAGGATTGTGACCCTTGGGGACCACAGGGCCAGGCTGTCATTCTCAAAACCATGAAATTCAATGACAAACACAACAGCAAATTATAATGCCAACAAAGACTTCTACGTACATGCAAATCTATTAATCAATAAGTGGCTAAGTCACTAAACTACAGCTTTCTCATGATGCTCACCATCCATCCTTTGGGGAAACCAAAATGCTCACAACTAACCGCGGTGTTCACTCAATTTACTAGCTTAAAAAAAAAAGGAGCACAGCATCACAAGTGAGAAATGTTCTAGGAAGTGTTCTTCAACAATGTCCTCAAGCATAGGTATGAGGAAAATTATATTGGCTTTGTATAAGGAATGAATGATTGGGAATAAAGAAAAGAGTATACTGCATTCCTATGATTAGTCTGAAAATGATGTTGCTAGGGAAGGCTATTTAATCAAGAAAAGTACCTCTGCAAGTTGGAGAAAACTATACTTTCTGAACACAAGAAAAATGTCCATATTTTTGCCCTGACATTCTTAGACATCCACCAAGAATGAGGGAAAGTAAGGTACCATTTACATACATATCATACTGTAGTGAAAACAATCACAGGTTACAGCACTAGAGAAGCCTGGGTTCAGATTCATTAAGTTCTCTATGGATCATTGATGGACAATCAGAATTGAAATTTAATACTACATCAGGGAATCCAAGGGTCATAGTCATACTTGACCCAAATGGCTCACAGTAATGACTCAGGTTAATACTGGAGGGTAACTGTTTTGTTTACAATTAGCAGCTTATTATCTTGAAGTCAGTCTCACAAACACATTGACTTTACAAACTCTTTAAATAAAAGGTTCTGTATCCTGATCCTGAAGTATGCTGTAATAGTCTACAGTGAAAAGAAAATAATTCTGAGAAAAAAGATCTCCCCATGATAAACTGAAGAAAACAAAAAGCATTTATATAAAAGTAACAATAAAAAAGAGTTTAAAAAGCAAGCTTCCACTCTTTTTTATTAAAAAGCAAAAATCAACTCAGGTAAAATACTTTAACTCATAAAAAGCAGAATCAAACATTACTTTAAAAAATATCAGAACCATAATATGTGCATTAAGTCTTTTAAATAGTTTAACTTTTAGACTACTTTACTATTAAACACTTAGTTTTTCTCAGAAAGCTGTTGCAAACCCAAGTACTGTTCTGACTATAGAAATCAATGATTCTTTTCTTGAGCAGAATAAAGATATAACTTCCTTAAATGACATTCATCTTAATATTACCATCTTAAATTCTGCTTCATTACCAAAAACAGTGTTTTCAAGAACTGGATTTTTCTAAATTCCATTTTTATTTTTATAATAACTTTACTATTTAATTATATTCATTGTAGAAAAACGTGAAGACAGAAAGATTCAAAGAAAATAAAAACTATCCCAGTATCCCTCCCCAAAATACAATGACAAGGTTATATATATATTTCTGAGGGGTTTTTTTTTGTGTGCATTTTAAAGCAAAACTAGTACTATAAAATGCTACCATATCCATATTTTCATTTCATATATAGAGCAACCATATCTTTTAAGGATATTAAAATATTCAAAAAGGATTTTCAGTTGGCTGATTCACAATCTAATTATAACTAAGATATAATTTATCTCCAATTGCTAGGTATTCAGATTGTTTTAATTATTTGCTATTATCATTATCATTATTAAACACCCTTCTTTATACATAATTGTTTGTATGTATCTCTGATACGGTTTTAAAGAGAAATTCCTAGATGTAGAGTTCCCAGCACAAAGTATGCCAGTATTTTTAAGCCTTTTGATGCATTTTACCAAATTGCCTTCTAGAAATAATGTACCAATTTGCAAGTCGCATCACTAAATAACCAAAGAGTCCCACTTCTTCCTTATATTCTTTGGCAGCATAGGAAAGTAGAGATTACCCTCTACCCTTTATTGTTGCGAATTTAATAGGGGGGGGAAGAAAATGGTGTGTTTTTTGTTTTGTTTTTCCTAAAATGTAAAATTTTTTTCCCACGTTTACTGGTCATTTGCTTTTCTTCTGTATTTTGAAGTTGTCCAAGTCATTTAGGAGTCTCTAATACACATAATGTCTTGTCTTTCCCATATTTTTTTCAAGTTAAGCAGGAATTCCCAAAATGACTGGAGTTAGAATGTCTTCTTTTCTCCTGGGCAGTCATGCTACTTTAATGTCTTGGTAATAAAACAGAAAACTGGGCCATATTCTGAAAGGAAGAAAGGAGGCAGTGATATTCACATGTGGGTGTAATTACTGAGATGTTTGTTAAAAAAATGGATTTTGATTTTATAGATCAAAGTGAGGACTCAGGAAAAATACACTTGAAATAAACTCCAGATAATTTTCAAGTTCACTAACCAGATATGAGATGTTAGGTACTCTAAACTCTCGGTTCCTCACCTCCCTTTCCTGTATAGTGGGGTCAATAATGCTTATCTCAGAGCACTGTTCTGATAATCACTTATTCCCATATCAGCCCCCAGCCTGGATTATTGTTTATGCAACCTCCATCCCTTATCCTTATCCCACTGCATGAAATCATTGAAATTTTTATGTTTTTGTATCTCCAAACATCATAGGAGCACCATCACAAGTCTAAGTATCTTTGCAAACCACATCTTGACATATAGTGGGTGCTAAGTGTTTCTGAAATGAGTTAGTGAGTGAATGAACGATAAACATTTCAGTGCTTAGAGGACTAAAAATACTACCCCAAAATAAGGGATCAGTATGGTGTTCCTTAATGCTACAGAATGAAGGGTAACATTCTCAGTTTTGACTAGAGCAGGAATTCTTCATTTTCTCTATGTCATATATATGTATCATATCTCCCTTTGAGAATCTGATGAAAACTACATAAACTAACCCTCTTTAAAAATGCATACAAATAAAACCACACAATTTTACATACAATTTCAGAAGCTCCAAGAAAGAACACTGATTTCTAACCTTCAACCATTTTTATTTAAAAATGAAGCTTAAACAGTAAATTCATTCCCTACTTGAGAAATTAACTTCAAGCATGAAAGACTATGGTCAAAGCGGGGTCAGTTGAGACACTTAAAAAAAAATAAACTTCTGTAACATTTTGCTGGTAACAGTACAAATATAAGTCACATTTCTAGCAAACCAACATGCACTTTTTATGCAAGCTCCAGTTGTGCCATCTGACTGCACTCAGACTTTATTTTTTCCCTTTTCATTCTAATAATCAGGGTTTCCTGTATCCTATTATGATAAAACACTTCATGGGGAAAATGGGATATCATTTATTCATTAAATAACATTTAGCTCCTAGGTACATAGTGTTGAAACCAATAGATTTGTTTCTTAGTAGAGAAGATACAAATTCCAACATTCCTATTAGTCCTAACTGCTGAGAGACACCTTTACAGTGGTGTGCTGGATCCTGTTCACATCAGCTTACAAGAGCTGACTGTGTGTATTAATTCTCAACACATTGGTGGCTTCATATTAGTAGCATGAAATTGGCCATAGTGGGTACCACATAAATCAGCAAACACTACAAATCAACACTCTGCCATGCCCAGTGATTGTCAGTCACTTACCACCATACAATGTCCTCATTATACTAAAATTGTGGCTCTCTCATTCCAGAGCTCCTAGGCAGTAATTCAGATAAGGAGGGCTTAGATCAACCTTTCAAATCCTCTCTCCACCACTGCCAGAAGACCCAAAAGTACAGGTGTATTCTAGGAGACTTCAAGGTAGGAAGTCTCTTTGGATAGTAGGAGAATGCAGTATCTGATCAGTAAGAGGCAAGTCTTTACCTATGTGGTTAAGAGTCACAAAGTGCCCAAAGACAAATCCTGCAACACCAAGGGATTTGTATTAATTCTTTCTATAATAGCTTTCCAACATCTAGTATTAATTCCCAGAATATAATTTAAACTGACAGTTTAAATTATATTCTGGGAATTAATACTAGATGTTGGAAAGCTATCCATCTGCAACCATCCCATGCTTATCATTAAGTACTGTTTTAGTGTGATGCAAGTTTAACCTTAAGCAGACATTTTCTGGCACCATTTTGGTACTACTGTCAGAGTTTTGGCTTTAAAGGATTGCCACAAATTTGAATGGATCTGCCAAAGAGAAAATAGCTTTGTCAACAATGTAAGCAATATGCAGAAAAAGCACTCTCAATCTTCTGAAGACTTTGGGATATATTACAGAGCAGGACAATGTGAAGATCTTGGTATACTAGATAATAAAACTCTCTCAACCCCAGTTTTCAATAGTCTTGCATTACCAGCCAGAAAATATGACTACTCAATTTCACAAGTGGTTGGTATGGCAGCAAATGTCACAAAAACTTTTTGAAAACATCTAAGCTGGCATAAAACACATGAGGACCAAAGGTGAAATGCAAATAAGAAAAGAAGGCAATGGAGGGTGTATGGACACGCCTGCTTGCACATGGCTGACACTTACCTTCAGGCTATGGAGGGTTTCTGACCATTCCATGGACCCTATTTGAGGTATGGTAGTGAGCAGCAAACTTTTGGCTTTATTAGCATTTTCTTTCAGGGTTTTTAAGACCCGGTCCACTGAAACCTAGAGAAATAACAGCACTGGAGGTTACTTGAAATTAAAATTCCACTGCTTGTCATAAACCATCTTCCTGAGTTCCAGCCTGGCTATGGTCTAAACGTTTGTGTCCCCCCTCAAATTCATTCGTGGAAACCTAATCCTCAATGTAGGGTATTTGCAAGTTGGGCACTTGGGAGGCAATTAGGTTAGGAAGGCAGAGTCCTCGTGAATAGGATTAGTGACCTTACAAACGAGGCCCCAGTGCCATTCTTCGAGGGGCCCTTCTACCTTGTGAGGTTCTAGTGAGAGGACGGCTGTCTGTGAGAAAGTGGGCTCTCACTGGACACCAAATGTGCCTGTCCCTTTATCTTGGACTTTCCAACATCCAGAAATGTGAAAAATAAACTTCTGTTATTCAGAAGCCACCCATGCTATGGTATTTTGTTACAACAGTCCAGACAGACTAAGAAAAGCCTGACTTGTGAAGTCTGTTTATTCTATGTTTAATCCTCTGAGTTCAAGCTCGGCATTTATCAAGATGGTCTTAGTCCTAGCAGGGAGGTCCTAGAGAAACTCAGTGACATGTCTGAAAAGCACCGATGAATTTGTATGTGGTCTGGATCTGTGTCCTCACCAAATCTCACGTTGAACTGCTGGAGGTGGGGCCTGGTGGGAGGTGCCTGGATCACCAGGTTGGATTTCTCATGAATAGTTTAACAGCATCCTCAGGTGCTGTTCTACTGATAGTGATCTGATTGTTTAAAAGTGTATAGCACCTCTCCTCACATTCTCTTGCTCCTGCTCCCACCACGTGAGAAGCCTCACTCTCCTTTTGTCTTCCACCATGATTGGAAGTTTCCTGAGGCCTCCCCTGAAGCTGAGCAGATGCCAGCATCACACTTCTTATGCAGCCTGTAGAACCATAAGCCAATTAAACCTCTTTTCTTTATAAATTACCCAGTTTCAGGTATTTCTCCACAGCAATTCAAACTGTGGGAAACTCAACAGGACAAATGACCTGGCTCCTTCTCAAAAAGCTTGCAACCAACAAAATATTTTAAGGCATTCAACTAGAAATTTAAATTTTGGCTGGGTATATTAAAGAATTATAACCGGAGAATGAAAATGATAATGTGGATAAAATTACTAATGGAAGTAATAATTATATTGGTTGTAAGTTAACATAATGGTTGAAGCTAGATGCTGAATTCATGGAAGTTTGTACTATTGGCTACTTTTGTATATGACTAAAATAGCTTCATAAGAAAAAGTTGAAGAAAGTGAATATAAAACTTCCATCAGAGTTAGAGTACTTGACATGCCTTACTATGCTTTGAAGAAATCCAACATTCAGGGCCATAACGATTACACCTTTCTATTTCCTTAAGTATAGGCCAGATCCCGCCCATAAACACCAAGATGTGTTTAGGAAAAAATGATGAACACTGTAGCAGAGGGGAGCTCACACTACTATGGGAACACAAAGCAGTGACAGGCTAGTTATCTGCCAGGTACGTGTAAATGGTATGCTTTAAGCTGAGTATTTGAATGCAGAGACATGAAGCATCCAAGAAGTTTGCCTTGTATTTACTCATTTCCTTATATGTTTTTTCCTGTGACTGATTATTTCTGTATAGGCACTGACATCCCTTCTCTTTGTTCCAGCTGTTGGGCTCCACCCAAAATGTCCTTCCTACTGACCTTCCCATAATAAACCCTCTGTTCAAGGTGCAGCTCAAATGCTACCTCTCAGGCCCCCCACTCCATCAGAGCCACCATCTGTTAATCACCCTCCTATGAACCAGCATTATACTCGTTGTTTCACATATATCATTTGGTTTAATTCTTCCAGTAATCCTTCGAGGTCAGAATAATGACTAAATAACTTCCACTTCTCACCCAGAACCCTGGCTTCATTCTACAGAAGAGTAAACAACTGAAATAACTTGCCCAGTGTGACAAGTAAATGGAGCAACTGGAATCTGAAGACAGCTTTATAGAACTCAAATCCTTCTTGCCATGCCAGGCTGCACATCCACACAAAGCACAATGACACACACGATTGGCTGAAATACTGCCATCTTTATCTGTGCCTTCCTTGTGGTATTTAACGCTATCTTCAAGCCTTACCATTTACAGAGCTTAGTTTCTCTGCTTTTCAACAAAGTAGCTCCAGCTGACTGTTTCCCCAACCTCGTTTGGCTACTAAAGGAAATCACTGCTGGTTCTACAAAGGAGGGGACATATGTTATTAGACTAAGCAGAAAGTCACAGGCAGGAAGCAAACCACTCTCAGGGTGTGGCGGGGGCTGGAATTTCCTACTAATTGGAAGCAGCTTCTTGACATCATAATGCTGAGTTGTTCCTTAGGTTACCAAAGCTGCCAAAAAAGATATTATGCTGTGACTTAATGTAAGAATTGGCAAATCTCTTACAGAAAAGGCATCCTAGTACTAAGCAAACAGTTTATTATACGGAGAAGTCATCATAAGGAACTCATGAAAAACAAAGAACCTGTGTTCATCTACGACCCAAAACACCACACACATGGATGGACAGGTGGCAGGAAGATCTAACCCAGTTTTATGTAAAATTAGATAGTAAAACAAACAACTCTCTAAAATGGTGGTAAAGGCCTCTTTGGAGATGTCACTTACCCTAAATGTGCTTAGAAAGGTCACCCCCAATTTTTTTCCTTACTTCAAAAGTGACTGCAGTTTTGTCCTTTTCTTTATCTTAAAATGAGATAAACGACAGGACAAATGATCTAGTTTCTTCAAGTAACACAAGGAATAAAAAGAGAAGCAGGTGAAAATTAGATTGTGATAAAAGGCATATCATTAAAATACAATGTATGGATTGTAAGGAATTCTGATTTGATCAAATTGTTAAAAATTATGAGACTGAAGAAAAAATCAATAGTCTAAATATTTGATTATATTAAGAAATTAATATCACTATTTTTGTACAATGATGGTATGGTTATGATTTAATTTTTAAAAAGACCATTTAGGAAAATACTAAGTTTAAGATGAGGGCCAGGGAGACAGAAATAGGTAGGGACATACATATGACACAAGGCTGGCTATGGCTAATTGTGGAACCTGGGTGATGGGTACCTGGAATTCATTATACTCCACCCTGTACTTACGTAGATGTTTAAACATTTCCACAAGGAAAGTATTTGTTTTGGAAGCTGACCTCATTTTTCCAGTGTCCTCAAATTCCAGCTGGATCCTGCTGCCTTCACTGCCTGAACCCCTAACTGACCTTCCATTTGAAACCCTTAACACGGTCTATATGGCCTGGCTCTGCCGTATTGCATCCCTGCTTTCTCTCCCTTCTCCCATCTCCTTCCTTTCCACTCTACTCAATCATGCCCTTTTTGCCCATCACACTTAAAACAGGAAGTCTTCTCATACTTCAAATATTTGGTCTGGTCAACTCAATAGGTACCCTTGTACCTCATCATTCTATTTCTTTATAACCATTAGCTTTCTTATATTGGTTTACTTGACTTGTGTCTCCTGTAACAGAACGTTGGCTCCTTAAGGACTTGTCTGTTTGCTGTCACATTTCTATGCTGAACATAGCATCCAGCCATGGTAGGTTAAATAGATGGGTGTGAACATATAGCCCTCTCACCAGGAAAGGGTTCTTGAAAACAAAAACCAGTGGCATAGCAGAAGAAATTGGCAATCAAAATACACCTTTATCCTTAAGATAAGGCCCAAGTCTCAGTATGATTCCCAACACATCTACATGCCTACAATGTACTACTCACTGTTGATCCTTAGGTAAAAGCATCTGTTTCTTTCCTATGATCTTTTTTCTTACCTTCCAATGGAACCTATAGAAAATATTGACAACTTCCAAACCTTGTAGAAAGGCACTTTCAGAAACTAGTGTAAAAGAAATAAACAGTTAAGACACCCTCTTATTGTCACCCAGAAACCCACACCATCTGTGCTCAGAAGAGGATTCTACTTACTGCTTCCTCGTGCTCCTTCCAGCAGTCATAATCTGTCGCCATGGCGATACTTGCATAACAAATTCCAGCCTCTTTAGCAAGAACCACCTCTGGAACTGTAGTCATGTTGATAACATCTGCCCCCCAGGTGCGGAGCATGAAGCTTTCTGCCCTTGAGCTAAAACGAGGTCCCTCAATTGTGACCATTGTCCCCTTTGAGTGGCACCGGAGTCCTAGCTTCTTAGCAGTCTCTATAAGAACCTATGAAAGAAAAACCAGAAACTTCAAAACATACAAGTACATGTACAACTTAAGGCTGCATTTTCCTCCAATGTTTAACAAGCTAATTTCTTAAAGATGATTTGTCACTATAATAAATGCCAGAAGAAAACCTAGAAGACCACAGAAGGGTGTTTCCTGGACCCTTTCTCATTTACATAATCCTCTGTTCCCCCAGCCCTTTGCACATAGAAACTAATAGCTACACAAGCAAGCACTGAGCTCTTTCTACTCACCAGTCTATATGCTTTAATCTCATTTGCTTCTTAACAACTTTAAGAGGCTAGGCTGGTTTGAGAATACAGGTATTGATCGACTTACGACCCATGCAACTTACGACCATTCGACTTTACAACCACAATCGCTAGCCACGACTGCTCCGCGTCTGGCAACGCAAACGTTGCCCAGCTGGGCGTACGACAGTGCGGACCAGCTTCCAGCAGCACTACCATCTCCGTGTGCACCATTTCAACTGTACATATAGCCTACTCAACTTTCGACCAAATCGTGTTACGACCGGTCTGCTGGTCCCAATCGTGGTCGTAAGTCGAGCACTAGCTGTACAGACTTGAGTCTTAGCCTTAGTCTTGCAGGCTAAGCTAAGGTGTCTGTCATTGCTCATCTTTCACAAACAGGCGTGTTGAGTTCTATTTCCAGGCTTCTGATAAATTAATTCTCATTACTTTTAAAACTACAGAATCTGAAGACTTTTGAAAAAGCTTTTTCTGGTTAGAGAGTGATTTCTCTTTTGCCTATTGCCTTTCCACAGATTTGTGCTAATATTTTTCTGTTCAGGGATAAACATCTTAGAATTCCTTTAGTGGCAAGGCTAGGCATGGATTTTTAGAAACATCATTAAAAAGTTTGATCATTTTCTCCAGTGTTTTATTTAATACTGTACCTCTAATCTTCAAGTTGACTTCACTTTTTCTTAGCTTATGCTTCAATGTACCCTTTTAATTTAAAAAATAGACTTTTCAACTTAACTATTAACTTACTGAAGCTCTGTTAAAAATAATCTAATCTCTGTATGCCTTAGTTTTCTCAAGTGTAAACTGAGAATAGTGGTAATGCATAACTCAAACTTATGAGGAATAGTAAATGAACTAAGGTATATATCAGCATAGAAGCATGCCAAGTATGCTGTAAACACTGTATGCACAAATGCTAAGCTGGTCTTCTAACAATTAATACTGGCAGCTTCTACACATAGTTGGCTAAGGTTACGGGGACACTATATAAATAAAGTGGAATGACTCAAAGTAAAAGTCTCCAATCTAGGCAAAGTCGTACCTGCACATGTGTTCATCACATAAACAAATTAACCTATTTCCTTAAAAAATAACTTACACTGTACCACTGCAATGGGAAACAGAATTTTAACAAGAGCCTTGCAACTCAAAATTTAGCAAGCTATGGACAACGAACAGTTGATGCTACATCATGTTTATCTTACAAATGCTGAAAATAAAATTATGCTTAACTAACACTTTTTGTGTTAGTATGTTATAAATGTATGTTATAAATGCAAAAGCCTAAATCTCTACCTCCTTTCTCCCCAAAGTTGAGACATACCAAGCCCACTCCTGCTGGTTCAATAATATCTTTAAAGATCTTGAATAACTGAGCTGTATGCCTTGGCTAAAGTTCAGAGTGCTTCTAGAGATGAATGGCCCTTGACAAATCCTCACCATCACTCTGGTACTTTGGGAGATAGGAACCATGCTTGTGAGGAGGAGGAAGAAATGGAGGCTATGAAAATGTGTTGGCCACTTGAACTAGCACGTTGCACTCCCTCAAGAACAGCTAACATTATCTTAAGGTAGCAAAAAATACGAAATACAGGGTCAAGGTCCAGGTCTGGGGTTAAAATGATTTAATTTTCTTATTTCATTTAAGTGCTGTAAACTACTAGACAGATGTGATATTGGAACTACCACAACCCTCACCAAGGAACTAGCAATATTAGATCACCAGACTAAATAGATTTAATGTCAGGACTTTCATGAGTTTCAGATTAACTCCTAAAATGATAGAGGTAACACTGCTTTTGGAACACATGTTTGTACATGGTACAAAACTTAAGTAATAAAACCACTGTCCCTTCCCCCAAGGGAAACCACTATTACTAGGCTTTTTTTCATTTCAATAGTTTTTGGGGAGCAGGTGTTTATTGTGATATGTGTAAGCTCTTTAGTGTGATTTCTGATATTTTGATGCAGTTGTCACCCAGGAAGTATACGCTGCACCCAATGTGTGGTCTTTTATCCCTGACCCTCCTCCCTTACTTCCCCCTGACGCCCCAAAGTCCATTATATTGCCTTTGTATATAGTCCATTCTTATGCCTTTGCATCTCCATAGCTTAGCTTCCATGTACAAATGGGAACATTTGGTTTTTCATTCCTGAGCTACTTCACTGAGAATAATGGTCTCCAACTCCATCTAGGTGGCTGCAATGCCATTATTTTTTCCCCTTTTTATGGCTGAGAATATTCCATTATATTAGTTAAGTACCATTGGATCTGTTGGGGCATATGGCCCAAATGGCACAGCAGTTTGCACAGCAGCCTGGAAATACTGCAGAGCCTTCTCCTGTTCTGGACTCCATTGAAAACTGGCAGCCTATTGGGTCACTTGATAGATGGGCTAAAGTAACACACCCAAATGAGAAATGTGTTGCTTCTAAATCCAAATAGGACCAACAGGCATTGTGCCTCTTTCTTGGTTGCAGGAGGGGCCAAATGCAGCAACTTATCCTTCACCTTAGAAGGAATATCTCGACAGGCCCCACACCACTGGACCCCCTAAAAATATTGAAGGTCCCTGAATTTTAGTCAGATTTATTTCCCATCCTCTGGCACACAAATTTCTCACCAATAAGTCCATTGTATTTGCTACTTCTTGCTCACTGGATCCAATTAGCATACTGTCATCAATGTAATGGACCAGTATAATATCTTGCAGAAGCAAAAAGCAATCAAGGTCTCTCTGAATAAGATTATGACACAAAGCTGGAGAGTTGATATAACCTTGAGGTAGGACAGTAAAGGTATATTGCTGGCCCTGCTAGCTGAAGACAAATTGCTTCTGGTGAGCCTTATGGACACAAATGGAGAAAAAAAGATTTGCCAAGTTAATGGCTGCATACCAGGTATCAGCAGATGTGTTAATTTGCTCAAGCAATGAACCTACATCTGGTACAACAGCTGCAACTGGAGTCACCACCTGGTTAAGTTTATGATAATCCATAGTCATATTCCAAGATCCACTTGTCTTCTGTATGACCCAAATGGGAGAGCTAAATGGGGATGTGGTGGGAATCACCATCCTTGCATATTTCAAGTCCTTGGTAGTAGCACTAATCACTGCAATCCCTCCAGGGATGCAATATTGTTTTTGATTTACTACTTTTCTAGGTAGAGGCAGCTCTAATGACTTCCATTTGGCCTTTCCCACCATAATAGCGCTCACTCTACCAGTCAGGGAGCCAATGTGGGGGTTCTGCCAGCTGCTAAGTATGTCTATGCCAGTTATGCATTTTGACATTGGGGAAATGACCACAAGATGAGTCCAGGTACCCACAGGACCTATTGTAAGTCAGACCTGAGTTAAAACTCCATTAATTAATTACCTGACCTCTATAAGCCCCTACTTTAATTGGAGGACCATAATTAGGTCTTATGTTCCTTGGAATCAACATCAGCTCAGAGCCAGTGTCCAGTAGTCCCTGAAATGTCTGATTATTTCCCTTTCCCTAATGCATAGTTACTCTGGTAAAAGGCTAGAGGTCTCCTTGGGAAGGATTTGAGAAATACTCACATCATAAACTGTCAGTAATATAGTGGGGTCTTTTCTCAAGGGACCCAGCCCCCACTTCATTCAAGGCATTCTGGATCTGTAAACTGGCTCAAGTCTAGAAATTGTTTGAGGGGCTGTGATTCTCTGTATTTATAATTCAAATTAGTCTTCTGTCCATTTGACCTAGAAGTTTTCTGCTTGTATAAATTAAGTGGGAATGCAGTAGGCTTCCTATCAATTTTACTTCTAGGAATGCTGTGATTAATTAGCCAGTGTCAGAGCTTTACATGAGTCAGACTATTCTGATTGCCATTTTCCCTCTGCTGCCCATTAGAGTAGCTATACCCACCTTGTCTTTGATGGTTGGGTGCCGCCACATGGCCCCTGCCACCTTGGAATACACTTATTCCCACTGCATTTAAATTTTGTAGTTGAGTGACTGTGGTTCCCAAAGTTAGATCTGACATGCAGAGAAGAGCAATTACAGGGCTCTTCAAAGATGCAGATGCTATCCTCACAAATCCATTTCGCAAGGCATTGGCCAAGGGTATATCTTCTGGACCCTCCCAGCAGGGGTGAGTAGGTCTAAAGTGACAAAACCATTCCACCATCCCAATTTCTATAAGCCTTTGGATACCTTCCTCTAAATTAAGCCAAGGTAGAACAGACATTTCCAGCTTGCTCACAGTGGGCCATCTTTTAATCCATATTTCAGCTAACCAAGCAAGTAAACTAGTTTTTCCAGCTCCCAGAACTGCAACATTAAGTACAGAGTCTGTACTTAGTGGGCCCAAATTAATAAATTCAGCCTGATCCAACTTCATGTTCCTTCCACCATTATCCCACACCCTTAGTATCCATTCCCATGCCTGTTCTCCAGATTTCTGTTTATATAAATTGGAAAACCCAAGTGGTTCTGAGTGTAGCACACCTCCTTATGGGTCACAATCTCAACCTCACCTCTAGGGGCCTATGGGGACTTTAGTTATAGGTCTAGAAGCAAATGGGAGTCTTGTAGGTGGCTCCTGGGTAGAATCAACATTATCTTGCCTGGCAACTGCCTCAAGGGTGGCCATCACTGTTGCCTCAGGCAATGCAGGGTGTATCTCCTCAGACAAAGGTGGAAAGGCTGATAGCATCATAGGTCAGGGAGAGGATGTTGCCACTTCTGGGGATGGGAAAGCTGTTTCTTCTGGCAAAAAACAGTTCATCAGAGTTTACAAACTCAGTGACCCCAGCTTCATCAGGGTCCTCCCACACATCCCAATTCCAAGTTGCAGGGTCTCATTTGTTTTCAATCAACTCTCAGTTTAACAGTAGACACGTGGCGAGGCTGTGCATGTACCTTTCATTGCAGGTCAGCCACTCACTTAATAGTCTGTTTTTCTACAATTTCAGCTCTTTCTCTAGAGGAGATAAGGCTGTCATTCAGCGCAATCTTAGCATATTTGAGGTTCAGTATCTGCTTCTGAAACTGGGAGACAGAATCGCTGAGTTCATTATTTTCTTTCATCACTTTGTCCACTGAACTTAGGAGCAACCAACCAGCTTCATTCTGTTCCTTGTTTCTCCACATATGGTCAAAGGTATTATTACAGAGTCACTAAAGGTGACCCCACATATGGTCACAGGTATTATGTAGAGTCCTTGCCTCTCACGAATGATGAATCAGGAGTATCAAATGCATTTATTTTCCATAACTCTCTAAACAGTTCATGCCAAGGACTATCAGTGTTCTCTATACTATTAGAAGTAGAGGCCTTAGCATCTTTGGGTCTAATCATATTAAGCAGCCAACTCCAGAACCCCCCAAACCAACAAAAGAACTCTATCCTTAATATTCTGTTCCTTTAGAACCTCTCTTGGTACCAAGATCTGTATTAGAGTTCTGTAGAGGAACAGAACTAGTAGAATAAATATATAAAGGGGAGTTTATTAAATATTAACTCACATGATCACAAGGTCCTACAATATGCCAACTGCAGGCTGAGGAGCAAAAAGAACCAGTCTGAGTTCCAAAACTGAAGAATGTGGAGTCCAATGTTCAAGGGCTGAGAGTATCCAGCACGGGAGAAAGATGTAGGCTGGGAGGCTTGGCCAGTCTCTCTTTTCACATTTTTCTGCCTGCTTATATTCTAGCCATGCTGGCAACTGATTAGACTGTGCCCACCCGATTAAAGGTGGGTCTGCCTTTCCCAGCCCATTCACTCAAATGTTAAATCTCCTGGGAGGATCCAAGATGGCCATTTAGGAACAGCTCAGGATTGCAGCGCCCAGTGAAAGCACAGAGGGTGAGTGGACGCCACATTTTTATTGCCCACAGACTAGGAAATTCCCAGGCGGAGGAGCTCCACAGGTCACCAGCATGGCTGTTTCGGCCAGCACAACTGTGCTGGCCGGCGCCGCTGCTTTGCCCCGCGCGGCTGCTTTGTCGGTGCCCCGGAGCAGCGGTTCTCCGTACAAAATACACCGGTCCGGGTGCCCTTTTGGCTGGCGATTGGAGCCACGGGAAGTCGCCCATTCATCTGTTTAAAAAGGGGACTGTAGAACCATGACAGTAGATTCCAGAGCAAAAAAAAAAAAAAAAAAAAAAAAAAGCGCCACAAACCTCAGTGTGCTGTTTAAGCCAGCACAGTGAGTGGCCGCAGGGGAAAACAAACAGACCCCGGCGCCTCTTCAACAGGTGACTGGAACACCAACTTAAAAAAGGCTCCGAGGCAGGGAGCCAGGCGATCAGGCTCGGCTGCTCCGACCCCCACAAAAGAACAGCAACCAGAAACTCTGGATTGAGAGTTTCACAGCACGCATGGCTGAACCCGGGACAGTCCAGCTCTGTGGGGGAGGGGCGTCCACCATTACCGAGGCAGCCCACCACTACGAAGGTAGTCAGCCAATGCTGAGGCAGCCCGCCATTGCTGAGGCAGCCTGCCGTTGCCAAGGCAACCCGCCTCAACAGAGGTGGGCCACCATCGCCAAAGCAGTTCTAACTACACCCATATAAACAGGACTGCAGGGACGTTCACTCGGCAGCTGGACGGAGCCCACAGCAGCTCAGCAAAGCCTCTACAGGCAGACAGTGACTAGGCTGCCTCCTTGCTGGGCAGGGCAGCATTGAAGAAGAAAAAAAAAAAAAAAGAGAGAAAGCAGCAGCATAACCGAAACTCATAAAGCCCTAAATACCTGGGACAGAGCACCTGGGAACAAAAAGCAGTTGAGTTCTGCTGCAGCAGACCTAAATGTACCTGCCCAGCAGCTCTGAATGAACAACAGAGCTCACAGCTCACCATTTGAGCTCCTATAAAGAAGAGACCGTCTCCTCAAGCAGCTCCCTGACCCCTATATATCCAAAGAGACACCTCATAAAGGAGAGATCAGATTGACACTAGGCAGGTATCCTTCTGGGACAAAGATGGCAGAAGAAGAAAGCTGGTAACAACCCTTACTGTTCAGCAGCTGCTGCAGGTGAACCCCAGGCAAGCAGGGCCTGGAGTGTACCTCAGCAGACCTACAGCAGAGGGGCCAGACTGTCAGAAGGAAAACCAAGAAACAGAAATAACCTCATCATCAACAAACAGAATGTCAATCTGAAAGATTTGAGACCCAATCTGAAAGCCAGCAACTACAAAGTCGACAGGTGGATAAATCCTTAAAAATGGGAAGAAACCAGCGCAAAAAGGATGAAAACACCCGAAACCAGGACACCTCTCCTCCTACAAGGGATCACAACTCCTCACCAGCAAGGGAACAAGGTTGGAGGGAGAACGAGTGTGATGAAATGACAGAATCAGACTTCAGAAGATGGGTAGAAAGAAACTTCTGTGAACTTAAAGAACATGTTCTAACCAAATGCAAAGAAACTAAGAACCTTGAAAAAAGATTTTACAAAACGCTAACAAGAATGAACAAAATGGAAAGGAATATAAGTGAATTGATGGAGCTGAAAAACGCAACACGAGAACTTCGCGAAGCATGCAGAAGTATCAACAGCCGAATTGACCAAGCAGAAGAAAGGATATCAGAGGTCGAAGATCAACTCAATGAAATAAAACGGGAAGGCAAGACTGTAGAAAAAAGGGTAAAAAGGAATGAACAAAATCTCCAAGAAATGTGGGACTATGTGAAAAGACCTAATCTACGTTTGATAGGCGTACCTGAATGCGACGAAGAGAATGAATCTAAGCTGGAAAATACTCTTCAGGAAATTATCCAGGAAAACTTCCCCAAACTAGCAAGGCAGGCAAACATTCAAGTCCAGGAAATACAGAGAACACCACAAAGATATTCGTCAAGAAGAGCAACCCCAAGGCACATAATTGTCAGATTCACCAGGGTTGAAATGAAGGAGAAAATACGAAGGGCAGCCAGAGAGAAAGGTCAGGTTACCCATAAAGGGAAGCCCATCAGACTCACAGCAGATCTCTCAGCAGAAACCCTACAAGCCAGAAGAGACTGGGGGCCAATATTCAACATCCTTAAAGAAAAGAACTTTCAACCCAGAATCTCCTATCCAGCCAAACTAAGCTTCATAAGTGAAGGAAAAATAAAATCCTTTGGGAACAAGCAAGTACTCAGAGATTTCGTCACCACTAGGCCAGCTCTACAAGAGCTCCTGAAAGAGGCTCTGCACATATAAAGGAACAACAAGTACCAGCTCAACTAAAAGGCAAAACACCCAGCTAGCACCAAAATGGCAGTATCAAATTCACACATAACAATATTAACCCTAAATGTAAATGGACTAAATGCCCCAATCAAAAGACACAGGCTGGCAAATTGGATAAATAGCCAAAACCCATCAGTGTGCTGTATCCAGGAAACCCATCTCACATGCAGGGATACATAAAGGCTCAAAACAAAGGGATAGAGGAAGATTTACCAAGCAAATGGAGAACAAAAAAAAGCAGGAGTTGCAATTCTCATCTCTGATAAATTAGACTTTAAAGCAACAAAGATCATAAGAGACAAAGAGGGACATTACATAATGGTAAAAGGATCAATGCAACAAGAAGAGCTAACGATCCTAAATATATACGTACCCAATACAGGAGCACCCAGATACATAAAGCAAGTTCTTAATGACTTACAAAGAGACTTAGACTCCCACACAATAATAGTGGGAGACTTTAACACCCCATTGTCAATATTAGACAGATCAATCAGACAGAAAATTAACAAGGATATCCAGGACTTGAACTCAGACCTGGACCAAGCAAACCTAACAGACATTTACAGAACTCTCCACCCCAAATCCACAGAATATACATTCTTCTCAGCACCACATCACACCTACTCTAAAACTGACCACATAATTGGGAGTAAATCACTCCTCAGCAAATGCAAAAGAACGGAAATCGTAACAAACAGTCTCTCAGACCACAGTGCAATCAAGTTAGAACTCAGAATTCAAAAACTAACCTAGAACCGCACAGCTTCATGGAAACTGAACAACTTGCTCTTGAATGTTGACTGGATAAACAGTGAAATGAAGTCAGAAATAAAGATGTTCCTCGAAACCAACGAGAATGAAGACACAACATACCAGAATCTATGGGACATATTTAAAGCAGTCTCTAGAGGAAAATATATAGCAATAACTGCCCACATGAGAAGGAAGGAGAGATCAAAAATTGACACCCTAACGTCAAAATTGAAAGAGATAGAGGAGCAAGATCAAAAAAACTGAAAAGCAAGCAGAAGACAAGAAATAGCTAAGATAAGAACAGAACTGAAGGAGATAGAGACACAAAAAACCCTTTATAAAATCAATAAATCCAGGAGCTGGTTTTTTGAAAAGATCAACAAAATAGACCACTAGCCGGATTAATAAAAAAGAAAAGAGAGAATAACCAAATTGATGCAATAAAAAACGATAAAGGGGATATCACCACAGATTCCACAGAAATTCAAACCATCATCAGAGATTATTACAAACAACTCTATGCACATAAACTAATAAACCTGGAAGAAATGGATAAATTCCTGGACACTTGCCTCCTCCCAAGCCTAAACCAGGAAGAAATTGAAACCCTGAACAGACTCATAACAAGGTCTGAAGTTGAGGCAGCAATTAAGAGCTTACCACTGAAAAAAAGCCCAGGTCTAGACGGGTTCACAGCCAAATTCTACCAGACATACAAAGAGGAGCTGGTACCATTCCTTCTGAAAGTATTCCAAACAATACAAAGAGGGAATTCTTCCCAAATCATTTTATGAGACCAACATCACCCTGATTCCAAAACCTGGCAGAGACTCAACAAGAAAAGAAAACTTCAGGCCAATATCCATGATGAACATACATGCAAAAATCTTCAATAAAATACTGACAAGCCGATTGCAACAGCACATCAAAAAGCTTATCCACCATGATCACGTAGGCTTCATCCCGGGGATGCAAGGCTGGTTGAACATACGCAAGTCTATAAACGTAATTCATCACATAAACAGAACCAAAGACAAAAACCACATGATTATCTCAATCGATGCAGAGAAGGCCTTTGACAAAATTCAACAGCCCTTTATGCTAAAAACCCTCAATAAGCTAGGTATCGATGGAATGTATCTCAAAATAATAAAAGCTATTTATGACAAACCAACAGCCAATATCATACTGAATGGGCAAAAACTGGAAGCATTCCCCTCGAAATGTGGCACCAGACAAAGATGCCCTCTCTCACCACTGCTATTCAATATAGTATTAGAAGTTCTAGCCAGAGCAATAGGCAAGAAAAAGAAATAAAGGGCATTCAAATAGGAAAGGAGGAAGTCAAATTGTCTCTATTTGCAGACGACATGATTGTATATCTAGAAGACCCCAT
>NW_022436982.1:12027026-12166952 GCF_009761245.1 Sapajus apella
TCTACAACCATCTGATCTTTGACAAACCAGACAAAAACAAGCAATGGGGAAAGGATTCCCTGTTCAATAAATGGTGTTGGGAAAGCTGGCTAGCCATGTGCAGAAAGCAGAAACTGGACCTCTTCCTGACACCTTACACTAAAATTAACTCCAGATGGATTAAAGACTTAAACATAAGACCTAACACCATAAAAACCCTAGAAGAAAATCTAGGCAAAACCATTCAGGACATAGGTGTAGGCAAGGACTTCATGACCAAAACACCAAAAGCATTGACAACAAAAGCCAAAATAGACAAATGGGACCTAATGAAACTCCACAGCTTCTGCACAGCAAAAGAAACAGTCATTAGAGTGAATCGGCAACCAACAGAATGGGAAAAAATTTTTGCAGTTTACCCATCTGACAAAGGGCTGATAGCCAGAATTTACAAAGAACTAAAACAGATTTACAAGAAAAAAACTAACAAGCCCATTCAAAAGTGGGCAAAGGATATGAACAGACACTTTACAAAAGAAGACATACATGAGGCCAACAAACATATGAAAAAATGCTCATCATCACTGGTCATCAGAGAAATGCAAATCAAAACAACACTGAGATACCATCTCACGCCAGTTAGAATGGCGATCATTAAAAAATCTGGAGACAACAGATGCTTGAGAGGATGTGGAGAAACAGGAACACTTTTACACTGTTGGTGGGAGTGTAAATTAGTTCAACCATTGTGGAAGACGGTGTGGCGATTCCTCAAGGACCTAGAAATAGAAATTCCATTTGACCCAGCAATCCCATTACTGGGTATATATCCAAAGGATTACAAATTGTTGTACTATAAGGACATGTACACATGAATGTTCATTGCAGCACTGTTTACAATAGCAAAGACCTGGAACCAACCCAAATGCCCATCAACGACAGACTGGATAGGGAAAATGTGGCACATATACACCATGGAATATTAGGCAGCCATCAAAAACGATGAGTTTGTGTCCTTTGTAGGGACATGGATGAACCTGGAAACCATCATTCTCAGCAAACTGACAGAAGAGCAGAAGATCAAACACCGCCATGTTCTCACTCATAGGTGGGTGTTGAAAACTGAGAACACATGGACACAGGGAGGGGAGCACTACACACTGGGGTCAGTTGGGGGGAAATAGGGGAGGGACGGTGCGGGGTGGGGAGCTGGGGAGAGATAGCAAGGGGAGAAATGCCAGACGTAGGTGATGGGGAAATAGGCAGCAAATCACACTGCCATATGTGTACCTATGCAACAATTTTGCATGTTCTTCACATGTACCCCAAAACCTAAAATGCAATAAAATAAATGGGGGAAAATGTTAATCTCCTTTGACAACACCCTCACAGACACACCCAGAACTGATACTTTGCATCCTTCAATCAAATCAAGCTGACACTCAGTATTAACCATCGCACCATGATGTATATATACCACATTTTCTTTATCCACTCATTGGTTGATGGGCATTTAGTTTGGTCCCATAGTTTTTACAATTGTAAATTGTCCTGCTACAAACATGCATGTGCAAGTGTCTTTTTCATATAACTTCTTTTCCTCTGGGTAGACCCCCAGGAATGGGACTGCTGGGTCACATGACAGTTCTGTAAAGAATTGCTATACAGTTTTCCATTGTGCTACTTTACATTCACACACCAGTAGTGTAAAAGTGTTAACTTTTCATCACATCTACACCAGCATCTATTTTTTATTTTATTTTTTAATTATGGCCATTCTGCAGGACCAAGGTGGTATCTTGCTTATTTTTGTATAATGTTAAGAGATGAAGGTCCCGTTTCATTTTTCATCTACATCTGGCTTGCCAATTATCATGCATCATTTGTTAAATAGGGTGTCCTTTCCCCACTGCTTTGGCTGTGGGTTTGTCATAGATGACTTTTATTACCTTGAGGTATGTCTGTTCTATGCCAATTTTGCTGAGGGTTTTAATTATAACTAGATGCAGGACTGTGTCAAATTCAAAAGCTTTTTCTCTGTCTACTGAGATAACCGTATAACTTTTGTTTGAAATTCTGTTTATATGATGTATCACATTTATTGACTTGCCTACGTTAAACCATCACTTCATCTTTGGTATGAAACCCAGTTGATCGTGGTGTATTAGCTTGACAGGCTGTTGAATTTGGTTAACTAGTAATTTGTTGAGTGTTTCTGCATCTATGTATAACAGGGATATTTGCCTGTAGTTTTCTTTGTTATGTTCCTTTCTGGTTTTGGAATTAGGGGGATACTGGCTTCATAGAAAGATTTAGGAAGAATTCCTGCTTTCTCTCTCTTTTGGAAGTTTCAGTAAGATTGGTACCAGTTCTTCTTTGAATGTCTGATAGAATTCAGCTGTGAATCCATCTGGTCTTGGATTTTTTTTGTTGTTGTTGGCAATTTTTAAAAATTACTGTTTCAATCGTGCTACTTGTTAGTGGTCTGTTCAGGGTTTCCATTTCTTCCTGATTTAATCAGGGACAGTTGTGTATTTCCAAGAATTTACCCATCTCCTCTAGATTTTCTAGTTTGTGTGCATAAAGGCGTTCATAGTATCCTTGAATAGTCTTTTGCATTCTGTGGTATTGGTTGTAGTATGTCCCGTTTCATTTCTCATTGAGCTTGTTTGGATCTTGTCTTATTTTCTTGGTTAATCTCACTGATGGTTTATCAATTTTATCTTTTCAAATAATCAGCTTTTTGTTTCATTTATTTTTTGTATTTTCTTGTTTCAATTTCATTTAGTTCTGCTCTGATCTCCATTGTTTCTTTTCTTCTGCTAGGTTTGGGTTTGGTTTGTTCTTGTTTTTCTAGTTCCTTGAGGTGTGACCTTAGATTGTCTATTTGTCCTCTTCTAGATGTTTTCATGTAGGCATTTAATGCTATGAACTCTCCCATTAGCACCACTTTTTCTGTATCCTAGAGGTTTTGATAAGTTGTCACTATAATCATTAGCTCAAAAAAAAATTTTAATTTCCATCTGATTTTATTGTTGACCAAAAGATCATTCAGGAGCTTTAATTTCTATGTATTTGTAGTTTTGAGCGTTCCTTTTGGGGTTAAGTTCCCATTTTATTCCATTGTGATCTGAGATAGTACTTGATATAATTTTGATTTTCTTAAATTTGTGGAGACTTGTTTTGTGGCCTATCATATGTTCTATTGTAGAGAATGTTCCATGTGCTGATAAAAAAAAAATGTACATTCTGCAGTTGTTGGATAGATTGTTCTGTAAATATCTGTTAAGTCCATTTATTCTAGGTTATAGTTTAAATCCGTTGTTTCTTTGTTGACTTTCTGTCTTGATGACCTGTCTAGTGCCATCAGAGGAGTACCGAATCTCCCACTATTATTGTGTTGCTATCTATCTCATTTCTTAGGTCTATTAGTAATTATTTTATATATTTGGGAACTCAAGTGTTAAGTGCATATATATTTAGAGCTGTGATACTTTCCTGTTGGGACTACTCCTTGTATCATTACATAGTGTCCTTCTTTCCTTTAACTGTTGTTGCTTTGAAGTCTGCTTTTTTTCTGATATAAAAATACCTACTCCTACTTGCTTTTGGTTTCCATTTACATGAAATAGCATTTTCCACTCCCTTACCTTAAATTTATGTGAGTCCATGTGTGCCAGGTAACTCTATTGAAGGCCGCAGATACTTGGTTGGTACCTTTTTATCCATTCTGCCATTGTGCATTTTTTTTTAAGTGGAGCATTTAGGTCATTTACATTCAACATCAGTATTGAAATGTGAGGTACTGTTCTATTCATCATGCTGGTTTTTGCCTAAAGACCTTGTTATTTTGCCATTGTATTACTGTTTTATAGGTCTGGTGCAATTTATGCTTTAACGGGGTTCTATTTTGGTGTATTTTGAAGTTTTGTTTCAAGATTTAGGACTCCTTTAAGCATTTCTTGTAGTGCTGGCTCAGTAGTGGCAAATTCAGCATTTGTCGAAAAAGATTCTCTCTCTTTCATTTACGAAGCTCAGTTTTACTGGATACAAAATTATTGGCTGAGAATCATTTTGTGTCAAGTGGCTGAAAATGGGAATCCAATCCCTTCTGGATTCTGGCTTGCTGAGAAGTCTGCTGTTAATCTGATTGGTTTTCCTTTATAGGTTATCTGATGTTTTTGTCTCACAAGATTCTTTATTTCATCTTGACTTTAGATAGCCTGACAAATATGTGCCTAGGTGATCATCTTTTTGCAATAAATTTCCCAGGTGTTCTTTGAGCTTCTTGTATTTGGATGTCTAGATCTTTAGCAAGGCTAGCGAAGTTTTCCTCAATTATTCCCTCAAGTAAGTTTTCCAAACTTTTAGATTTCTCTTCTTTCATAGGAACAGCAATTATTCTTAGGTGAGGCCATTTAACATAATCCCAAATTTCTTCAAGGCTTAATTCATTTTTAAAAAATTATTTTTGTCTGATTCAGTTAATTCAAGAGCCTTGTCTTCAAGCTCTGAAGTTCTTTCTTCTACTTGTTCTAGTCTACTGTTGAAGTTTCCCATTGCATTTTATATGTCTCTAAGCGTGTCTTTCATTTCCAGAAGCTCTGATTGTTTTTTCTTTATATGTATTTCTCTGGAGAAGTTTTCATCCATATCCTGTATTGTTTTTTAAAATTTCTTTTTGCTGGTTTTTACTTCGAATAGCTTAATAATCAGGTTTCTGAATTCTTTATCTGGCAATTCAGAGATTTCTTCTTGGTTTGGATACATTACTAAGGAGCTGCTGTGATCTTTTGGGGGTTTTACAGAACCTGTTTTGTCGTATTACCAGAAATGTTTTTCTGGTTGTCATTTTGGTAGACTATTTCACTGGAGAGGTCTGAAACTCAAGGTCTGCTGTTCAGATTCTCTTGTCCCATGCAGCGATCCCTTGTGGTGCTCTCCCTTTCCCCTAGGGATGCGACTTCCTGACAGCCGGACTGCAGTGACTGTTACTGCTCTTCTGGGTCTAGCCACCCATTGGGGGTACCAGGCTCTAGTCTGGTGCTAGGGGATGTCTGCAATGAGTCCTGCAATATGATCCATCTTCGGGTCTCCAAGCTGTGGCTACCAGCACCTGCTCTGGTAGAGATGGCAGGGAAGCGAAGTAAACTCTGCAAGAGTCACTGGTTGTAGAAATGTTTAGTGTGCTGGCTCTCTTGAATGCTGCTTATGTTAGCAGTGAAGTTGTCATGTGGACACACTCAGGACCTCTGGTTACCCAGGATGTTGCAGCCAGTGCAATTAGGTATTGTCTTCTCCTTCCTGGGATCAGAGTTATTCTTTCATGAGTTGCTGTAATGGCCTGAGTTGACTGGCCTCCAGCCAGGAGGTGGTACTTTCAAGACAGCACCAGCTGCAGTAGTAGCAATGGGCTCTAAGCTTGACCTAAAATGCGCAAAGTAACTATTTTGGTTTCTTGGGCAATAGGCAGGGCCATAAAGCTCTAAAGAGTTTCTGTGTTTTGAGTTCAGCTACCAGGGCAGGTAGGGAGTTACCATCACGTGGCAGCAGGGTTAGGTGGGTCTGGGCTCAGACTCTTCTTGGGCAGGTCTTGCTGCATCTACTGTGGGAATTAGGGGGTGGGGGTGGTTTGTCAGGCCAACGTGTTTATGTTCCAGAGGGGATCTTGGCTGCTTCTGCTTTATCATATATTTCGCCAGGGTAGTGGGGGATATCCAGCAGCAAGAGGCCTCACCCAGCCACCATGCAGTTGGTGAGGCTAGTCTCACTCCCAGGGTGCACTGTTCAGACCTTGCCCCAGGCTGTGAGCTACCCCACTGAGAAAGCAAGCATGGCTTTTGACCTTACCCTTTCCCGTTTGCCTACCCCACTGGCAGAAGCTCCTGCTAGTCCACCCAAGAAAATTTGTGCCCAGCTGAAACCACTAAAATTTCACTCCTTTGCCCTGCGATCCCTCTCCAATTCCAATGGCTGCCTTTCCTGAGGGCCACTGTGAGATATAGTCAGGACTGGACTCAAGGTGGGGACTGGGAGTACATTCAAGGCACTTTCTGCTGCTACTTCTACTTTATATTTCACATAATTCCCTAAATCCATTTCATCTCTAGATAAGTTTAAATCCTTCTCCCATGATCTGGATTTTTAGATTTCCTCAGTGGGGATGTATGTTTGGAGGTAGGTTCTCCCCAACTCACACTTTGAGAACTCAGATTTTTGCCTGTTTTGCTGAATTTGCAGTGGTGTGCCACTTCTTTCAAAGGATCTTTGAATTCTTTTGGTTTTCCTGGTAAGTTCCTACAGTGGTTCTTGGAGCAAAAGATCACAGTGTCTCTATATGCTGTTCTGTCTGTCCATGTGGGAACTGCATGTTAGCCCTGTCTCTTATCTGCCATCTTCCCTATTTCCTGTTACCAGTTTTTTTGTTAACTTTCCAAAGATATTTTATTTGCGTATATTTACATATTTACTTCTTTGTATATATACATTTTTAACATAAATGGTAGAATATGGTACAACCACCGAGTACCTTGCTTGCCACTTGACAATTCATCATGATGGTCCTATTCCGTCAGTACATGAAACATCATGTGGATGTTAAAAGTGAAAATTACCAAGTGGCAGCACCATTTACTAATCAGGTTTTCAGACAATATTTAAAAATCTCTTTCTGAAGGCTTATTTTTGCCTTTTTCTTAAATTGCCTTCCCCAGCATTCTCTCAGTCTTCATGTAGGGTCCTTTAGCTGAATTAATTTGGCTTCAAGGGAGGCTCACTTGTATTACTGAAAATTATCACCCCAGACCCACATTCGCATGTGCTCTATATAGCTTCTTTGTGCTTCCCCCACCTACTTCTAATACTAGTTCCCCAAGTCACTGTATTTTGCCTGATAGCTGACCTCAGATTCATACCAGCATGCATATTCTCTCCTTAGACTATTTCTTCCCAAGGTGTCCCCATTTTGAAGTGGACAAGAATTTTATCCATACTTTATTTCCCCAGGATAGCAAATTATGTGGGCAGATCTGTGTTTCAGAGGTAAGACCAGTAGCTTTCTGATACATTCTGTGGATAACTATCCAGAAACATGCTATACATACATATACAAATTTCATCTGGCACTGAAAAACAAACAAAAAAAAAAGTAAAAAATGTACTTTCCTAAAGTCAGAGAGAATCAATGTGCAGTGGTAAATGTGAAATGGCTTCCCCCAGTACTTAGTTTTAGATTCCAAATTCTCGTTTGAGACTAGAAATATCCCAACTCTGTGTTCTCAGTTTAGGTGTCCTTGCTCTTAACTATAAGGAAATGGGTTTTCTGTGATTATGTAGGGTAAAACATAAATGCTAAAAGAAATCATATACTTTCTATATGCAGGTGTTAACATTATCTGAATGAATAACATGTTTAGGTATTTATATTCTCTAAGTCAACTTATAAGGCTGATTTTATGAGGCAGTTCATCTCTAACAATACTTCTGATCTTTCTAGTTGCATATGACTTTCAAACCTGGGATTGTAAGAGAAGTAGCACATGTGGACTAAGGCAGACTTCTTAGTCATGGTAGCCATTTTTGTCCCTTGGGAACTAACGCTGTGATTCCACACCTTATACCACCACTGGCCTTTTTGTGGGGTTATCCCTACAGTTCTGTGATTTGGCTATAACAGTAGACAGAAGGCTGGGTAGTAATGGCCAAACTAAGCATGAAGGCAACAGTTGCCAATCTGACCATTTTTAGGTGATCAGTAACAGTAATTTAATTCATCAAAGCAGTTACCAGCCATCATGTTCCATAACTGAAAGGCATGGTTCAGAGACTTCATTAAGTATTAACTTTTTCATCCCTCACACAGTCTTATAAGGTACATGCTATCATTATCTTCATTTTACAATAAGATAATTGAAATGCACAGATGTCAAATAATTTGTCCTCTTGGACATAGCTACTTTGTTGAAGAGCAGAGATTTGATCCCAAGTAATCTGTCTCCAGACTGTATACTCTTGAGTAATGTGATATTCTATGTTAAATCATTTAAAAGGTATCCAGACAGCAAAATCAAAGCTTATTAAAAAGGATGGTTGGAACTTTGAGTGGTTCAGCTTAAAATGAATTAGAGTAACAGAGCATTATTAACAAGAGCAAATAACTCTTCATAAGACTTTGTATAATATAAAGCAAACTTGAGTGAGGGTATGGGGCCACCTGCTCTGCCAGTTAGACAAATGCCAGATGCCACCCCAAGTCCATATAATTTATTCTGGTACACCTTCTAGAAAGACTACATACCTCTCTTGTTTTGGGGCAAAACGGCTCGGCCATTGGAATATGGCACACTCCTCTGGCACAAGAATGACTTCCATCATAGAAGGACTGTGGTCTCATAGTGGTCCTATGAAATTAAGCAAAAAAGGTTTTTGTTTGTTTTATTTTAAGGCCATCTTTCCATCTTCCAAGGGCTGGTGAGTCAGCTTTATCTAAGTCAATCTTTTGGTCTTTACTCCAGACTCAATTGCTCTGGATAAGCTGAAGACAATTTGTTTATAAAAGCTTCAGGGTGATATTCAGCTTTTTTGGCCCTGAGCTGGCGGCAACACACCGCACAACAAGAATTAGTGTCTGTGGTCTGGCAGCCGTGATGCAGTAACCACGGTGCGGTGGACTGCAGGTACAACTCAACTCTGGGCTCAGAACGGCAGGTAAAACACTTAGGAAGTCAATACGAAAATGTTTCATCATCACAGATGTGGAAAACCATATAGTGAACATATACATGTCACCATATACACATCACCCAGATTTCAACAGTTTCTGAAATTTTGTTGAACTTGCTTCCTCTGTTAGCTTTTTCACAGACACAAACCCCAGGCTTTGACTCAGAGCAGATGCAAATTTCCCCAATGTCTTAAAACAATTTTTTAAAACAGTTGTTTTATTGGTTTCAAACAAGGTACTTACCTTGCATTTAATTATCATATTTCTAAGAGTAATTCTTGCCTGTATCCCCAACTATATTTTTTAATGCCAGTGACCCACTGAAATAGCCACTTGTCCTGCTCCGTATTTAGGAATCTTTCTGTTTGCTGTCTTAGATTTTTTCTCTCCTAGCTGTAATTAATTCTAAAGTATCTTAGTTCAAGTTTTATGACAAAACAGTTTTGAATCCATGAGAGGCTAAAATTAATCTAGCACCAAGTCACCTAGAAATTTCTTGCTAGAAGTTTTCAGAACAAGCCACTTTCTCTATGCATTCAATTATTCCAAATTTGAACTGATGAATAACACAGGGAAGAGGGGACAGCACGGGAGATAATGGTCAAGGGAAGCCACCAGGGGCAGGTAGATAACATAATGTCCTCTTCCAGGGGTGGGAGATAGCACTGAGAAATAGTTTCACTGGCTCCGTTTATACAGCTGGCATGTCTACTCGCCGAAATTAACCTGTTACTTCCAGTCCACCACACACTAAACAGTGGCACTGAAGCCACCTCACTCTGAGATAAGGCTTCAGCGTTCTAGAGGAATGAAAACACCATCCAAGCTTCTCCCAACCCTGTCATATGTGCTTTAGGGGAAATGCGAAGTTAACCCCAAAGCAATTCCAGATGGAGTTGAAGAACAGGTCAAATGACTGTTTGAGCCTGTATAAACAGAGGCTTTTCTCTTTTTGAAAGATTAACCAATAAAACAATGCCACGTACTCAACTTCAGCTCTGGCTTTGTTTCAGCCTTTGATGAGTCAAGCATTAGCAACATCCCTACTTATAACTATGATATAAAATCAAAACAGGGCCACAAAAGCCTCCAGTGGCTATACTCCAACTAACTTCCACACCATAATGCCTGCATCTCATCTACCTCTGCCTATCTCCTGACTATCCCCACGCATCTGCCTTGGAACACCCCCCCCCACCACCTTTGCTTTGAACTTTTTAACCTTAAGAATAAGATGTACTTATGTTAAGCTTCATGCAACGTTAATATGCACATGATACTTATTAACTACAGTCTTAATTTCCTCTCACAGGTGGAACATTTTGCATTTTTCCTTCTCAACAAAGCTCCCCAACTACTAGCTATGTGACTTATACCAGATTGCCCTTTTTGACTCTTCATTTTCCAATAAGTAAACATAGTATTCACCCGTCTATTTTACAAGGGTGTTAGGAAGATTGTATCAACCAAGACGTCCAGATATCCCACTGCAGCTCACAATTGTGGGTCTGGGAAAGAGACAGAATTGGAGTCAGCACCAGATGGAGCCTCACAACCCTCAACCTTGTAAGAGGCAAGAAAAGAGGGTAGCCCTGGGGAAGAAGCAAGGCCTTAAAGTCGTTTTTGGGCTATACTATCAAGATGCTAGAAGGGAAGGTACAGATGAGAAACACCTCTTACAGTTTGCCCACCTGTTTGTGGTTCTCTGCATCAACTTAAGTGTCAATATATTCCGTATTAAAACGTTTAATGATCTAAACTTAAATTCCTACAAATAGCAACATACCTGCACAGTATAACATGATGAGGCACTGTTAATGCTGAATGAAATGCTGATCAAGAGCAATGGGATTTATAATCACAGTTGAGGACAGTGGATTATGCTCCCAAACGAAATTCTAGAATGAAATGTGTAAAATTTTAATAGCACCCCACCAGTCCTCTTTCTGAAGGTATCTATCAGAGAAATCAGAAGTTTTACAACTTAGCAAGAAGCCTGGAATAAGCCTGCTGGTCACACCCCACAAAGTGGGGACTGTTGCCCAATCGAGCCTGCCTGTTGCCTTCCAAGTTCCAGCCAAAACAGCTCTTCTATATTCGGAATCATATTTCTCCCTCATGCTGAGTTTTCTGAGTGATATGGAGAAAACACAGGAAATGTAGTTTTGCCCCTGGATTTGAATGAACTTTTGGGTGGTCTTGGGCAAATTACTCAGCTTCTTCAAGTTCTTTCTTCGTGAGGTATTAGCAACATCCCTACTGCTATGGTCTGAAGGTTTGTGTCCTCCCAAAATTCCTATGTTGAAATCCAAACTCCCAAGAGGTGATGGTATTAGGAGATGGAGCCTTTTGGAGGTGATTAAGCAGATTCTTCATGATTGGGATCAGAACCCTTATAAAAGAGACCGAAGAGAGCTAGGTCATCCTTCTACCACCATGTGAAGGTGCCATCTGTGAGAAAGTGGGTCCTCACCAGACACCAAATCTGCTGGCAACTTTTTTTGGACAGCCTCCAGAACTGAGAAATTTCTGTTGCTTAGAAGGTACTCAGTCTATGGTATTCCATTATATCAACCAGAACAGACTAAGACACACATGTACACCCTTGCTTAAATATAAAAACAAGGCTGCAAAAACCTCCAGTGGCTACCTCCCAATAGACTATGATATAATAACATGTCCATTTTAGATTTCAAATATGCACCCCCCCAAAGATGTCCATATGCTAACCCTTAGAACCTATGAATATTACTTTAGATAGCAAAGGGGAACTAACATAGCAAATGGAATTAAGGTTGCTAACAAGCTGATCTTAAAATGGAAAGGTTATTCTGGATTAACTAGGTAGATGGCATGTATTCACATGGGTCCTCACATGTGCAAGACGGAGGCAGAAGTCAATATCATCATGATGAGAGGTGAGGACTCCATTGCCACTGCTGGCTTTGTAGATGAATGAGAGCAATAAGCCAAGGAATGTGAGTGGCAAAGGGCAGGGAAATTGATTCTCCCCTAAGTCTCCAGAAAGGAATGCAGTCTTGCTGACAACTTTTTAAAATTCAGTGAGACCCACAATACACTCCTAACCTACAGAAATAAAAGATAAGTCCCCTTACTCTTGCTTTAACCAGTAAAGGCAAGGGGACTAATTTTTATCTGCCCATTAGCTTGGGATCCTACTGGAAAACATGGATTTCAGGAACTGACTGATCTACTGGTTTTACCACTCATTAGCTGTGTACCTCTGGGAAAGTCACTCTCATCTCTCTGCACCTCAGTTACATCAGTTTCCTTAAATTTAAGGGAGTAATCTCACTTACCTTATAAAGTCCCCGTCACGAACTGAATAAGACAACATGAAGCACGTACTTGGCACTAGTCACTATCATTTATGGAAAATATGCTTCTGGACGTTTCTTCTGCCAACCCAAAAGAATGACATTTTGATGGGTCTCAAGTCAAGGGTACCCAACAAATTGCTTGAGGCAGTCAAGCAGGGATATGTGATAAGAAAAGTCAGTAGACAAAAAAAAATGCCTATAGAAGAGTAAAGGAGACGAAATAATGTGTGTTGGCAAGAGAAATGAGTTCAAGACAGTCAAAGAGAGAACAGTGGCACCTTCAGACAAAGAAAAGGGGAAAAGCAGCCTAGAAATAGATTGACTAGTAGGTTGTTTCTTGAATCAAGATTCTTACATTGGCTTAAAGACAGCTGTTAGTTAATATCTTTCCTTTGAGGAAATGTGGTGTTGCAAACAAGCTGAGGACAAACACCCATCCCCCAGCAGAAGCAAACACAATCATCGACTTCTGCGGAGCTCTCAGAATATGGTCTGTATCCACAACAAGACCCAACATGCAGAATCCTGAGTCAATTAATTTACTGGCAGAGCAGAATAATGGCTGCTCATAAGGAAGATGGTTTAGGAGAAGTGAATCTACCCATCATTTAGAATATATCCCAAGAATCAAACAGCAGCATGAATGGGCAGTTCTGTCAGAAAAATTCTGACAGAAACAACATCAGACTAAGAAGCAGAACAAGTCTGTCTTAATAACCAGAAGGAAGTCAGGCTCACACAGGTAATTCTAGCACTTTCGGAGGCCAATGTGGGTGGATCCTTTGAGTTTAGACATTCAAGACCAGCCTGGGTAACAGCAAAATCCTGTCTCTACAAAAACATATGAAAAATTAGTTGAGTGTAGTGTCACACGTTTGTAGTCCCAGCTACTTGGGAGGCTTAGGTGTCAAGATCACCTGAGCCCGGGAGGTCAAGGCTGCAGTGAGCTGTAATGCCAGTGTATTCCAGTTTGGGTAACATAGTGAGATCTTGTCTCAAAAAAAAAAAAAAAGAAGAAAGTGAAAAGTTATGAATTTAGATCAACATCATTAAGATCCTCCTACTGCTCTGATATCAAGAGTGCTCCTAAATGCTCATGGTGGCATAAAAAAGGAAAAAAACCAGTGGATGTTTATATCCCAGCCAGGTAAGGCTGCTTAATAAACAGGGACCATAGTTTTCCCTTATTTTCTATTATATTTAATAAGATCATGCTAAACAGTGTACAAGAATAAAAATTCTAGCTCTACATAGGTGGTGACAATACTCTCTTTGGGCTTCAGTTTTCTCACCTTTTGTAAAAGGGAAGGATAAGGTAGATAGAAGATGTCTGCTAGAACCGTAATAATGAGCAGTGTCAGAAACATAGTAAGGGCCTAAGTTTCCTCAACTATAAACTGGAAATATGACTGCTGTATGCAAATAATGGGATTAACTGATTGTGACACCTAATAAAAACTCAAAAACTGGTAGTATAGGATTTTTAATAACAGGATCTATGATGAGAAGTTATGAAACAGAACCTAAGAATGAACCTCATCCAGGGGAGTAGTGGACACCACTTCAAGGACAGCTACAGACAAGAGGATGACAAAGAATGGGGACTCACATAATTGGGGAAAGGGAAGGTGAAGGAAGGCGGTGAGTTTATGCCTAAGTTTCTGTCTTCCCTATAAAGGTGGAGGTGACATTCTCAGCTCAAGAGTGAGGGAATTGAGCAAGAAGAGGTAAGAACAGTAAGGGTTAAAAATCGCTGCTGACAGGAAAGAGAGAAAGAGCTAAACAAAGGCTCCTTGTGTAACTATTAGTCATAAAACACTTTCTAGTCATTAAGAGATAGAAACTCCCAACCTCTGGGCCCAGAGCTTTATGCTATGAAATAAAGTTCTAGGGGAAGCCCAAGGCAGGGCTGTCTCTGGGAGAAGGAAACAGACTGACATAACTGATCCCTCAGCACTGTGTTTACAGTGGGACTTTCCTGATGAGTAAGAATGCATGACAAAAGCACAGTTGAACCTCTCCCAGTTCTAATAAGAAAACAAGTTGAAGAAATAATCTGGGGAGGGGAGGATACCACAGCTTTTAGGAATCAATTCAACACACTCATTTAGCAGGTGAGGACAGTATATGACAAAGGAATTTCACAGCACAGCCAGGAAAGAATTTTGGATGTCCTCGCTTCTAAGCTGGGATTCTTTCACTGCATTCTTTGAGAGGGAGAGAATCCAAACATGGGCCTTAGAAACTACAGGCCAACATGTTAACCACGTTTTATAGAAACTACTTAGCACCAGGAATCACACTATGTTTCCTTTAATATTCACCTTTGGGTCATATTTTTCTCATTGAAAATAAAATCACTATTTGCAAAACATTCCTGATAAACAACCCTATTAAAAAAGAAATCTCATCCTTCTCCTTACTAGTATGTTTGCAAGTTTCACCTTGAGCTATTTTTGACAGTGATAGCAGTTGAGCAAGTCCTACTCAACTGATTTTTTTTTTTTTTTTAATGCAGCTGGGAGCAGTGGCTCATGCCTATAATCCCAGCACTTTGGGGAGGCCAAAGCAGGAAGACTGTTTGAGGACAGGAGTATGAGACCAGCCTGGGCAACATAGTGAGACCCCTATCTCTAAAAAAAAAAAAAAAAGAAAAGAAAAAGTAGCCAAGCATACTGGCCTATTCCTGTAATCCCAGCTACTGGAGGGGCTGAGGTGTGAGGACTGCTTAAGCCCAGGAGGTTGAGGTTGCAGTGAGCCATGATCAGGCCACTGCACTCTACCCCAGGCAACAAAGAAACTAAAAAAAAAAAACAAAAAACAACAAAAAAAAACAGGAAGTAGGATCCAAGATGGCCAAATAGGAACAGCTCCGGAGTGCAGTTCCCAGCAAGAACAACACAGAGGGTGAGTGCCGACCGCATTTCCAAACAAATTTTCACTGCGCACAGACCAGGAGATCCCCAGGCCAAAAAGTGCCAGGAGTGTTCAGCATGGCAGTTTCAACCAGTGCAGGGTTGGTGCACAGAAACTCACACAAATCTGGGCAGCCGTTTCAACTGGAGCCTGGAATGCCTGGGAGACAGAGCCCCCCCATTCACCTGAAAGGGAAGAGGCAGAGACAGGGCAATCTGGCTCGATGGGTACCACCCCCACAAAACAAGCAATCTGAAACACTCTGGATTGAGAATTTCGCAGCAAGCGCAGCTGGACACAGGACAGTCCACCTCAGAGGGAGGAAGGGCGACCACCACTATCGAGGCAGTCCGCCACTACTGAGACAGTTCACACAGCAGCTGGGCAAAGCCTGCGGCAGCTCAGCAACACCTATGCTGGCAGACTGTGACTAGGCTACTCCGTGTGGGGCAGGGCATCTATGAAAAAAGGCAGCAGCACGACAGGAACTTATAAATAAAGCTGACCTTCCTAGGACAGAGCACCTGGGAAAAGAGGTGGTTATGAGTTCCACTGCAGCAGACTTAAAAGTACCTGTCAAGCAGCTCTGCACGAAACAACGGAGCTCCCAGAAGAGCACTTGAGCTCTGATAAGGGACAGACTATCTTCTCAAGTAGCTCCCTGACCCTGGTATACCCAAAGAGACACATCATAAAGGAGAGCTCAGGCCAACATCTGGCAGGTACCCTTCTGGGACGAAGATAACAAGACGAAACTAGCAGCAACCCTTATTGTTCTGCAGCCCCTGTGGGTGATCTCCAGGCAAGCAGGGTATGGAGTGGACCTCCAGAAGTACTGCAGCAGAGGGGCCTGTTAGAAGGAAAACTAAGAAACAGAAAGAAATAACTTCATTATTAACAAAAAGGACATCAACTCAGAGGCCCCATCCGAAAGTCACCAACTACAAAAACCACAGGTAGATAAAGCCACTAAGATGGGAAGAAACCAGTGCAAAAAGGATGAAAACACCAAAAACCAGAATGCCTCTCCTCCTCCAAAGGATCACAACTCCTCACCAGCAAGGGAACAAAGCTGGATGGAGAATGAGTCTGATGAATTCACAGAAACAGGCTTCAGAAGGTGGGTGCTAACAAAGTTCTCAGGGCAAAAAGAACATGTTCTAACCCAATGCAAAGAAACTAAGAACTCAGAAAAAAGGTCCCTAGATGAGATGCTAACTAGAATCAACAGCTTAGAGAAGAATATAAATGACCTGATGGAGCTGAAAAACACAGCACGAGAACTTCGCGAAGCATACACAGGTTTCAATAGCCGAATCGACCAAGCAGAAGAAAAGATATCAGAGATTGAAGATCAATTCAATGAAATAAAACAAGAAGGCAAGAATAGAGAAGAAAGAGTGAAAAGAAATGAACAAAGCCTCCAAGAAATATGGGATTATGTGAAAAGACCTAATCTACGTTTGATAGGTGTACCTGAATGTGACAGAGAAAGAATCCAAGCTGGAAAACACTCTTCAGGATATTATCCAGGAGAACTTCCCCAATGTAGCAAGCGAGGCCACCATTCAAGTCCAGGAAATACAGAGAACACCACAAAGATATTCTTCAAGAGCAACCCCAAGGCACATAATTGTCAGATTCACCAGGGTTGAAATGAAGTAAAAAATGCTAAGGGCAGCCAGAGAAGTCAGTTACCCACAAAGGGAAGCCCATCAGACTCACAGTGGATCTCTCGACAGAAATGCTACAAGCCAGGAGAGAGTGGGGGCCAATATTAAACATCCTTAAAGAAAAGAACTTTCAACCTAGAATTTCATATCCAGCCAAACTAAGCTTCACACGTGAAAGAGAAAGAAAATCCTTTATGGACAAGCAATTGCTCAGGGATTTCGTCACCACCAGCCCTGCCTTACAAGAGCTCCTGAAAGAAGCACTACATAAGGAAAGGAACAACCAGTACCTGTCACTGCAAAAATGTACCAAATGGTAAAGACCATCGAAACAATGAAAAAAATGCATCAACTAACGGGCAAAACATCCAGCTAACATCAAAATGGCAGGATCAAATTCACACATAACAATATTAACCTTAAATGTAAATGGGCTAAATGCTGCAATCAAAAGACACAAACTGGCAAACTGGATAAAAAGTCAAGACCCATCGGTGTGCTGTATTCAGGAAACCCATCTCCTGTGCAAGGACACACGTAAGCTCAAAATAAAGGGATGGAGGAAGATTTATCAAGCAATGAGCAAAAAAAGGGCAGGAGTGGCAATACTAGTCTCTGATAAAATGGTCTTTAAATGAATAAAGATCACAAGAGACAAAGAAGGGCATTACATAATGGTAAAAGGATCAATGCATCAAGAAGAGCTAATGATCCTAAATACATACACACCCAATACAGGAGCACCCAGATACATAAAGCAAGTTCTTAATGACCTACAAGGAGACTTAGAGTCCCAAACAATAATAGTGGGAGACTTTAACACTCCACTGTCCACATTAGACAGATCAATGAGACAGAAAATTAACAAGAATATCCAGGACTTGAACTCAGATCTGGACACAGTGGACCTAATAGACATCTACAAAAATCTCCACCCCAAATCCCCAGAATATACATTCTTTTCAGCACTGCATTGCACCTACTCTAAAACTGACCACATAATTGGAAGTAAATCACTCCTCAGCAAATGCAAAAGAACAGAAATCATAACAAACAGTCTCTCAGACCACAAGGGCAATCAAATTAGAACTCAGAATTAAGAAACTAACTCAGAACTGCACAACTTCATGGAAACCGAATGACTGCCTCCTGAATGTCAACTGGATAAACAATGAAATGAAGGCAGAAATAAAGATGTTCTTTGAAACCAACAAGAATGAAGACACAACGTACCAGAATCTCTGGGACACATTTAAAGCAGTGTCTAGACGGAAATTTATAGCAAAAAATGCCCACATGAGAAGCAAGGAAAGATCTAAAATTGACACCCTATTGTCAAAATTGAAAGAGATAGAGGAGCAAGATCAAAAAAACTCAAAAGCAAGCAGAAGACAAGAAATAACTAAGAACAGAGCAGAACTGAAGGAGACAAAGACACAAAAAACCCTTCAAAAAATCAATAAATCCAGGAGCTGGTTTTTTGAAAAGATTAACAAAACAGACAGACCACTAGCCAGATTAATAAAAAAGAAAAGAGAGAAGAATCAAATAGATGCAATAAAAAACGATAAAGGGGATATCACCACTGATTCCAGAGAAATACAAACTATATTCAGAGACAAACAACTCTATGCACATAAACCAGTAAACCTGGAAGAAATGGATAAATTCCTGGACGCTTGCACCCTCCCAAGCCTAAACCAGGAAGAAGTTGAAGCCTTCAACAGACCAATAACAAGGGCTGAAGTTGAGGCACTAATTAAGAGCCTAACCAAAAAAAGTCCAGGTCCAGATGGGTTCACAGATGAATTCTACCACACATACAAAAAGGAGCTGGTACCATTCCTTCTGAAACTATTTCAAACAATCCAAAAAGTGGGAATCCTTCCCAAATCATTTTATGAGACCAACATCATCCTGATACCAAAACCCAGCAGAGACTCAACAAAAAAAGAAAACTTCAGGCCAATATCTATGATGAACATAAATGCAAAAATCTTCAACAAAATACTGGCAAACCAATTGCAACAGCACATCAAAAACCTTATCCATCACGTTCAAGTAGGCTTCATGCCAGGGATGCAAGGCTGGTTCAACATACCAAGTCTATAAACGTAATCCACCACATAAACAGAACCAAAGACAAAAACCACGATTATCTCAATAGATGCAGAGAAGGCCTCTGACAAAATTCAACAGCCCTTTATGCTAAACACCCTCAATAAACTAGGTATCAAATTAACATATCTCAAAACAATAAAAGCTACTTTTGACAAACCTACAGCCAATATCATACTGAATAGGCAAAAACTGGAAGCAATCCCTTTGAAATTCGGCACTAGACAAGGATACCCTCCCTCACCACACCTATTCAATATAGTATTGGAAGTTCAAGCCAGACCAATTAGGCAAGAAAAAAAAAAGGGTATTCAATTAGGAAAGGAGGGAGTCAAATTGTCTCTATTAGCAGATGACATGATTGTCTATTCAGAAGACCCTATCATCTCGGTCCAAAATCTTCTGAAACTGATAAGCAACTTCAGCAAAGTCTCAGGATACAAAATCAATGTGCAGAAATCACAAGTATTTCTATACACCAATAACAGCGAATCAAATCACAAGCAAACTCCCATTCACAACTGCTACAAAGAGAATAAAATACCTAGGAATACAACTAACAAAGGATGTAAAGGACCTCTTCAAGGAGAACTACAAACCACTGCTCAAGGAAATAAGAGGACACAAATAGGTGGATAAACATTCCATGCTCATGGTTAGGAAGAATCAAGATCATGAAAATGGCCATATTGCCCAAAGTAATTTATAGATTCAATGCTATCCCCATCAAGCTCCCAATGACCTTCTTCACAGAACTGGAAAAAAAACACCCTAAACTTCATATGGAACCAAAAGTGAGCCCACATATCCAAGACAATCCTAAGCAAAAAGAACAAAGCTGGAGGTATCCCGCTACCCAATTTCAAACTATACTACAAGGCTACAATAATCAAAACAGCATGTTACTGGTACCAAAACAGAAATACAGACCAATGGAACAGAAGACAGGCCCAGGAGACAACACCACACATCTACAACCGTCTGATCTTTGACAAACCTGACAAAAACAAGCAATGTGGAAAGGATTCCCTGTTTAATAAATGGTGTTGGGAAAACTGGCTGGCAGTGTGCAGAAAGCAGAAACTGGACACCTTCCTGACACCTTACACTAAAATTAACTACAGATGAATTAAAGACTTAAACATAAGACCTAAAACCATAAAAACCCTAGAAGAAAACCTAGGCAAAACCATTCAGGACATAGGCATAGGCAAGGAGTTCATGACTAAAACACCAAAAGCACTGGCAACAAAAGCCAAAAAGACAAATGGGACCTAATTAAACTCCAGAGCTTCTGTACAGCAAAGGAAATAATCATTAGAGTGAACTGGCAACCAACAGAACAGGAAAAAATTTTTGCAATCTACCTATCTGACAAAGGGTTAATATCCAGAATACACAAAGAACTAAAACAGATTTACAAGAAAAAAAACCCATCCAATGTAGGAGAAGGGTATGAACAGACACTTTTCAAATAAGACATATAAGAGGCCAACAAACATAAAAAAATGCTCATCATCACTGATTATTAGAGAAATGCAAATCAAAACCTCAATGAGATACCACCACACGCCAGTTAGAATGGCGATCATTAAAAAATCTGGAGACAACAGATGCTGGAGAGGATGTGAGAAATAGGAAAACTTTTACACTATTGGTGGGAATGTAAACTAGTACAACCATTGTGGAAAACAGTGTGGCACTTCCTCAAGGACCTAGAAACAGAAATTCCATCTGACGAAGCAATTCCATTACTGGGTATATACCCAAAGGATTATAAATCATTCTATTATAAAGACACATGCACATGTATGTTTATGGCAGCACTGTTTACAATAGCAAAGACCTCGAACTAACCCAAGTGCCCATCAATGATAGACTGTATAAAGAAAATGTGGCACATAAACACCATGGAATACTATGCAGCCATAAAAAAGGAAGAATTTATGTCCTTGTAGGGACATGGATGAATCTGGAAACCATAATTTTCAGCAAAATGACACAAGAACAGAGAATCAAACATGCATGTTCTCACTCATAGGTGAGTGTTGAAAATGAGAACATGCGGACACAGGGAGGGAAGCATCACACACTCGGGTCTTTTGGGGGGGGGCAAGGGGCAAGGGAGGGATAGCGGTGGGGTGGGGAGGTCAGGGAGGGATAACATGGGGAGAAATGCCAGATGTAGGTGACGGGGGGATGGAGGCAGCAAACCACATTGCCATGTGTGTACCTATGCAACAATCCTGCACGATCTGCACATGTACACAGAGCCCAAAGTTCAATTAAAAAAAAAAAAATCATGTGAAACAGAACTGCAGAGCAGAAATACCAACTGAATTCCTGAATAACATCTATGTTGCAATTGTTTCCTCAGGTACAAAGGGAAATTGTATCTATATCCAACCTATAGATATGTATTTGTAATATATATGTATGTAAATGTCAGTGTACTTATAGTATTTATATTTTTGAATGAACATCGTTATATAATATACATTCAAAGAATGATGAGATTCATTTGTATATAAAAAGTTTTTAGCTTATCTGAAAAGAATTTGGTTTAATTGTACCATTCTTACAAAGGCGTTGATTCATTCAACAAGCACATCAAACAAATATTCTGGGTCAAACATGAAAAAAAAGATACCATGTGGGCATCTTTTCAAACAGTTTATAGACCTAGATGCTCTTCTTAGATTTCATAACAAAATGGTGTACTGATTTCCTACAATCATCAGGATTGATGGTAAAGGGGAAGAAGAGCAAGTATAGAAATTGCTAGAATCCCCAGCCCATGTACCTTTAACGGCATGGACAGTTAGCAGCTGGGGTTGAAAGAAAGGCTGTATCATCAGTTCTCCCATACTTACAAATCAATGTGTAGAGGTATCTAAAAAGAACTTGGCTAGAAAATGGAGGGCCCATGCACCCCAAGTACAGGAGGAGACAACACAATCTCACACTTTGAATAAAGCAGCTGGTGGGGAAACAGTCTTCCTTTGCTCCAATGGCAAAAATCTTATTAGAAACCAATTCTGTGCACCACTTTATAATGCATCATTGAAGTCCAGCTTTAAAAGTAGATTGGATCTGGGAGGCAGGAAAGAGTCACGCCTTTCTTCTGCACGGCTGATGAGTAAAAACTAAGCAAAGGCCCAGCGATGTGTAGTCACGCTTCTAAACTTCTCTAAGTCTCATTTGCTTTGGCTCTTTTATGAGGTCATTTCCCCCCATTAACAGAACTTCTTGCTTCAGTTTCCCATAAGTGACTCCGTGAGAGCCAGGTGTGCACACATACAAGGGTGTGTACCACAGGAGAGAAGTTCCAAAATTACGAATCTTGGAGTACATGAGAGTTCATATGAGAGCTTTTTAATGTATAAATAGCCTGATGACTTTCTTTTAGGACAGACCAAAGGTCAAATACTTTCTCCAGTTCAAATTGACTGTTTAATCACTGCAAAGAGGTGGAACAAATACCACTCCTAACCATCTTTTATCCTCGGTGAACAAATGACTTGTGGCTCTAATAATGGGGACCTCATACAAGTTAAAAGAAATGGATTAATCAAACAGAATCCAGCAGGAGGCATAGGCATTGAAGAAACCTACTGCAGACAAGCCTCCTAAAAGTTCTTGGTATAGATTCCTATTTTCCTATTTTTAATTTCTGGTTTGTGAAGAACACTGCACACAGAGCCCACGACTTATGGCAAGGAAGAAACAGGAATCCCATCCCTGTGCAACAAACAGGAGAAAATGAAAAATATAGCACATTCTTTTGGAACTTAAGTTCTAGACCAAGATATATGTTGCTTTCTATGGATGCTCTACTCACAAATTAAAGATGATTATTTTCACTTCAATTTCTATGGAATTTCCTTGAATATTTGAGAAAGACATAAAGACTAACTGTACCTATGCAAACATATTTGGGCCCACTGCACTCTCTACCTCTTTTTCCAGGGCACACATCTGGGACTCCCCTTTTCTCATGCTCAGGCTTTTAAACTTCATCAGCTGTAATGCAGCATGAGATAAAGGAGACAAAAAAGGTTTTCAGGAAAGAATGACTTTTCTTGTAAAACAGCTTCCAGCATAGTCAAAGTCCTTCAAGAGAAATCTAATGTTTCTAAAAACAACCCTAAAAATGAGAGCCACATGTCTTTCTTAAATCTGATGTTGGTCCCCTGCCCTGCTCATGCTGGCATGAAGGAAAAGAAAGTGACGGGCTTTAGCTTGGCCATCAATAAAATAAGAATAGCCGTATTGTTAAACAATTTCACTACCCTTTGAAAAACACTTTAGGATGAGGATTTTTTTTTTTTTTTCTGAGACAATGTGCTGACAAAGTTATGGCAATAGGCCAATGTGCGTGGTTCTAGATAAGTCCCTGGAGAGAATATACAGGCAGTGTAGGGAAAAGGAACCTGGGCCAGGGACAGTGGCTCACACCTGTAATCCCAGCACTTTGGGAAGCCAAGGTGAGTGGATCATTTGAGTCCTGGAGTGCGAGACCAGCCTCGCCAACATGGTAAAACCCAGTCTCTACTAAAAATACAAAAATTAGCCAGGCATGGTGGTGCATGCCTGTAATCCCAGCTCCTCAGGAAGCTGAGGCACAAGAATTGTTTAAACCCGGGATGTGAGGTTACAGTGAGCAAGACTGCACCACTGCACTCTACCCTGGACGACAGACCGAGACTGTCTCAAAAGAAAAAAAAAAAAAAGAGAGAGAGAGAGAGAGGGATGGTGCAATTCAGCCCTCCATCTGGAGGAAGGAACCAACACATCGTGGGTAAAGTGATTGCCCAGGGCCAGTAGTGAGTCAAAATGAAACCTCCACCTGATTCAATGCTCCTGCCCCAACTGCCCTGGGGGGTGGCTTTACAGAATGTTATGATTCTGTTAAACAAGTTGAGGCTGTAGGTATGACTCTGGGAAACCCCAAGCTAAAAATGGCACAGCCTGTAACTCACTATTTTTGTCTGATGTCATCAGCAAGTGAAGGTAGGAGGTGCCTGTTTCTACACACCAAGATTCACTTTGCTAACAAATGTGCTATCAGGCAAACATATACAGGGCATTACCCACAAGGCAAAAAGTTCTGATTTTCTTCTACTATGAGATGTTCAAACCTATAATGAATCATATATATGCCCAAGCCTGGTTAATTAGAAGCCACTCAGCTCAGTCAAAGGCAGTAGCACTTAGAAGATAAAGTAATATGATGTGAGCCACTTACCTATGTAACTTTAAAATTTCTACTGGTCACTGAAAAGGTAAACAGGTAAAATTAACTTTAAAATCTTGTCTAACCTAATATATTCAAAATGTTAACACTGCAAATATGCAATCAATGTAAAAACTGAGATTTCATGCTAACTTATATTCTCTTAGGATCATTCTTTTTTTTTTTTTTTTTTTGAGATGGAGTTTCACTCTTTTTGCCCAGGCTGGAGTGCAATGGAGTGATCTTGGCTCATGTAACCTCTGCCTCCTGGGTTCAAGCGATTCTCCGGCCTCAGTCTCCCGAGTAGCTGGGATTACAGATGACTGCCACCATGCCCAGCTAATGTTTTTGTATTTTTAGTAGAGACGGAGTTTCACCATGTTGGCCAGGCTGGTCTCGAACTCCTGATCTCAGGTGATCTGCCTGCCTCATTCCCCAAAAGTGTTGGGATTACAGGAGAAAAGAACCTGTTAAAAGAAGGATCCTTGGCTGGGCTTGGGGCTTGGGGCCCAGCCAAGGATCCTTCTTTTAACAGGTTCTTTTCTCCTGTTGTTGTAAAGTAGTGTCAACTAGTTCACCCTCCAGCCAGTATTCCCACACTCTCAATGATGGCACTCGGTTATTGAGCAGGTTAACTAACACATGCAAGATCCCACAAAAGGCACTTGTTAGAGACTTTGAACTTCCAAGGAAACATTAAGATGGCAGGTTATCCATATGGCTCATAAACAGACAAATACTAGAAGACCTTAAGGTTACCTGGCTAAGATGTGCTACGATAGAATGAAACCAGATCTGATGGAAATACCTCTTCTCTTTCTAGTCTCCATCTTCTGACCCAACTGCTTTCTTGAAAGAGCCAGTATGTGAAATATCTACATTTAAGACATGTGAGTACAAGATCTGGGAAATGCAACAGTGTATAGTTATACCATTTAAGTAGCAAACTAACCCAAGACTTAGTGCCCAATTCAGACTTTACAGTATCATCTATAATACTTTATAAATCTGGATCACCCTGAATATGGAGTTTTGTATTCTGTTCTATTTAGCAATCATATTATAATCATTTTCATAAGCTATTACCTCCAAACACATGGATGTTGACAGCTACTGAGATTTTGATTAAGATGTCTCCAAAACACAGACTCTAGCCTGCCCCCTATTCAAATGACTGTTCAATCCCTCAAAAAATACTGACAGAGCAAAGACAGGCCAGGAACTGTTGTGGGTGTTGGTGATATGGTGCAAACAGGACAGACAGGGCTTTTGACCTCACATGGCTTATATTCTAGAGGGAAACAGGCATAAATATATAGTATCAGGTACAAATAAATGAAAAGAACATAACGCAGGGTGAGAGACATGTAATCATTTTAGTCTAACCCTATTATTTATTAGGTTGAACCACATGAAACTGCTGATATTCAACCATTTCTGACCTACAGAATGGGCAATTTCATAAGTTTCATGCCATCAGGAAACAACCAAGAATGCTTCTGATGGACGGGAAATTATAATGAATCCCTGAAAGGCAAGAAGGCACAGTGGCCTGGACTGGACAAATATCTCTCCCATAGCAGAGGCTCTAGGAAAAGGCTGTGAATGCAGAAAGCTCAGAGACAACTTATGGGAGAAGCAGCGTGGACGGAGGCGGTGGGCAGGGTGACTGGATGGGGGATCCTGGAAGGAGCCCCAGATGATTTAACTCTGCACCACACCCTCATCTCCATCCAGCCCTGGGGACTCTGTCTTCATCCAGAGCATTCTGAGAGGCAAATATTTCTACCAGGAATGGGGGAAGGGGTGGGCCCTAGTATAGTAGCCCCCAACCTTTTTAGCACCAGGGACCAATTTTACGGAAGACAATTTTTCCACAGAGAGGGATAGGGGGATGGTTTCAGGATAAAACTCTTCTACCTCAGGGCATCAGGCATTAGATTTTCATAAGGAGTGCAAAACTTAGATCCCTTGCACACAAAGTTCACAATAGGGTTCCTTCTCTAAGGCTGCTGCTGATCTGACAGGATGGGGAGCTCAGGCAGTCAAGCTCACTCTTGCCCTATAGCTACCTTCTGCCGTGCATCCCGGTTCCTAACAAGCCACAGGGATTGGAGACCCCTAACCTAGAGACCACCACTTTCCCCTGTGAATTCAACTACTTCTAAACCCAGAAAAGGCCCAAGAACTTGGTAGTCTATTATTGTTGTCGTTTTTTCTTTTTTGGGGCGGGGGGTGGCGTAAAGGAACAATATATATTACTTGTGCAATTAAAAAAAAAAAAAAACAAAACCCTAGCACCTCTGGCACCTGATTGATCGTATTATGAAGAGACAACTGGACACATCACATGCCTCCTGACAGGATGCAGAAAGAAAGATCCTTACCAAGAATTCAAACCTGGTTATGATCAGGCCACCAGAGCTAAATCTAGTTTACAGCAAACACAGGGGACAAGAGAAGTCACTAAATGACACTTAAGGATACTATTAGTAAAATCCAGAATGAGGATGAGCACTAAAAGACAAAAAGGAATAGGAAAAAAGAAGGTGGAATCCTCCAGACTAGAAGGCTTATTAAACCCACATGTGTAATGAATGGACCCTTATTTGAATAAATCAACCATTTAAAAAAAGTTCATGAGACAATAGAGTGGAGAGAACTTCCTAGATATCTAATGGTAAGAAAATATTAATTTAGGCTCTTAAAAAAAAAGTCCTTTTGAAGCTAGAATTAGGAAATTAAAGAATCCCTGATTATTATTATTATTTTGTGTATATGTTTAAAAACTCCCATAATATAAAGAGACAGTCTACAGACTGAAAAAAATGTTTACAAACCATACCTCCAATAAGGGGTTAATATCCAAAATGCATAAGGAACCTAACTGAAAGAAAGTTCTGAAAACACAACCTGATTAAAAACAGGCAAAGGATTTGAATAGACATTTCTTGAAAGAAGACATACAAAAGGACAACAGCTGTATGAAAAATGTTCAACATCACTAATCATCGGGAAAATGCAAATAAAAACCAAAATAAGATATCACCTACACCTGTTTGAATGGCCTTTTTGCTCTATCGCCCAGGCTGGTGTGCAGTGGTGCATTCATGAATCACCCCACCCTTGACCTCCCATGTTCAAGTGATACTCCAACTTCAGTCTCTTAAGTGGCTGGGACTACAGGTATATACCAACATACCTGGCTAATTTTTTTTTTTCTTTTTTTTTTGAGGCAAGGTCCGGCTATGTTGCCCAAGCTAGTCTCAAACTCCTGGGCTCAAGCAATCCTCTTGCTTCAACCTCTCGAAGTACTAGGATTATAGGCACGGACCACTGTGGCAGGCCACAATGACTATTATCAAAATGACAAAACATAACAAGTGTTGATGAGGATGTGAAAGAAACAGGAACTTTGTATACTCTTGGTAGGAATATAAATTAATATAGCCATTACTAAAATTCCTCAAAAAACTAAAAATATCAACTACCACATGATCCAACAATCCCATCTCAGGGTGTATAAGGAAATGAAATTTTTTTTTCTTGAGACGGAGTCTTGCTCTTTCACCAGGCTGGAGTGCAGTGGCGCAATCTCGGCTCACTGCAACCTTCGCCTCCCGGGTTCAAGCGATTCTTCCACCTCAGCCTCCCGAGTAGCTGGGACCACAGGCACGCACCACCACACCCGGCTAATTTTTTTGTATTTTTAGTAGAGACGGGGTTTCACTGTGTTGGCCAGGATGGTCTCGATCTCTTGACCTCATGATCTGCCCCGCCCTGGCTTCCCAAAGTGCTGGGATTACAGGCGTTAGCCACCGTGCCCGGCCAGAAAACGAAATTTTATGTCAAGAAAGATACCAGCACTTCTATGCTCCCTGCAGCATTATTCACAATAGCCAAGAAGTGGAAGCAACATAAATGTCCATCAACAGAAGAATGGATAAAGAAAATGTGGTATATATACATGACAGAATATCATTTAGCCTTAAAAGAGAAAGCAATCTGTCAATTGCCACAACATGGGTGAACCTGGAGGATATTATGTTAAGTGAAATAAGCCAGCCACAGAAAGACAAATAATGCATGATCTCACCCATATGTGGAATCTAAATAAGTCCAATGCATAGAAGCAAAGCGTAGAAAGGTTACCAGGGGCTGGGGTTCAGGAAGATGTTTATCAAAGCACAAAATTTCAGTTAGACAGGAGTAATAAGTTTTTGAGATTATACTGCATGGTGATTATAGCTAATGCAGTGTATTATGTATTTCAAAATTGTTAAAGTAAAAATCAAAGGTTCTCCAAAGATAATATGTGACGTTATGTTAATTAGCTTTGCTAATCATTGTACAATGTATACATATATCAAAATATAATGATGTACCTCATATATACATTTATCATTTGTCAATTAAAATTAAAAAACAAACACGATGAAAAGCTTAAAGCAGGCGGGACGTGGTGGCTCACACCTGTAATCCCAGCACTTTGCACTGTGGGAGGCCGAAACGGGTGGATCTCCTGAGGTCAGGAGTTCGAGACCAGCCTGACCAATATGGTAAAACCCTTGTCTCTACTAAAAATACAAAAATTCACTGGGCTTCGTGGCGTGTGCCTGTAGTCCCAGCTACAGAAGGTTGAGACAGAAGAATTGCTTGAACCCAGGAGGTAGAGGTTGCAGTGAGCCGAGATCGTGCCACTGCATTCTAGCCTGGACAACAGAGTGAGACTCCATCTCAAACAAGTAAACAAACAGAAACTCCGAGCAGGTCTGCAGCCCTGCCCTCCCAGTTTCCCTACCGGTTCCCACACAGTAACCATTTTAGCTGGAAACGACCAGCTACAACAGCCTAAATAAAGCATTTTGTATGACTGCTTACCTGTCAATGAACTGATCAATAATGACAATATCGCCGGGCTGAATCTCCTCCCTCAAGGAGCCACAAGCTGTGGTTACTATGACATGCGTACAGCCCTCTTCCTTCAAAGCCCAGATGTTTGCCTGGTAGTTGACCTTTGAAGGCATGATGGTGTGCTGCCTCCCATGTCTAAGGAAGGAGAGAAAAAAATCATCAACCTGTGATGAGCACACCACCACCTGTTTTCTCCTAGAGTCTAGAAAAAAAGTGATTCTCTAGCAATGACCACAGACTAACACAGGGGGTCTCCTAGAACCCACTCCAGTGACCAACTAAAACTAACATTTAGGTTCACTGGATTCTGAAAAGACACTTCTGTCTCAAAAACGTAGAGTGGCAGATAGACCGTAGTGCGGTCCCCATTGTGATGTGTTGTATGATGTGTTCGTGAACCTGAGACTTGCATCCAGCCATTAGAAAATGGCGAACGTGCTGTAAGTCACCCCCATGATTAGGCTCTACCTTACAGGCATGCACGAGAGCTTCTCCTGCAGGCCTTCTGCATGCTTTCAAGGTACAGCCTAAACATGAAGGTGACTTCTAGCACCTCCACCATATCCTAATGGCAAGAAGCAAGCTGCTGTCAAATGAATGGCCTGTGGAGCAGGCCACACGGCAGGGAACGTGAACCACCTCTAGAAGCCAAAGGCCTCCACCCAGCAATGTGCAGGAACTGAATTCTCCTATAACCACATGAGCTTAAACAAGGACCTCAAGCTGCAGATGAGGACCCAGTCCTTGAATATGCCTTGCAGGGCCTTGTGCAACGCCAAGCAGACAACCTGAGCTGTGCCAGACTCTTGACCAACAGGAACTGGGTGACGGCGTGTGCTCTTTTAAGCTGCTAAATTTGTGGTAATTTGTTATGTAACAGTAGAGAACTCGTACATATATCTTGAATAATATCTAACTATGGGATAAAAATGACTTTGCCTTCTCTGATAAAGAGCAGCACCAGCCTCCTTACGGAAACAACAACGTAGACACAAGTAACCCACTTCAGGAGCCCTAAGCCCACTCCCCACAGACATATAACTTCTACTATCAAGAGGTCATTAATGATGCATTGTTTTTCTTTAGCTTGATACGAAGGGGGGAAAAATGAACAAAACATTTCGTCTTGCAGTTAGAACTCAAACTGCAGCTTTGATCTTAGTCGTCTCATCTACTTTCCCAATCTAAGGTGCAAGGGCATGAGATCTTTGATCTCCTAAGTCAATATAACTCAACCCAAAATAATACACTGTAAATAAAGGTTGCTAAGATGTTCTGATTTTGCCAACATATAAAGACTCACATTTGCATCTTTACTCTTTCCAGAATTTAAGTTAAATTTAAATTATCTTTTAGTAGTAATATCTAAAAAGCTTAAAATGACCATACCTTGCAAGGAGGACGCAATCAACATTTTTTATCTTCCCCAAAATTAAGGCATCAGACGGCTGCATGAAATGGAAAATGATAATTAACTCAGTGATTTAAAAACAGGTATGTAAATTAAAATTGTTCAACCGCAATAGGGCTCATGGAATCTGAAGAGTCTGAGGATACAACTTAGACAAGGGGCAAGATCTGATTATCAATATAATCATTTAATCAATTACTTACTGATCCCTCTGCACGCACCGATTCACAGAAGGTTACCATGGGTGTCTGCGTAGGTACCATTTAGTCAGATCTATTTGTAATGAGTACCCCAGGGGACTCTGACGGTAGACTGGTCAAATTTAGATACGTCAAAGTTATTGGGCAGGTTCAAGAACAGGTGTGAGGGTGAAAGGCAGAAAGGGTAAGAAGCCACTGTCATGACATTAAGAACTCAGCACTGGAAATGTCTGCTTGTGTTAACCAGGTCTAAGAAAGTTATGGAATGACTTGAAGTAAGGAAGGCTAGAAAGACCTTTACAACCAAGGGGTTTATGACAATGAACCAAGATGACAGCAGGACTGTGAGGACACAAGGTCAATGTAAGAATTTAGCTGAAAAGGAGGGTTTGATTGGGACATCCAGATACAGAGATCTTACAGAAGGATCAGAGGATGCAGCAATACAGAATTAGGAGAATGCAGACACCCTCTCCCTGGCCTAGGCTGAGTGACATGGGCTGGGAGAAGCAGCAATCTCTCCTACAAAAGGAAGAGTGTTTTATTTTTAGCTCAGTTATGCATTCAACTAACATCAGGTATGTTCTCATTCCCCAGGACAATTCTCCCCACTCAGAAAATACTACTTGGTCATAATAATTCATCCTATTAGTCATCAACCTGTCCCCTAAATTAGTGTGGTGTGACCTATTAGCCCCATAATAGAAGGTGATTTGAATGCAGATTTGAAAAGTGCAGTTGCTGTGTCTGAAATGAGCATCAGACTTCTAGCAACAGATTTTGAGAAGTGATTTACATATTCAGTACCCATCTTCTCAAAACATCAAAGTCTGGGGCATCCGTCAGACACCTTCTCAGCTAAAGGAACCTAACGGCAGAACTTCTGGCCCTCTCTGATGGGAGCAGACAACGCTGGGCCGCCAAAACAGAAGCAATTATTTTTTCTTTAAAAATCAAGCTAGCAAGGAGAAAGGAAAAAGCTAACACGTCTCCTCCAGTTGGATATTAACCTTGCCAAATGGAGTATCCACATATTTTTCAGTTCTTCCTTCTAAAATTTCTGGATCATCCAGGCCTGTTCCACCAATTATTCCAATCTAAGAGAGAAAAAGAGATTATTATTTTATTTGGTAATTTTTTATTAGAAAAAAAAATTTTAAGCAAACTCATTTATTCATATGTTCTTCTCCATTCCTGCCAAGCCCTAGTTATATTTTTAAAATCTGAAAATTACTGAACAATCAACAAATATTTGAAAGTCTTCTATAAAAATCAACAAATATTTGAAGGCCTTCTATATTCTAAAAAGAGCCAAAAGGCCACCTTTTTGGATTATATCACATTTACTTCTGACTGAATTACCAGTCAGCACAGAGAGGTACTTTAACCAACTCGGGTTAGAAAATCAAACCTAAAAGTAGTCAAATATGGTAATGGAAAGTACTTTTTGATCAATTTTATTTCTCTGCCAAATGGACTATGGAGTAAAGAATGTTCAGAAGACTGCTGAACATGTGGTAATGATTTCTCCTCACTATTCTATTTGATAAAGAAATGAGAGGTTATCTTTCCTACGCCATTAGAATCACAAAACTAGGAGAGAATGCAGACAGAGGAGACTGAAATAGCATGAAAAGTTATCCTCATGTATATTCATGAAATCAATCATTCATATATATGCAAATTCATATTTATATACTGTAACTACATATATAGCATTTTCAGATTATCTTGAAAATCTTTGAGTTAAAGAAACCTAGCATTACCCTCTGAGAGTTGATCTAATTTGATGATTAAAAAATAGAAACAGCAACAATTACAAAAATAATTATTAACTAAACTGTTAAAACTAAAAATTAAGTAACAAATCATTATGGTAATTTCCTTGGGCTGGTACTTCCTAAAGGAGAAAGTAAACAGTGCAAAGCTAAAGAAATGACACTCTACTAGAAACCTAATTAATGCAAAGTCACCTGAGCATTATTATTCTTCAATGAAAAGCTTTAAATCTATTGTCACTTGAGTAACTAAATAAAGTAGGCTTCAAGAAAAAATTCCACAGTTAAGAATTCAGTGAACATATGAATTAAATAATTTTCAGGTCAGGTTACACAAGTTGAGGTCTATCAACACATAAAAAAATGGTTGCGTTTCTGACTCAGTTTCCTGAAAACAAACAAACAAGAAAATAAGGGCAATTTAGTGAGGTTTTTACTGAAGAACTCTGCCTGTTACCCACGACATGATTACGTAACTTGGGACTGACCCCCATGAATTCCGTAAGTGGCAAAGCCAGGTTTTGATACTGGCGCCATCTTGTGGACGTAATTATTAAAACCACAGCAGGTTAACATATTTTATGTCACCGAACTTAACATTATTGTTAAAAGGTAACCAGTATTATAGTTTTCAAATCAACGTTAAGTGTTCACTTAAGTCAATACATTTAAATAATTCCAGTTCAACAGAAAAGAACAAAAATTCATACGGTTTTAGGAAATCCCAATCCTTCCTGAGCCTGGCTTCTCCATCTTATCCTTCATTCTATGGACCTCCAAAGCACCACAGGTCATGAGAAGGCTAAGAAACCATCAAGCCTATGTCCTCACCTGGGACACAGATACGAACTGCTGATGCTGAAATTACGCTCAGCCGACTCTCTGGGGATTCAGCTACTAGCTTTTTAACTTATCACCACGTTGACTTGGCTCTTTCTGGGTGTTCCCTGAGCCATGCCATCTCAGATTCTGGATTCAACACTGGATGCTCAGGCTCAAATACACAAATCAAGCTGGGCTTTGTTTGCAGCGACCCTCTCAGTTTAGGTGAACTTTCCCAGCATTGTAGCAGTTGTTGAGAAATGCTAACCAGGTTTCCCGCTGAAATCCCTGAGCTCACTCTCAGCAGCCCCAAGCTTCAGTCTGCACCACCTGGCTGCATGATGTCTGCACTAGGTAGCTGGCAACTCAGCCCTCAGCAAGGAACATGTAGTAGCCCTGGACATGAAAGCAAGAGTGGCTACTGTTCTGGAGTAATCTGCAGGCAAGTTTATCCAGTCACTTAACTAGCTCCAGTTGTTTATGGAAACCCACATTGTGCAAGGGATATGGGGACAAGTGTAGCAACGGAGTCCGGCCATCCCAGGGAACTGGACCTCTAAGATGGAGGCCAGCAGGGCCAAGATGTGGCCAATGTTGCCACCTGCTGGTCCCACAGCAAAGTACAACTGGGATGAAGTATCCAAGCACTGATGGCCCAATTCTGTCATACTCCCTTGAGTCTCTAAGTTTGAGTCAAGTCAGTACCTGCCTTAGTAACAAAGTAACTGTGTCTGAGCACTGACACGTTACAGGCACTGTGCTAAGTGCTTCAGCAGCCTTATTTCATCATCACAACCATAAAATGGGCCTTATAAAATGTTACCCGTTTTACAAATGAGGAAAGAGAAACACAAAAATGAAAAATCTCGCCCAAAGGCAAATCATAAGGAGCAAACCTGGGATAGAAATCTAGGTCTTTCAGACCTAACCACTATGATGTGCCATCTCCCAGTATACCCTGGAGTCCTTCATAACATCACACCCTATTGGAAAAGATTTTTGTCTCCATGTTCTGAGACAACATGGTCAGAGAGGTCAAGTTCATGATCAAGGTCACAGAACAAGCACAGAAACAGTGACTCCGGGTATATAAGTGAATCATCTCAGAAGGGAGGACGACTCTCAATGATCTCATCCATCCTTAGGAAACAATGACAAGACCTTGCCAGCCCTCCTAGCCCAGGAGCATCAGTCCTCAGTCCAGTTAACTCTAGACTGTGTAGGAATTGTGTTCAAGACCTGAGATGGTATGTCTGCCCAGCCAGGACTTCTTACTACACAAGACAGAGTTCTGAAATAGGGAGTAAATCAAGGTCCTTGACAGATTTTAAAAGTTAGTGGCTCATGCCACACTTTTCCATTGGCTAACCACCAAATCAAACTTCTCAAAACTAGAACTTCTGCAGTAATAATAAAGCTATGACATCTGCTTCAGAAACCTAAAGCTGCCCACGCCTACTTACAGTGACCTGAACTACCTGGCGTCTGCAACCGTGACGGGGGTCACCATCTGCCTGTGCTTCCCTGGCCAACTCAATGCCGACTTACAGAAGCTGGCTGTGAACATGGTCCCATTTCTCCACCTGCACTTCATGTCTGGCTTTGCCCTGCTGACCAGCCAGGACAGCCAGCAGTACTGGACCCTGATGGTACCTGAGCCTACCAGGCAGATGTTTGAGGCCAAGAACATGATGGCTGCCTGCAACCTCTGCCGTGGCTGCTACCTAACGGCAGCTGCCATGTTCAGGGACCACATGTCCATGAAGGAGGTGGACAGGCAAATGCTTAATGCCCAAAACATGACCAGCAGCTATTTCTTCAGTGTGGAAAGTCACAGACAGCTGTTTTACATTGTTGGTTGGATCCCCCACAATGTAAAAACAGCTGTCTGTGACTTCCCACACTGAGGGCTAAAGATGTCTGCCACCTTCACTGGCAACTACACAGCTATGTAGATCGATCAAGTGCATCTCAGAGCAGTTCACAGGCATGTTCTGGTGCAAGGCTTTCCTGTGCTGGTACACGGGCACGGGCATGGATGAGATGGCATTCACCGAGGCTGAGAGCAACATGAACGACCTGGTATCTGAGTACCAGCAGTACCAGGAGGCCACGGCTAAGGAGAAGAAAGAGTTTGAGGAATGAGCCAAGGAGGAGGTGGCCTAGAGCCTTCTGTTACTGTGTAAAGGGTGGAAGTGGTGTGAGCTCTCTATTCATGCACAGTCTGTTCTCTGACAGCCATGTCTTACTGTATGTGCACTTGCTGTTCTTTGTGTCTTGATATCACATGTTCTAAACACATCCCAATAAAAGCATTTTCATGGTGGAAAAAAAAATTGTTCAAGAGCAAATCAATCCAAGGGTCTGACTTCTCTGAGACTGTGAAAGCATCCAAATACCAGCTCATCTGATCAGAATGGTTACTTCTAGCAATGTAGAAAGGGTGCATACTAGCCCCTACTCCGTCTATTTCTGCTAGTACCTGGCTGCAAGAGATTTTACTAACCCTTCTTAGTCTCAGAAACCAATCATCATCACTTTGAGGTCTGGCACACTGCTATAAGGAACCCAGCACTCTATAATGGCATTCTGAAAACACCATGACCCCAAGCAGTGGAGACCAGCTCATGCCAGGGAGACAGGCTGCCTCTGAATGCTGCAAGTTCATGATGAGGTATGCGAGCCAGAGCTGGAGCTGGCACAGCCCGATCTGAGCATTGCAGTGTTTTAGCTCCGGTTGCCGTAACAATTTTGGCAAGCACAGCAGACAGAAGCCCTCAATATTGGGCTGATGTGGCTTTGAGGCCTGTAAGGGCCTTGCAAAATCCCAGAAGCCTAGCTGTATGGGAGACAGCAGTCAACTGTCTCAGGCTGGGAGGACTGTTAAAAACCTGCAATAGGGTCCACAGGGATAGCTGGGGGCTCTATGTCTGACAAGACACCCCCTTCTGTAAGCCATCCTTGTACGTAACGGTTATGGGTGGAACTGTGTCTCCCCTAAGTTCATAAGTTGAAGTTTCAACTCTCCGTACCTCAGAATGTGACTGTATTTGCAGTCAGTTTTTAAAGAGGTAATTAAGATCAAATGAGGTCACTGGGATGGGTCCTAATACAGTATAGCTCATGCTATGGTATGAAAGTGTTCACCTTCGAAACTCATGTTGACGCTTGGACCCCAAATGTAGTGATGCTGGGAGGTAGTACATTTAAGAGGAGTTTGAGCCATGAGTCCTGGTAATGATCTATCCCCACATTAAGGGATTAATGCAGTCCCAGGAGAGGGTGTTCTTGCTCTCAATGGGTTGGATTAATTCCAGTAAGTGGGTTGTTATAGAGCAAGGTTTGTCTCTCTTTTTTGTGTGTTTTCTTTTCGTATCTCCCTGCTTCCCCTTTCATTTCTTTTAAATGAACCCCTTTTCTTAATAAATTACCCTGTCTCAGGTATTTTGTTATAGCAACAGAAAACAGACTAAGAAAACTGTTGTCCTTATAAGAGATTGGGATACAAACACATACAGAGGGAAGACCATGTGGAGAGAAATGGAGAACATTGCCATATACAAGCCAAGGCGACCGCCCTTGCAAGAAATCCACCTCAATCTCACCTGGATCTTGGAATTCTAACCTCCAGAACGGTGAGGAGATAACGTTTCTGTTGCCTAAGACCCCAGCCTGTATTGCTTTGTTATAGCAGTGCTAGCAAACTAATACAGTGACTCCACATTTTAGTAAGAGAAGCTTGGGTGACCCACGGGCTCAGAACATTTATGGTTTTTATTTGACCAAACTCCCCTTGCAAAGTAAAGAGATAGTCTAAAGGGCAGACACACCTGAAGACACACTTCACCTGCTGAAATGCCCAGGCATTTTTAGAGGAGGATTTTCCCTAATAGGTACTGTGTTTCTTAGAGCTCTCCTATGCTTGTAGAACAGCAGCAGGCCCCACCCACCCTCCTGAGCCAGCTGCTGGATACTAGGACATTTCCCTTCTTCAGCTTGCACTACCAAAGCCCAGGTCCCAGGGATTCTGATTAGTTGCGCAAGGAGTAGTTTGTTTTTGAAGGTCCTCAGTTGATTCTAAAGTGCACTTAGAACGAGCAACCTGCTATAGAGCCTAGACCACAAATTTCTAAAATGTGGGCTGAGTGTGGTAAGCCGAATAATGTCCCTGCGCCAAAGACGTGCTAACTACATCCTAATTCCCAGAACCAGGGAAAATTACCTCAAATATGATTAAATCCAGGATCTTGACATGGGGAGATTATCCCAGATTATCTGTGTATGGCCTACATGAACTCACAAGGAGGCAAGAAGGTCAAATGAGGAAAAAAGTGATATAACGATAGAAGCAGAGGGAGAGAAAAGGGGACGTGATGTGGGGCCATGGGCCAAGAAGTGCTGGCGCCTCCAGAAGCTGTGAAAGGCAAGGAAATGGATTTAGGCAGCAGAAACTTATCTCCTCACGGTTCTGGAGGCTAGAAGTCCAACATCAAGGCGAGATTGGGATTGATTCCTTCTAAGGTCAGTCTCCTTGGCTTGTAGACGGCAGCTTTCTCCATATACGTGTCTGTGTCCCAATCTCTTAAAGCATAACAGTTTTCTTAGTCTGTTTTTCAGCTGCTATAACAGAATACTGGGACAGGGTAATTTATAAAGAAAAGAGGTTTATTTAGCTCATGGTTCTACAAGTTGAGGAAACTGAAAAAGGCAAGGAAATGGATTTTCCAAGAGGAACCAGCCCTATAGACATGCTAATTTTAGCCTTGTAAGACTCATTTTGGATTTGTGGACTCCAGAACTGTAAGACAATACATTGTATGGGTTTTCTTTTTTTTTGTTTTTGAAACAGGGTCTCACTTTGTCACCTAGGCTGGAGTGCAATGGTGAAATCTCCACTCACTGCAGCCTCAACCTCCTGGGATCAAGTGATTCTCCTGCCTCAGCCCCCAAGGAGCTGGGACTACAAGTGCACATCACCATGCCTGGCTAACTTTTGTGTATTTTTTTGCAGAGATGGGGTTTCACCATGCTGCCCAGGCTGGTCTCGAACTCCTGAGTTCAAGTGATCTACCAAGCTCAACCCCCCAAAGTGCTAGGATTACAGCCACAAGCCACCGTGCCCAGCCAAGTTTTATTATTCATCTCCTGGAATGAAAGCTGGAAAGCTGCTCAGGGAGCCATGGTTCGCTGCAGGAACCCTCCAGAATGTTCTCTATCTGGGTGCCAAAGGCTAGTTTGGCCCTCTGTATAGTCAGAAATACCACCTGCCTGTGGCTAACGCTGGAGGACAATGTCTCCCGGAGGTTCTCTCACACAGCGACTGTGTTAATCCCATGGCCTCTGGCTCCTGCTGCCTCTCTCCATGGCTACCCCCCAGGTAGTATCCTCACTTTCTGCCTGGACCACCTCTCACTGGAGTGAGCCACAAAAAAAGACTGTTTCCATTACTCTCACTCCAGCTGGCTCCCTCCCTCCCTCCCTCCCTCCCTCAACCTGCCACCTACTCTGCTCCTATAGCAAAGAGGCTCCTCAGTATCTCAGCCTCTGGCCCCCTAACCAGCAGTATCTGGGAGGAAGAAATCATACGCTCAACCTCCTTGGCTCCAAGGAGTCACTTGTGGTCCTTTACCTCCTACTCTGAAATGATCCACCAGTACCACCATCTTTTTGGCTTTCCAGGTCAAAACCAGAAATCATCCTGTTCTTCTTCCTGCACTCCCTACACCTTACCCATCTCTCTGCTCTACCTGAAAATTCTATCCGCAATCTGATTATTCCTCACCACCTCCAAGGCTTCCACCCTAGACTTCAGCACCAGCACCAAGGCTTCTGGCCTGGCCTCTTAGCTCTCCCTCTCCCCTGCCCCCCACCGGCTATTCTGTACTGGCAGCCAGTGTAATCATTTAAAAATGTAAATCAAGTGCTACCTCCTGCTTTTACCCTTCGACAGCTTTCAAAACATTTAAAATAAAATTAAATTTCTTGATCATGGTCTACAAGAATGGCCTTACGAGCTGCATCCACCCAATTCTCACTGTGCATCTGTGATTTCCATTCCTACCACATTGAGCTGACTTTTGTGAAACCCTGGTTTTCGCTGTCCTGACCCTCATCTCTATCCTCAGGTCTTCACTTGGATCTTTATCCTTATTTACACTATCAGCTTGTTTAAGTCCATTCAAGCTGCTGTAACAAAATATCTTAGGACTGGGTGACTTATAAACAGCAGAAATTTCTCACTGTCTGGAGGCTTGGCAAGTTCAAGGTCACAGCACATTGTGTCTGGTGAAGGCCCATGTTTGGCTCATAGATGGTGTCCTCTCACTTAATGGAAGGAACAAGACAGCTCTCTAGGGCCCCTTTTGTAAGGGCACTTATTCCATTCATGAGGGCTCTACCTTTATAACCTAATCACCCTCAAAGCCCCATCTCCTAATATATTCACATTGGCGATTAGATTTCAACATACAGATTTTGGAGGCAGACCACTGCAGAGCTTAAAATCTACCTCCCTAGGAGTCTTTTCTGACACCCCTTACCCAACTGACTCTTACTGCTGTTTTGCTTTCATGCCAGTTGGTTTTGCAGCCTGACTACAATATAAACTTGAAGAAAATAGAGGACTTGCTTATTCAAAGATGCATCCTCAGTGTCTGGCAGGTATTCAATAAATATTTTTGAATTGGATTCCACCAGTAGATGGCTAGATTTGAAAGATATGCCAAATATTATACTGCCAATCCAAAACTCAGTGGAATCTTTCACTTGCATGACCTAACTGCACCTCTTAAATTGAGAATAAATTTAAGATCCATCCCCTGTTCATATCTCTATTTTAGAAAGAGAGTACTTGGGCTGACATTAAAGGAGTACCTAGAACTGGGCTGAGTGTATTACATGTTACTGTATTTAAATCCAGCAATCTCTCAAAGTAGTTATTACTAACTCTAGCCTCACAGCTGAGGACCCTAAGGCTGAGGGGTTTATTTGCTGATGAGGAAGTGATGGCACTGGGATATGAACCTGGGTCTCGTCTCTACAGCTTTTTCTTCCCCTCACCACCTTGAGCTGAGCTGCAGCCCCTCCTCTTCCAACTGAACTGTTGTTTCATAAACGACCAGATGAAATGATGGCAGTGAATCAAACCACACACACCACCTGCCAGTGACACCAGTGGGGCTCAGACACACATGCCTCCTACACCTAATACTTGGGTGGGATCCAGTGAGGACCAAGTGGCGGCCTGCTTCATGCATGCACTCTGCCTCCCTCTTCAAGATGAACATTCTATAAAGTACTCATCTTTTACTGTGCATTCAGTCACAAGAAAACAGGGCAGAGAGACCACACTTCAGATTTCAGAAATGCCTCACATCTAGTTGGTGGAGTGCCAGGCTCTAGGCCCAATTCTGTCATTCTTTAGGTCCAGCTGTATAATTCTGGGCCCCTTAGCTGACCTTTCTGGGCCTTAACTTTACACACACAAAAGGGGTCTGTGTGGCTATATGATGGTCTTGAAGAAACACTCCAGCTCCATCATTCTATAATTTGGGAATAGGACGTGGTTTTTATTAACCTATTTTACTCTGGACACTGGCACCTCACATTTTCTATATAGAATGTTGCCTTAGAAGTCTGGGGAATATGGTGTTGGCATCGTAGAATCTCAACAGCAAAGCTGTCATCTGTTCTAAACTAAAAGAAAAATCAACAGGCAGTCCTAGCACCATATGTACCTCTTAATTTTATATCCAGAAGCCAGCCAAGACCAAAAATATACATTATTCAATATTTACATCAGGCCTCTGAGAATCACATTGCCCATTCTGCACTTAAATGCACTGCATTAATTTGAAAGGAAAGGGTGTGGCAAGGGGAATGCTAACCAGATTAATCACCATCTCTCTGTTTTTAGTGGCACTTTAAGTGTATTCCTGTAAGGAGAAGGTGAAAAGTTGTGGCCTAATGACATCTAACACAATAACTTAATAACTATTGGGGAAAAGATCATTCAAAATTAATCTCAGTTCCCCCTTATAAGCACTACCACTTAATAAGCTTCAACCATGTGCAATACAGACAATATAATTCTAGCCCTCCTGGCAAATTCTGCAGTAAAGTTCTCAGTTTATACGTGGGTACCTAAGGGAAGTAACATACTTCACGCAAGTTTCATGAAAACCATTTCTGCCATGCCATGAAGGCAGGGGCGAGGCCTTCTATATATATTTGCCGGATGTAAGATTCTTTTCAAAATGACAAAATAAGTTTCATACGTAAGTCTGGTTGCAACACCCTTTACCATTCCTCTCATTTTAAAGGCCTCATTTAAACCTTCAAGGGCTTAATAAACTAATCTGGCTGATTACACATTGACCGCAGAGATCGCCTTCTCCCTGGAAAACCGCAGTCAAGCGTAGGGAGCGGAGATGCTTTGGAGAAGATAGCAATCTTCCTATCCCATAGGCCAAAAATTTCTAAAAATCAAATAAGTTAGCTGCGTTCTTAGCCAGTAATAAACTGCCTGAAAGAGCTCTTAAGTTTTAGCAATTTTTCTTTATGTGCTGTAATTCTCTCTCCGGACACTAACCAGGGGAGAAGTGTTTAAAACCCCAGGGAAGCCAGCTGCTACTCTGAGAACTCGTGCCCTCCTCTGCACAAAGCCTCCCACTGCACAATGATCCCTTGTATCCAGGACCCGGAGGGCCTAGGGCACAAGGAAATTGAACTCTAACTTGCAAGGCTGCAAAACAAAGCAGTTTCAAGCCAGAGGCCTTCAAATGGTGAAGTCCCAAAATGGGACGCCTGTACTTCTTTTCTGTGCTTTTAAAAAAGTCTCGGAATCCGTACAGCATTACGGTGCTGGGAAAAACTTCAGCATGGAGAAGGCCCACGTTTAGAGGAAAAAAGCCGGAAGCAAGCAAAAGAGCAAGTAAGCAGTTCTCCCACGTGGGCCTCAGGCAGCAAGCGGAGTCAGAGAGCGGAAGCCGAAGTCCCGCAAGGCACTAAGAGACGGTCACAGAAGCTGCAGGCGCCCAGACACCTGGGCCACCTGCTGGCTCCAGCCGGGTGCCTTTCTTGGAAGAAGAGTGGTGCTCGGGAATGGCGGCGGCATGGGCGCAGCTTCTCACACCCACGACCCCTCTTTCCAAAGGGGTGCCGACCCCCTGTGGGGTGCGGGTGCAGATGAGCCAAAAGGTGGTGTGTGTGTGTGTGTGTGTGAGGGGTCGTTTGCAAGCATACCCTCTCCTCGCGCGGCAAGTGAGTCCCGAGTGCCGCGTCCCAGTCCCTCCCGGCCACTGCAGGGGCGCAAAGGCAGGGCGCACAGCCCCCCGAGGCGCGGTCCCCCGGGGCGGAGGCGAGAAGGCACCCGGCAGGGCGGACCGCTGCACCTGGGAGGGCTCATCTCACCTTCACGACGGTGGTGGTGGTGCTTGAAGCCATGTCTGCACGGGAAAGGAAGCTGCAGTGGGCGAGCACTCGGGACTAAGGGAACCAAACGAGCCAAAGAGCTGCAGCTGTGCCAACCTCACAGCGCGGGAGTCGGCAGTGCGGAGACCCGGGGCGGGCCCTGGCTCCTCCTCTTCCTCCCCGGGACAGCTGGATTGGCTGCTTGCGTGGGATCTCCGCCGCCACCCCTTCCCCAAATCGAAGTTCCCGCGTTCCGCCCCTTTTGCAGACCTTTCCGGTTCCCCAGATTTTTGTTGTTTTTTTCATCCACAGTTACGACTAACGGATGACGATCATAATGGAGGCCATTTATGGAGCTCTGTATTGTTCCAGACTGTGTGTTTTGCCCTTTAATTGGTCCACTTAACTTTCACAAAAACCCTGTAAGGAAGAGCAGCCCTCCCTGCTTGGCCCAATGTTAGCGGCGTCGGAGGCCTGGGCTGCAAAGTCAGGCCCCGCGGCGTTCCAGAAGTTCTCGCGGGAGGGAGAATCCTCCTCAGGAGGGAACGGGCGGCCCCTGAGATTCTCTGGGGCAGTTAACGCGGGGCGGCGGCCGCGGCAGGGACGGCGTTTGCCCTTCCTTCGGCTGCGAACCCGCCGCGGGTTTGCGCATTTCCTTCATTCCTAGAGGACAGAGCTGGGATGGACTTGACCGTAGGCGCAGGGATGACGAAAGGGAAATACACGGAACAACGTGCTACTGGATAATCTTTCTGATTTACAAACTACGATTTACTAATTTTCAGTTTGAGGGGCGGCTCTTAAGGGGTTGGGACCCTGCGCAACTCCTGCTCTACCCGGCAGGGGGCATCTTTAATCCTTTCTACACCGCAGCGGCATCCAATACACCTGGATTCAGGTTCCAGATTCGGGTCTCCATCATTCAACACTAGCAGGACACACGCGCGCGCGCGCACACACACACACACACACACACACACACACACACGCCCTTTAGAAAGATAATCTCACACACACACACTAGCCCTTTAGAGGGATAATCCCTCATTCTCAAAGCCCTCATCCCTTTTCTACTGGGATAATCCAATTTAACCTTCCTGGATGGATGAAGCGCTCTGAGACAAAATAATGGGTAGCAAGGATCTTAAGGGTGGACTCTGAGATATAGAAATACTGCAAATTAGCTTGGAGGTGGGAGGAGGACCAAGAAAGGAGATGCTTTCCTCTTTCCTTACAGCAACAAAACAAGGAAACAAAACACAAGTACAGTTTAATTTAAAATACCATTGTGATGTTAGCCTGGAAATTGCTCATAGAACCTGTTTACTTAAACAGTATAGACTTTTGTCCTCTCATTACTATATGCTTTAGGTCTAAATTTTCTCACAATGTAAAATTTTCTTCTGTTACAACCATCTATTTCTTTTACGTTATAAAATGAAATGGCAAAAGAGGAATAAAAGTAGAATCCGGGTGCTCCTTTGAGGAATAGGAGACTGGGCGCCCTTGGATGAAGAGAATGTAGCTTTCAAGAGGCCTTTCTGCTGATTGCTCGGTTGAGGAGCAGGAAGCCCACCACTCAGAAGTGAACCATTGAGGGCACAGGGATATCCTGGGCTTTATGGCCGCTACCTAAGTAGGGGATCCCAGCCAACTTAAGTGCCTTGATATGACTAGCAAGTCCAGTTTCTCCTCAGCACTGCATCTCTGCTAAAAGGAAGACACTGTAACTAAGTTAGATCCTGTAAGCATAAAATATCCCTAGGCATAGGATTTGGAAACTTAGGGGAGGACCAGGCTGAACTTTTGGACAAAATTTTCTGCCGTAACTTGCAGATAAGGGCTCAAACATTTGCTCTTGAAAATGTGACTTTTGTGAAGAAAAAATTATTCTAAAGTTTGAATTTCATATAAACTTCACATGTGACAAAATATTATTCTACTTTTGATATTTTTCCAACTACTTAAGATTGTAAAAAAGCATTCTCAGTTCAAAGTTGTTCAAAAACAGGTGGAGAGCTGGGTTTGGCTGAAATATTGGGCCATTGTTTTCTGCTCAAGGCAGTGCCTGAATCAAATGACCTCTTGCTACCCAAAGGCCATTGGATGACCCTTGCGCAGGCTTGTAGGACAGTGCTTTCTTTAGTATGGTGTCTTTGAAAAGGTAGGCAGTACTATTTTTGCCTTATTTCCAAGTTTTGAGTCATGTTTTTTCTTAAGCCCTAAAATAAAAGGAAGATAACTTTTTCAATAATCGGTAGTCTCCTTTTTTAATTGCTATGTCAACAAGGAGAGTCTCAAGGGTCTATCTATGAACATAGATTTTGCCCTGCCCTTCTGTTCTTATCCTACAAATCCCCCTCTGTTAACCGTACCCTTGCTTTTCTGAAGATATTTGTAAAGAACTAGGTCACCTTACAACAACACTGATTATGAAACAATATAAAGGTTTCAGCTGCATCCCACCTTTTGATAATCTCTCATAAATGTCTTCCCAGCTTCTAGGTTCTAGCTAACAAAGTACTGAAATGGTATCACCAATAGCTGAGTATATTGGGTCTTGAGCAATGGTTCTTCAGTATCCTACAGTTCCCTCTTATTAAACATGTTATTTTTGAAGTCTTCTCCAAACCATTTCAGAATCATCAAATATTCAAGAGGAGGTATTCACACAAATGCATGGAATGTATTACCTCAGCCAACCATATCAGCTTTCTCACTGAATTGTTTTGTTTCTGCCCCTGACCAGTGTGTCTGTGCTGGATGGGGACTCAAGCTGGCTGGTAACTCATCCTCATCTGGAGGTATTAAAGCTGACAAGTTGTCATGGCTTAAGAAACTCACCTAAGTCCCCACTACCTTGTAGATATTTGGGCCAAAATAAAAATTCTAAATACTGTGGAAGTGTACTTAGAGATCCCCAATTCTATCTGAATCAGATCTTTTTACAATACACTTGTATCACAGCTACAATGAGTAGGGACATGTTGGCCACTACTTATGACAATGGATTAGAGTCCCACATTGGAAGCTTAGTGAAAAAAGCTAAACTTTTATTAGCAAGCAGCCACTCTAGATTTAGCAGAACATGGTTAAAAAAATATCTGTAGGAACAATAAGTAAGCTGATTGTAATAATGACAATAATACTTTTTTTAAATTATTGTATCTTTCTCAGCCAGGCATGCCTATGCCAGCATGAGGAACCCAAAGATACTGGTATAAATTCAGGTTCAAAATCCACGACATCATCATTGTGCAGACTGTGGTCATGGGGAAGAAAAAAATTAACCCCAAAGAGACTCAATGCCCATAATAAAATTGTGTTCAGAGAAACTTTTCCACAGGGAATTGTCAGAATAGTCAACTTCTTTTTACCCTGCCCAAGAAGGAAAACAATGTGATGAAAAGAAAATAGTGGCCAGTATTTATTAAGATAAGAAGCAAAATATATGCAAATAGGTATCAGGCCAGTTCTAAGGTAACGTTCTGAAAAAAATTGAATATAATTGGGTAAGTGTATAAGAGATTTGTCTGCAATACATGTGCTCTTAACACTCTTGATTATAAATAACTAGACAAATTATTGGTCTAAAAATACAGCTGGCCAGATGCAGTGGCTCACGCCTGTAATCCCAGCACTTTGGGAGGCTGAGGCGGGCAGATCACGAGGTCAGGAGTTCGAGACAAGCCTGACCAATATGGTGAAACCCCATCTCTACTAAAAATACAAAAATTAGCCAGGTGTGGTGATGCGTGCCTGTAATCCCAGCTTCTCTGGGGGCTGAGGCAGCAGAATTGTTTAAACCCAGGAGGCAGAGGTTGCAGTGAGCCGTGATTGCACCACTGCACTTGACAAAGGGAGACTTTGTCTAAAACAAAAACAAAAACAAACCAGCTATGTTTCTTTACTCTGACTATACAGTATAGACCATGATGATACCACATAATCATTAACATTTTAGTAACTGGAGACTTAGTTTTTTTTGTCATAGAAAGCCTAATTAACTAAATCTTTCTAAATTTCTTATATTTATTGATTAGTGACTATTACTCTAAAATTTTAAGGAAATAAGAACAAAAATTAAAGAAAAATGTTCCATTCTCACATTATCATAGTGACAAAACAAAATAAGTAGTATGTCACAGGTGAAGAAAATATTACTGAAATCTAATTTTAAAAATGCATTTATTGCAGGTACTTTATAGAGGCAATTACAAGAGATATACCAGCTCGCTCAAAATATATATCACATTTTAGGTGGCAATTCCTTATAATGACCTTTAATGAAAGTGGAGAGTCCAATTATAAAGCATAACTTGGCATCCGTGTTTTGGGTTGAGGAAAGAACCTCAAGCTTTAAAATGAAATCAGCACGGTCAGTTTTGACAGTCTGCTTTAAAGTTGGTATGCTCTAGATAGTTGGAATTTCCCAAATGTTTCTTGTTGCAATCGAATCAAGTTTTACTTCTTAGTTTTATTCATTCATTTCTTCTATTGGAAGTCCATTTGACCCTAGAAATAGCTAGAAATAGGCTTCATTGCAAATTGCCTTGTCTTTTCTTCAATATTCACTTCAAAATGTATCTCCCCTATCATTTCTGAAACTCTACTGAAGATGACTTAAGTTTCATATAATTTGGATTTTTGGAAGTAAAATATCACCAGTTTTTCACTTTCCTTAGATTAATGCTGCACATTAAAAACATATTCAGGTAACAGAATGGCCATCTACCCTGGAATCTCAGGATCTTCACATCCTATAAGGTAGGTATTATTACTTCTATTATAGGATAAGCAAAGTACAGGATAAGGCCCTAAACCCTATACCTCCCTCAGTGAGAGGGTGTGTTCGATCTTGCTCTAAAGATACATGACTCTCAGTTTCTGTGCTTTGTATAGAAAAGTTATAGATATCCAGATGTATTTTAATATCACAGATGCAACATAATCTGTCCTTAGCACGTCAGGATCCAAGCTATGATGACAGACCCAGATAATGAGCTTTTGCGTGACCCATTGCTCTTTATTCTTCTTTAAAAACTTTAGGCACACCTGTATGCAGTGAAAAGCATTAAAATGTAGGAAATAATTCTAAGATTACTGCTTTTCTTCTCTGCCAAATCCATGTGCTGTCTGTACATACAATCCTAAAATGAAATTGGGAACGAAGTCATGTTTGTCTTCTCAGTATCTTCAAGAGCAACAACAAAACAGCTAATATTTATTAAGAGCCACATATTCTTCATTTAATCCTCACAGCTATTATTGTGGTTGCCATTATAATTCCCATTTTACAGGGGAGGAGACAGAAAGAAGTTGAATTGCTGTAACTTCATCTTTTCTGCTTGTTTGCCTCTCCCCAAATCCACCTTGTCTGTTTGGGATCTTTAGGACTTCCTTCGCTCTAGGCCATCAAAATGTCAATCAAACCTAACAGACCTGTTAAGTTCCCAAAATCAGCTTAAAATGTTACCTCACCCAGGGGTTTATGAATTTTACAGGGATTAAACCTTAAACTAAAAGTCTAGGTAGGATGTGATGTTTGAGAAATGACAAGTGTAGGTGTTATTATCACTGTCATTTCATGAGGAACATGAGGCTCAGAGCACTTAAGAAGTCTTCTTGAATTTATATAACTAAGGTAATTGAGATCCAATCCTAAATCTGTCCTAATTGCAAAGTCTGAACTCTTGATTATTATTTTTCCCACTGTTGAGATTCAGAAAACAATACTCCCAAAAAGAAGGCCTCAGGAACAAAAGTTTTTCTTTGACCTTCTCCTGCCTGTCTTTCACTCTCATTCTCCCTCTGATGCTACCATGGAAATTAGAATCCTTCTACTCCAAGGTGGATAATAGAAACTGCAGACCTTTTCTCTAAAGCCAGCCATAAAACCTAAATATATTTCTGTAACCTTCCCTCTGCCTTTCTGTGTGAAAGATAAGAAGCAAAAGATATGCAAATATGGCCATGAAGAAATTATCTGACCTATCTTGTTGGACTGTAGGTTTTAAGACACCATTTCAGAGAGAGACCTGCCCCATGCCCATAAGGAAGGAATGCTACACAGACAGGCCAAGAAGAATCTAGACGGATAGTTGCTGGGTTTTTCCACTCAATCTGTTAGCAGTAGGTCATGCTCTTTTGGTCCAATCACATTTCTTTTTTCTTTTTTCCCTCCCTCCCTCCCTTCCTTCCTTCCTTTCCTCCTTCCTTCTTCCCTCCTTCCCTCCCTCCCTTCCTTTGTTTCTTTCACTTTCTCTCTTTCTTTTTTCTCTTTCTCTGTCTCTTTCTTTCTTTCTTTGACAGAGTTTGGCTGTTTGTTGCCCAGGCTGGAGTGTCATGGCATGATCTCGGCTCACTGCAACCTTCACCACCTGGGTTCAAGCTGTTTCCCTGCCTTAGCCTCCCAAGTAGGTGGGATTACAGGCACCCACTACCACACCCAGCTAATTTTTGTATTTTTAGTAGAGACAGGGTTTCACTATGTTGATCAGGCTGGTCTTGAACTCCTGACTTCAGGTGATCCACCTGCCTCGGCCTCCCAAAGTGCTGGGATTACAGGAATGAGACACCACACCATGGCTGTCCAATCATAGTTCTACATGCCTGTCCATACTTTGTTGAACCTGTGAAAGGAAAACAAGTCACTAAGCCAAGGGAAAAAATTACTAAGCCAAGGGAAAAGTTGACCCAGAACTATGTTAGGCAAAACTGCTTCCCATTTGATTTCTAAATTAAGATAGCTATAAAGATAAGGAGCTACATACCTCCCTCACAATTTGCCCAAGGAAATTTCTTGTGCACAAAGGACAGAAAGAACTCAAAGTCATCCCTCTGAGGCTCACCTGAGACAAATGCATTTCTGATTTTTCCCTCTGCCCTATTTTTTTTATGTAAATATGCAGATTCACTGAACCACACTAAATTGTGTATGCCGTGCAAGGCTGATCAGAGACCTGAGGCTGTGTCACTGGTGTATCCTTAACCTTGGCAAAATAAACTTTCAAAATTGACTGAGATCTGTCTCAGATATTTTGTGTTAACAAATCTAATAATAAAAATGGAAAATTTCCCCTGGATCTTTGGGTCCTCATTCTCAAGACTCCCATGTGTTCATGTGAATAAATTTGTATGCCTTTTCTCCAACAGGAAAGTTCCCCTACACCACCATGTGCTGGTCCTTAAACTTAGTGCTAAGAGAGAAAGATGTATGATGTGTATACTCTCTGAGCCCTTAAGAATCACCTGATCTGGTGAGAGGAGTCAGAAAGAGAAGTCAAATATTATAAAACAATGTGATGAGGGTAAGGTTAGATATCGTGAACACAAAGAGCTGGGAACCTTTTGAAGTTTTCCTGGAGAAAGTGAGTCTTAAGGGATGAGCTAAGAGATTAGAGAGGTGAGGGGTGGGTGTGTGTTGTTAGTGGGGAAGATGGGTATGAAGGAAATTGAAGTGCAGGCGACAGTCACTTAGATAATTAATCATGTGGTTCATTAATATTAAGAAAAAATAAATTTGATTAGATTTGATTATTAGGAAGTTGTTAGTGACCTTTATCTTGAGCAAAACTAAAAATTTGTTTCAGAGCTAGAAAAAAGTATGAAAGAAATGCCAGAGCCAATGAGATGCCATTAAAATGATTTTAGAGTTGTGACCTGGAAACGTTAAAAGGAAACCAGGATGATGGTGGTGGTGACTTCTATCTACCCAAATCAGGCAAGAAAGTAAGAAAGAATTAATCACAAAATCACTATGAAGATGGAAACTTGAAGTCCCTGGTTGATGCAACAGTTATAAAAAACCTCAGAGGTCCACCTACAACGCAGATGGAATCACTGAGGAAGCAGGTCACTCTCAGGACCTATGTGCGGTTTCACTCACATCTCTGACCTATGTAAGCCATATTGTGAGCATAAACTCTTGACCCACAAAGTTTTGCTTATCCAAATTGTAAATGGTTCCCTACACTTGAATCAGGAAGGTGTGACCATCAGCCTGGTTTGGCTTGGATAGTCCTGGTTTATACCTATTGCAGATCAATTAACACATTTTAATTATTTTGAGTGTTCCCCCTTTCTCTCTCAAATGTGTCCCAGTTAGAAAATAAATTTTATGCTCAGTCTAGGTAAGTGCCTTTCCCCCATGGGATGGTTTTGAATTAAGTATAGAAATGTTGAGATAAAGCAAACATAGCCTTAATATCTTTGTGTTAAATTTAAAGAAAAACTCCGTGCTTCTTATTTAAAACTTTATACAGTAGATAAAATACATAGAATTTCAGAGGTTATCCTGATAATTCCAATTGAATGTACATGGATTTTGAGTTTGATTTTATGCTAAAAGACCAAAATAATTTGACCAAGTTTCTGTATATTATCAGATTATATAAGATATTTTGATTTGTTATATTTCTTGAGTATAAATAATTTTATTTCAAGCATTATCCCAGTCCTTGGAAACATCTTGTTTATAGGAATTGTAAATTTGTCCTGTCAGGTATTTGAAATGCTTAAAAATTAGAATCAAATTTTTGAAAAACTGTTTAAAATATTTAATGGAATATAATTAAAGTACTGAGGAAAAATATTCTGTTCAATATAGAAATGTTAATCCAAAAGTAGCTAATACAGTAATCAATAAAAAAGTGAAGGTGATACTTCTTATACTCAACTTTAAACAGAATAACAAGATTTGTAAATTGAACAGAAATGCTTAAGGAAGACTTGTTTTTAAATTTTGTGACTTTTAATACAATTTAAAACCGAAATAGCTTTTAAATACTTCACACACACACAGAGCTCTCACTCTTATTTTGCCCTGGAATATGTATTTTTTAATACCCAATACAAAGCTCACATGGACTATTTCCTCAAGAACAGAAACTCCGGCAAATTGGAGAGGATGTTAACAGCCTGTGGATGAGGAAAAAGAAAAGGCCAAATATGTCCTTCATAAAGTCTGGATGAAAAGGGTGGAGATACTGGGAGATGAACAACAGAGGTTATGTAGTCAATGGGGTATTTTTCTTTCTTTTACTAATGAGAGAGTTTTGAGCATGTTTGTAAGCAGGTGAAAAGAAGTTCACAAAAAGGAAAAAATGGAAGACACTAATAAAGAGTTATGACTAATGGTGCAAGATCCCAGAGGAATGGGATCACAAACTCTGACAGAAATCATAGTCCTCTATTAGAATGGAGACATGGGCCTGGAAGAGAGGAGGTAAGAATGGGGCCTCTAGATAATTTAAGAGTAGGTGATGTGAACCTAAGAAAAACCACTTCCGATGGTGTAATTTTCTCAACAAAGTAAGAGATAAGGGTTGCATAATGAGTTTGAGAAAACATGACAAAGATTTGACCATGTCAGGCTGGGGATCATGAATTAGAAATGCTACGATTTGCAAGGGCGTATAATTTTTTCTGGCAGAATGTGTTAAGATAAAATCATGGTGATCAGCATATTTATCACCTCAAACATTTCTCATGCTGTTCTAATTACTATAGCTTTGTAGTGTATTTTGAAAGCAGGTAGCATAATGCCTCCGGTTTTGTTCTTCTCACTTAAGATTGTTAGGGCTAATTGGGGTCTTTTGTGACTCTATATGAATTTTAAGATTTTTTTCTCTATTTTTGTGAAGAGTGATATTGAAATTTTGGTAGGGATTAGATTGAATTTGTACATTGCCTTGGATAGTATGGAATTTTTTTTTTTTTTTTTTTGACAGTCTCGCTTTGTGGCCCAGGCTAGAGCGCAGTGGCACAATCTCAGCTCACTGCAACCTCTGCCTCCCAGGTTCAAGCAATTCTCCTGCCTCAGCCTCCAAAGGAGCTGGGACTACCGGTGCACACCACCATGCCTGGCTAATTTTTTGTATTTTAATAGAGACGGGATTTCACTGTGTTGCCCTGGCTGGTCACAAACTCCTGATCTCAGGCAATCCACCCGCCTCGGCCTCCCAAAGTGCTGAGATTGCAGGTGTGAGCCACCATGCCCAGCCAGACATTTTAACAATATTTAGTCTTTCAATCCATAAACACAAGATATCTTTCTATTTATTTGTGTCATCTTCATTTGTTTGATGATTTTCAGTATACATACATATATTTTATCTCTTTGATTAGATTTACTCAAGTATTTTTTTATGCAATTGTAAATCGAATTGTTTTCTTAATTGCTTTTTCAGATAGTTTGGTGTTAGTTAATATAAATATACTACTGATATATGTTGATTTTGTATCCTGAAACTTTACTGAATTTACTAGTTCTAACAGTTTTTTGGGGGGGGTATAATTTTAGGTTTTCTGTATATACACCATGTCATGAGCAAATATCAACAATTTCACTTTTTCATTTCCCATTTGGGTGCATTTTATTACTTTTCATTTCTAATTGCTCTGGCTAGGACTTCCAGTGGAATGCAAGTGATAAGAGTGGACATCCTTGTCTTGTTATGGATCTTAGAGGGAAAGCTTTCAACTTTTCAACATTGAGTATGATGTTAGCTGTGGGCTTTCTATATGTATGTGGCCTTTATTGTTTTGAGGACAATTTCTTCTTTACCTAATTTGTTGATAATTTTTTTATCATGAGAGGATGTTATATTTTGTTAGATGCTTTTTCTCCATTTATTATGGTGACCACATGATCTTGTCCTTCATCTTGTTAATGTGGTGAACCACCTGCTAGCAAACTGAATTCAACAGCCCATTGAAAGGATCACTTACCATGATCAAGTGGGATTTATCCTTGGGATGCAAGAATGGTTCAACACATGCAAATCAATAAATGTGATTCCCCATATTAACAGAAGCAAGAAGTGTTAAGGACCTCAATATCTTGGGAATAATCAGGGAAGACTTTCCAGAGGTGATACGTGATGGGGAACCTGAAGAATAGTTCCTTATACAGTTGTGGGGAGAGCTGGGAGAAGTAAGTGCCAAATTTCAAGCCAAGGAAAAGTATTTCCTGGAGATATGGCAACCCTGTGGTACTGGTGATTGTTTCAGGTGGCTAGATTGATGAGTAGGCATGGAGTACTGGTGATCACCCAAGAAGCTTCTTGTGCAACTGTGAAAATATCTCTTGCTGGCCAATGGAGCAGAGCTGTGAAAAGGGAAATATGACGTTGCCGAGAGCTTCCCAGAGCTCCCCAAAGGTCATGTACCAGATACAAAATTTTATCCTAGATCGTCTGACAATAATTGCCACAATTAAGTTAAAGCATTAGACACAAATCTTGCTCCTAAAGTAATATATTTCCATTAACCTCATTTATCTCTTTATTTAAAAGTGTTACGTTTATAATGTACTTACAGAGAAAGGAACAAATTGTTCTGTGTGTTGTGACTGCATTATGTCATATTCACTAAGCCAGTCCACCCTCTCCTTCCTCCCCACTCTCCCCTTCACCTTCTGCTCTCTTTTCCTTTCTTTCTCTGGTTACTTTTAAGGCCAGTCATCACAGATTTGGTATAACTAAACTGAAACACTTAAAGGACACACTTCAAAACAAATTTCAATTTAATTTTGTCTTGAGATTCTTCATTTTTCTTTCCTTGTCACATTGGTCATAATTTGGTATCCCGTTATCTCAAACAGAGCATAATTCATACAGAGCATAATTCATAGTTTCATGGTATGGTTATATTCATTAGATAAATGAATAAGTGAATGGCTAAATGAATGAATGAAGAACACATTATGTTTTTAGTTTTAGCAAGAGGAAGTTCAGAAATACTACAGAACCTGAACACCAGGGGGCATCAAAGGTTTGCTTTTTTTTCCTCAAACCTGCCATTTAAAATTATTTAAAGCTTCATATTGGCTTCATAAGAGAAAAAACGAGAGAGAAAGGGGGAAGAGGAAGAGAGAAGTTGTAACTTAAAGGTTAATTCTAAAGTGGTAAGTGTACTCTACTGTAGTTTACTTAAGTTGCTTCTAGAACAGTGCATGTGGTTTTTCTCATATAATTATATATCAATATATATCATATAATTATATATATCAAGGACCAGCAGATGGCAGCACTTCTCATGGGTCAAGGAATACAATCTAGGACCGGATTTTGGAGGAAAAAGAAACTATACGTAGGGGATGAAATCTTTCACAAACTTTCTGTACAGAAACTACTAAAGTAAATAATAAGCAGAGGATTAAAGCCTCTAGGTCTCAAATATCTTGAATTTTAAAAAGGTAGAATTTTAACCACAGGTATATTGCTCATTATGAAACAAAGTAATAACTAAAATGTTTTTAAATGTCAAGTTTAAGCCTCACAAAAAGTGAACTGCAATTGATAGAAATAATCTGGATTTCACTGTGTACTTGTAGAATAGTCCTTTGTCAGATTTTTCAATGACCAATTAATTCACAGGTATTAGCCAAAAGAAAGACAGTTGCACACAGACACAATATTTTCAGATTACTGGTTAATAGCACTAAATGATTTCCTCCATTGTCCTTGGCTATATAATTTAAGAGTCAACAAAGTACTTCAGGTTCTCTTATGTATTATCAGTTATTTACCTTTTCTAAACATTTAACTACTTAAGTTGGACACTTATAATCAGATAAAAACTGCAACAATGTCTGTAGTTAGAGTACTTGTAGTGCAAAGGAAAATGCAGACCCACTGGTTTTTCAGAGTGACAGCACTTGACCCGAAACTTCAAACATGCTTGTGAAACTTCCATCTAGGTGAAGGAGCAGAGGCCAGACTAGCACTTAGTTTCTTTCTAGATCTTCCATTCCTTAGTCATGCAGTTAAGTAGTAACTGCTTGAATGGGAATAAAAAGCATTCAGTTTGGGGTTCTGTGTATAATGAAAAGTCCCCGTCTTTGGCTCTTTGATTTCCCACATGAAGCCCAACTTGGATATTACTACAATAACAAAGAGCACTAGAAAAAACAAAAGGGCATATTTGCTTAAATTGCTGTTTGCATCAAAAGAAACTGCCTAATGGGGTTATCACTGGGTCAGACTGCACTCTGTTTTCAGCAAGGCTGAATCAAGACCAGATGAATTCAGGAGGGCTGGGTGAGATTACAGTCTTTGAGCACCAGTATTTTAATAAAATCCTTCTTGGCAAAACTATCTCTGAGCCCTCCTATTTGATGCAACTAAAGGATACATAAGAAAGAGATTGAAAATACTGAAGTGATCAACTACTAGGAAATGATCCTTAGGTTTAACTTTATTTCCAAAAAATAACACTGTGCCATATGTGAGAAAACCTGGTAGAGAGGCAAGGTCCAACCCATACTCTCTGACTCCACACTATTTGGTGTTGAAGCTTGTGACACTCTGCTTCAGTTTCTTCATCTGTAAAATTAGGGTGATTATCCATGGTTTGTGTGAGACTTCAAGTTAATACTTGTAAAACACTTGGAACATGGTAAGTACTGAATGTACTTAATTATGATGATGATGATGGTGTACTAGCTATTGCATGAGGTGCTGAGAATACAGAGATTGAAAAGATACTGCTTCAGCCTTTGGGGAACTTAGAGTCTTTTAGGAGGAGTCAAGAAAATAAATAAGAGCAAAATGTTATAGATATAATAAGGAGGTTATATAGAGTTTTGGGATGGAGGTGACAAGGGATGGTATTGTGAGTTTGGCGGGTAGGGGTGAGGGATGCCTTGAAGAAAGGCCCTTGAGCTGAATTGTGCAACATGTATTTGCAGGCAAGAAAAATGAACAAGGAAGAGCTTTTGGACATGCGGCTGAAGGGAGGGCTGGACAACACATGTTGAAGGACACCAAAGTAGGAACCAGTTTGGTACATTCAAAGAGCTGCCTTTCTTAGAATATGATCAGAGCATAGGATATGTCTGTAAGAGGGCAGAGTGAGAGATGAAGCCCTTCGGGTGTATATAGGTCAGAGTCCTGCATTGGAAACAGGGATCCAGGGGTTAATTTGGAAATTAGATGAGTTTTGTTTGGCTCATTCAGTATTTATTTGTTTACTAGAGACAAGGTCTTACAGTATTACCCAGGCTGACCTCAAACTCCTCGGCTCAGGGGATCTTCCTACATCAAACTCTCAGGAAGCTGAAACTACAGACTTGTGCCATCATGCCTGGCTAGTATTTTTTAAAAATAAGGTGTCAAATTTACAACTTAGAAACTTTTACATGAAAAAAGAGGGATTTCCAAGCTTTCTAGAAAATTTGGAGTGTCTCGCGATATCATTCTCAAATTCTAACACAGTATCAGCGGATGGATGACATGGGCACTGCCCAGTTTGTCCCTGAGCTTGTCCTCTCACATTCAGTCCCAGCCTTGCATCTAATCCCATGAGCACTGGTGTCTCTGATCTTTACATAGCATCCTAAAGACTTCTGATTTTATTCTACAGGGCATGCAGAGCATTGAAGTGTTTTAAGCAGGAGGTTCTACTGTAATCCGATTTATATTTTTGGGCGGAGGAAGGATTGAAGGACAAGATGCTAAATTGTTTTCATCTTTTAACAAAATTTCTATCATAAGCAATGACTGGATACATACGAGGACAATTGAGTATCACTGGATTTTACTATTAAAATTTCATTAGAAAACAGAATCTATTCTTTGAAAATTGGGATCTTTATCTTATTATGAAAGAGTGACCAATCTGCCAGTCAACCCTGTATTATTTTTATTCTTAAGGGACAGCAAAAGGCCTAAAATTTTAAGAGGAAAGCCCATCCTTCTTTGGCAGCTCCTTTAAGGATCAACAGAGAGTCCTCTTGGAACTGTTAATGAAATACAATCCAATCTTAACATACCTGGAAAATGGCTAAAGGGAATGCATACATTTCAATAGGGGAGGAACTGATACAAAACAACAGTTACTAAGAGGCAACAAAGAACTTCTGGCAGAGTAGGCTTTGCTATCTAAAGCCTGCTTTTTCTAATAGAGACAACATATCAGCTCCAGATACTCCATGACTTTCCGGAAGAAAGGCATATAACTTAAAATGAAATGACAGATAAAATAAACCCAGGGCCTTTTTGGCTTGTGGGTCAGCCCCCTGTGAAGTTAGCAGAGGCAGCAGAAGCAGGTGTGCTTGCATCAGAGTAAAGAACTATGCCCATCCTCAGGAAGCATCTCACACCCACTTCCTTTCATCCATGGAGTAGGGGAACAGCAAGTTAATTATGAGAAGGGGGATGAACTAACCCTATACTCCTTCTCTGGTTTTCTGTAAAAACACTTGATGGTTTTTAGCAGGAAAGTTATGCCAATATATTAGTCAGGATTCTCCAGAAAAACAGAACCAGTAGGATGTGTGTGTGCATGTTTATGTCACATATACTCATGTATGTATGTGTGTAAGTGTATGTCACATACATGTACTTATATACATATGCACGTATATATCTATGTCTATATACTTGTAGGGGCTAAGTCTGAAATCTGTGGGGCATGTTGACAATCTGGAGATTCTGTGAAGAGCTGATGCTGCAGTCTTGAATCTGAAGACAGTCTGGTGGCAGAATTCCTGCTTTCTTAGGAGACCTTAGTCTTTTTTCTTAAGCCTTCAATTGATTGGATGAGGCCCACTCATGTAATAGATGGTAATCTGCTTTATTCAATCTACGGATGTAAATGTTAATTACATCTAAAAAGTACCTTTGCAACAACATCTAGACTGGTGTTTGACCAAAGTACCAGGTTCCATAGCCTAGTCTGGTCTGCATAATGTAGGCTGGAGAGGAGAGGAAGACCCTGCTACTGAGCTATGCCCATCTCTGAGAAACCAAATGTCATCTTGCAAGTTATGTCTGATATTCATTGAACAAACGTGGAACACCTGCTATGTGCAAAGTTCTTGGCCAATTATTCTCTCCTTTTAGGGGGTCTTTTGCTGTTGTAAATTGGAAGAAGAGTACAGATGCAGACAGACACCCTGGGAAGCAACTTAGCATGGTGGAAAAGGTGCTGGGTTGTAGAGACAAGAGTACCGGTTTTGGCTGTGTGACTTTGTGCAAGTTTTTACCCTTCAACACTCATTGGTAATTCCATTTTATCAAAATCTGCAAACTGTCTAAGCCTTATATTTATCTATGAAACCATCATCATCATCATCATCGCCCCAGGATTTAATGGGATAAAACAGGTAACAATTTCTGATATATTACAAGTCACCAACAATTGTTCTTTGCCTTCTTTCTCTATCACATTGCTAAGTAAAATGGAATGTGAGAAACTATGATATGAGAAGCAGAGTGAGGGAAATGGCACCAGGCATGATATTGCAGTCTTGAGTATGAAGGTAGAATGGAGGCAGAATATTGGAACCTTTAATCAGGTGTACACCACAATCAGCTGGTCAGCTGACTGGATGAGGCAGGTCTGTGGTACCGGTGAGGCTCCACATTTGTCTATGATTTGGTAAAAATGAGATGCTATTCCTGAAATCTAGAATCATGATGGTATGACAAGAACATTTCAGAATTATTCTCACCCTTTTTATTCCCTTATGCCACAATATCCATTTATAGTTTTGAGTAATTTTAAGCCATGTTCTAAAAATTCCAAAGTTCAACTCTTAGAAAATCCCAAGTAGTCTGTGTGTTTTGCACCAAAATAGTCACCAAATTATGTTAGACAAGTTAAAATACATGCATTTTAGTATATACTTTGCACAACCTCTCTGAAATGTCTTGTTCAAAACCAGAAAACTCAAAGCTGCTCAAATGTTTGCTATGGTCTCTTAGTTTCCTTGCTGAAAGTGACAGGGTATACTTTTTCCATAGGCTCCCACACCAATTTGTGGGTTGGACTAACATCATATTACTTTTCTCTCACTGCATTCTCTGGTGTGCGTATGTTCTACAGAATACCTATATTAGGTCCACAGATGTCCAGTGAAAAGAGAAAGAAAAGTTTATGGTTTTCAATGCCTTATCAAATACGTGCACAACATGTTTTCTAGTCTGTATAAGATGGGAAAAGGGATGGTAATGGAATCATGTATGTTATCATAGTCCTTGAAAAGTGAATTTGTTGCTTCACCCAGTGATTTCATTGAGGTGGACATTATTATTTTAACTTGGTCATCAGTTGCTAGTTAATAGTACCTGCACATACTATCACTAGTGGTAGATAACAATGGGAAAGCTAATACTGGTATCTCTGTAACTTTGTTAAGAGTTTTGGGCAAGTGGGCCAAACCAAGTTCTAACCCCAAGTAGATCTTCACTTATCCTTAGAGACACCAAGTTGGTGAGATTGGAGAGGACCAGGTCATGATTAAAGACCTGGCGTACTTTTCCCCTCTTTATAATTATGAAGGGATGACATTATACACATTTGGTTGTTTCAGCTGTTCATAACTATGGGTGTAGCACAGATGAATGTGTAGCTGATCAAACTGGCATCCTACTCTTCCTGGTGCCGTGCCAATCTGGGGGCCATTTCCAAACATGAACATAAGACTTCAACTCAAAGGACTCAGAGTTGTATAAATGCCAGGCTATCATACATGGGAAATACAGACTTTAAAACAAGGCACTTAGAGAAGGAATTGGAAAAACCAGGGAGAGATAAAGACAGAGGTACAATAAGAAAGTTTAGAAAAGGGGGCTTTTTGGCACATTTTCATTACCACCTTGAGCATATAAGAAATCCTCTGAAAATGCTCATTGAATGAATGAATTGAAAAGTATCCCTCTCCTCCTGCCAAAATAAAAGAAAACAGAAAGGTAAAACTCACAGGGCCCTTAAAGCAATTCAAGAGAAAAACAGAAAGAGAAAAAAGTTACCTAAAGATCAGATAGGAGGGGAAATAGGAGTTAAAAGAAATGTTTAAAAATTGGAAAAAAAGCAAGAGGTTTGATTCAATTGAAGGATTCAACAAACTTTTCCTCCCCAAATTCTCACATCATGCCAAACACATAATGGCATGATACAGAGCTGAGTGTATTTTATGAATTCTCTTATTTAACTCTCAAAGTAATATGAGAAGTGCTCATTGTACAGATGAGATCAGAATCAAGTCTGGATCAAGTCTGTGTGAGGCCAGAGGTACACTTGTAGCTATTGTCCAGGATTTGATGTAAATTATGTGACACCCTAGCTATAGGGTACAATTGAATGAATGAGACACAGATTTTGGCTGAAAGAGCTTATAGTCTAGTGGAGGAAATCAACCTGCAAATAAATAATTTTAATTCAAAGCAGAGTGACATGAGAGTGTACTTAAGAGGCAAAGTGGGAAGTTTATGGCCCAGAGAAGAAACAGTTAATTCTGATTTGTGAGTGGGTTTAAACACCTAGTGTTGGGAAAAAATAAATGAGAGCGTAGTTTTCCCCACCAACTTTCTGTATGTGTGCCCTAAAAATTATTTCTGAAAAGGGATCTTACAGCTGGACAGGAATGACTAGAGATCAATATAGTCTAACCTCCACCTTACATAGAAATTAAATCCTAGCAAACCCTCTATAGGTTTAAGGAAGTAAATTTCTATTCCCATGCAAGGCAGCAGGTATTTCCTAGTCATTTCACATCATTATCACTTTAAGGAAAAACAAAAACACTGACTGGAGAAAAAAAAAAAAAAAGCACTTTCAGCTGTTAAAACTGAGGTCTGTGAAATCTTTCCCAAATTTTTGTTTAAATTGTTATAAATTTTACACTGAATCATACATTTACAAAATGTGTATAACAATAATTTTTACCTTTTCATAAATAAAACATCAATGTTTTACCTTTTCATCCTGTGTCTCAATGAAATCTTTCTTTATGCCATTTCCAAGTAGACCTACTTTCTTAAAAATAAATTCGTAATGCTGTTTTTTTAGGAGATAAATCTCAACTACCAGATGTATATTATATACAATCAAATAACATATCATGTCATGTATATAATACGTATATATATGTTGAAGAAGTTTTGTTCTTCAACACAATGCATCGTGACATATATTAAATTTATTCCTTTATAAAATATAATTTTCCTCAGCATAGCATTAGAGATGGTTAATGTAATCTAGTATTTTGCACTTAGTAGAAAAAAATATCATTAGGAGAAATTCAAAATGTTTTACAGCTATGCCATAGGGTAGGTTTTAATCATTGCGGTCTCTTCATCTGGTCAGTAAATGAAAGCAAGACTTTTGGTTGAAATGACGTATGCAAAGATGAGAAGCACTAACAAAGTTTAGCCCTGACTCTGGTTGCTAACACCATCATTCTATCCCAGAGGCCATATCATCTAACTGCTGGTCAGTCAAGAAGAAAGCCCATAAGTGAATTTGCTTGTCAATAGGTAGAGGGGATAAATTAGTGACTTCCTTCTACCTATGGAACCACTTGCTGAACATCTTGTACACGACCCAGGTCACTGAGATACAATCTAAGAAAAAAAAAAAAGCACATTCTAAAGAGAATGAAAGCAGTTTCTGTTCCAAAGATAAATCAATGGAGTTGCCATAGGTGGAAATTAACTTTTGTGTATTTGTTGTTTCCTTCTGTCTCAGGTCTCTTTCATTATTGCTGAGGACTTATAGGAAAAGCCCTTAAAATACAGAAATTTTTATATATTGGAAAAATGTTTTAAAAGATTATTGATCCTTAGGAATAAGCTAGATGACTAATTCGGAGAGATGAATCAGTATTTGGTGTTTACTGAAAATGTCATCACAATCCAGTGGCCCCAAGCTATGCAAGACAAACCAGTATATTATTTCTCTAAAAGGAATCTAAACTGAGTGTATATACATGATGATACCCAGATTTACCTTTGTTCTTGAGTGAAAGCCAAAGAGATTGGTATGTCATCTGTTAACAATGCTCAAGGTAGACAATTCCCTACAAGCTTTTATTTATGAAAAGGTAAAAAAAAATTGTTTTTACACATTTTTTTCTAAGCTGTGCCTCTGCAATCAAGGAAAGCATGATTTTCTGTAATTTGATTGTAGTTGTTTCTTTAGCACGGGAGTGTTCCCCTGCAGTAGAGTGCAGTGTGTTCACCAGGTAAATGAGAACATATGATAATAATCTTTGTCCCAGCAGGCATGGTAGAGCTGATTGTTCCTGGGAGCTGGAGGCATTAACTCTCTTTAATCAAGTCATAGCTGAAACTGGTTTATTAGAAACGATACTACAATGTAGAGTGCCGATCCTTGTTTTCCCAGGTGCTTTTTAAACTTAGTAATTTTCAAAGAGTTACAGAAATCACCACAGACTTTGGTAAAGCACTAAAGAACTGTTTTCTACACATTTAGCTTTTTGTAGTGTAAAGGATTACAGGACTTTCCTTCTTTTTAAAATAATGCAAGCAATATTTCAATCATAATAGGACAGCATGAAAAAGAAAAATGATTATAGTTCTATGATCATGAGGTTAGATTGCATAGGTGTGAATTCCACCTATTCTCTTTTGTAGCTGAGTGAACTTAAAAAAACTTATTAAGCTTCTTTGCACTTTAATTTCCTCACCTATAAAATGGAGATATTGATAGTAGCTACTGGATGAGGTTTCAGGATTACATTAGATTAAATATACAAAACACTTAGAACAGTGCTTGACACATAGTAAGTGCTTAGTAAATATTAGCTACTACTATTATCAATTTTGAAATGAATATATTAAGAATGTAGCTCCTTTTAATCTTAATCCAAATTCTATATGTGTTTATGGGGTGTAATCTCAATATGCCTACAATGTTAAACTTACTTTTTCTTTTATCTGCATTAACATCTTTTTGATGTGGCTCTATAGACTTTACAAGTGTTACTTTTAATAGCTCTGTGAAGTTGTTGTATCATTATTTCTTGCAATTGTGCAAGGATGCCACATACCTTTTACAATGATACCTTTGCTGTAATATGTACAGGTTGTTCCTATTATTATTTTATTATATATGCTGAGATTTACCCTTGTTTTGAGTGAAGGCAAAATATAATTGTATTTTATAACTGTAAAGTAATATCACAATGAACATGTTGGAAAATTTATATTAACTCTTGAGTCTTTGCTTAAGGAATAGAATTGCTAAAGATAAAATGTGAACTTTTAAAAGAATGACACTTCAATAAAACTTTCTAAAATGGTTGCTCTAAGTTACAATATTGTAAGTATTATGTGACTATTTTACAACATGTCCTCACTAGAATTTGTATTATTATTTTATATAAACAAATGTTTATGTTTATATCTCATCTTGTATGAAGTCTTACTCATATCATTTGACCACTAAACTAATGAAATTCTTTTTTTTTTCTTTTTTTATTGAGACAGAGTCTCACTCTGTCATCCAGGCTGAAATGCAGTGGTGCAATAATGAATCACTGAAGCCTTGACCTTCTGGGTTCAGGTGATCCATCCACCTCGGCCTCCCAAGTAGCTGAGACTGTAGGTGTGTGCACCCACACCTAGCTAATTTTAAAATTTTCTGTAGAGGCAGGATGTCCCTACATTGCCAAGGCTGGTCTTGAACTCCTGGGCCCAAGTAATCCTCCCAGGGTGGCTTCCCAAAGTGTGGAGATTAAGGTGTGAGCCACCTTGCTTGGGCAGAATTATTTTCGTAAACACTCAAATTTAGATATGAACCTTTTATCATCTGATGAAAATAATTTTTCCTTCCATTGTAGTTTTGTTATCTACATAATTGTGATTTTTAAAAAATTTTACATATTTGAAAATTTTTCTTTGAATCTTTTTTATTGCATTTGGTTTTATCCAGATAAAATTATCTTGTTCTTCTATTTTTTCTTATAAATAAATTCTTAACATTGGGGTTTATTTTGGTATGCCATATAGGAATAATTGAAAAAGAAGTATTGTAAACTGTCACATTGAACATCTGGTATTTGGTTTTATGAGAAAACAATTATAAGTAAGGAAAAGATACAACAGGATTCTACTTACTATATAAGAAGAAGCTGAGAGCAGAAGGCAGGTTTTTTTGGAGAGGGTCTCTTTACTTTCCACATTGCATTATATTTCCCAGATCCAAATAACAAGCTCTAAGGAAGGGAAAATATCTATGCCCCAAATAGAGCAGAGTTTAGAACTAAAGACAATGCTGACATCTCATTGTCTCCTTAGGTTAGCTGATATAATTTATCTTTTCTTTTCAGGAAATTAGTCTCAAGCAAACACACTGTTCACACTTTTAAATTAAGGGATGCTTAATGTGCTTAGTGCAAGCTAGAGATATTGATTTCTTAATGTAACACTTAAACACATGTATTATTGCATCAATTCCTGGCAGAAACTATTTTAATTCTTTTAACTAGTAAAAAAGGGAAGTCCTGTCTGTGGTTAGAAATAGAGTGCACTTAATAACACTTCCAGGCTGGTAAAATTACAATCCTGAAATGCTAACAAAAAAATTTGCCTTATTTGGTTACTTCACTTTAGCAAAAAAAAAAGCCTTGTCTTTGGCTCTTTAGGCAGTTAATTTCAGTACAGCAAACATTTCTTATCTAGGTGCTGAAAATGAAAAGATAAATAAGAAAAGGTTTCTGCTGGGGCAATTTAAAGCCTAGTGCAGACAGATACAGAAAATTGATTGCAGCATAATTTGGTTACTCTTAAGAACCAGACCATTTAACTGTTTGTGTCAAAGATTTTAAAGCAGACTCACAGTTTACAGTTAACAGTAGCGGGGCTATTATCTTCTCTCCCTTTTGACACTGCCCCCAACTACACTTAAAAGGGCTTCAGAGCCTCCCAGACTCCCTTCCCACCACCCCAAGCACCTAGCTCCTCAACCTGCTTCATCACCACATGCTACCCAAGGATCCTATCCCAAGAAGGAAGATATACTTAAAATTACTTTTCCACCTTTCCTTCAGAGGCATGGAACCAATTATCTGTTTCATACTCCTTTTGGCCTCAGTCACCACAGAAGTCCAGGCCTTTCAGGTCATCACAACAACTCTCCTCCACATATTTCTGTATATCCCTTGATCTGACTCAATCTCCCATTCCTTCCAAAACTGCAATCCCTTCCAATGTGGCTGTTGGAATTCAGGGCTTGGGAAGCACAATCTCTTTTATTTTCCAGTTCGTCTCTGAACAACACCTTCACCTTCTTGTCTAAGCCCTGGCTCAACACCCAACCCAACCCATATCCTGTTTACCTTCAGCCTTTTCAGGGGTTGCTTGTTTTTGCTCCCACAACCTATGCTTCCAGGTCCTGAAGGTGGGGATAGGAATACTCCTTACTTCTCATAGTTTTTCCTCTTTTAGAAACCCCTCATCTCCTATTTTCCCAGCCATTACACTTCATGATGGAATATTTTAGCAGCTGGCTCATTGCATTTCCTTCTAACCACAACTCCTGTCATCATATTTAATGACTTCAACATTTATGTATGTCATTGTTTTTCAAGTTTGGCTGCACATTTGTATTACCTCATGATGTTTAAAAAATCCTACCTGTGTTCAGTTCCTCCTCCAAGCCAAAGATGTATTGATTTAATTTAGCCAAGGTAGGATTTAGACACTAGATTTTGTTTTCCTTAAAAAAACAAAACAGAAAAACAACAAAAACGGCCAGGCATGGTGGTTCATGCCTGTAATCCCAGCACTTTGGGAGGCTGAGGCGGGCAGATCACAAAGTCAAGAGACTGAGATCATCTGGCGAACATTTTACAAAAAGTTAGTCTGGCATGGTGGTCCATGCCTGTAGTCCCAGCTACTTGGGAGGCTAAGGCAGGGGAATCATTTGAACCAGGAGGTAGAGGTTGCAGTCAGCTGAGATCACGCCACTGCACTCCAGCCTGGCAACAGAATAAGACTCAGTCTCAAAAAAAAAAAAAAAAAGAAAAAAGAAAATGAAAGCCTCCTATGATCTGAATATGCAGCTGGATTCAGCACCACTTACTTAGATCAGTTCCACAATATGCCTTCTCAGTTTTTTGACTTTCTGATTTCAACCTCTCTTTCTCCATCATGTTCACCCTAGTCATATCCTAGAGTTTGTCATTATCATTAGCCTCCAAAATCTAGTTTTGCAACATTCCACTTTCTGATATTGATAGCATCTCCTTCTGCCTCCTTACTGAAGTACATTATTCCAGTAATCCATGCACTCACTCCCAGCCTTTGTCCTAATTGTTTCCTCCTGTCTTTACCTCTATTCCTACTCATCTTAGATTCCATGGTTTGTCACCATAACTCTCCTGTATGTACCCTCAACTCTTTTGTCCTTCTCTTTCTCCGTTATACCTGCCTAGCAAAACCCAAACCTTGGTTATATTTATCTCTGCTTAATCTACATCTGCATTCAGGCAGCTAAATGGGACGAGAGAACAACACACATTTGCTTTACATTATGGTCACAAATCTCTGGTGGGTCCTCAGCACTGCATGAAATTTTTTATAATAGAATTATCTGGTCAATTCTTTGTCCAGATAACTGTTTGATAGCTCCCCCGCTTTTAAACCTCCAACATCCCCTTCTTGTCTTCATTCTCAGCAGATAACCTGGATTTTTATTTCATAAGAAAATAGAAGTAAGAAGAGAACTATTTTCTTTTCCCTTTACCAAATCTACCGACCTCCTTGCTCCACACCCAGGTGCTCCATCTTCTCTTTGGTCACGGACAATAGACAGCTCCTGCAGCCTGGCTCCTCACCCTCTACCACCTGAGCCAGGGTTTTACTCCTCTAATCATCTTTTCTTCTCCCGAACATGACTCTTCCCTCTTACTGTAGATCATTCCCATCAGCATACAAACAGACCCCTCCATCTCAACAAAACAAACCTGAGCCTTTCCTAGACTTCTGGTTGCACCCTAGCTCCAGTTGCATTCCTCACCTCTTCTTCATAGCAAGTTTCTTGAGAATTTTTTGTACTCATTCTCAATTTCTCACTTATCTCTTTAGCCTACCTCAGTTGGGATTTAGTCCTCATCACACTCCTGAAATTGCTTTGTCAAAATCACCAGCAATCTCCAGGTTGCTAAGATCAGTGGTCAATTTTCAATCTTCATGTTATGTAGCCTCCCAGCAGATTTGGCACAATCATCATCCACCCTGAAGCACTTTATTCTTGAGCTCTTCTGGATATTACTTTCTCCTAGTTGTTCCATCGCACAGCTGTTGTGTTCTGGTTTCTCTGCTCACTCCACCTTTCTCAGTATTAGAGTGCTCCAGCTTGATGTTCTTGCATGATCCTGCCTTCTTCACTCCCTGTACTCACTCCCTAGACCATTTCATACAGGCACATGGCCTCACATAGCATCTTCATGTGCTGATCATCCCTCTCCATCATTTCCCCTAAGCTCTAGGTTTAAATATCCAACTGCCTAGTAGATACATTCATTTGCATGTCTAAAAAGCATAACATGTTAAAGCCAAAATTATTTTTTTCTTCTCAAATCTTCTCTTTATATGGATTCCTCTTGGCCTATCCATTCCCTAAATTGCCCAATCAAATATCTAGGCACTATCCTTTTTCTTTATTTTCTCAAATTTGACTTTTTTTCTTTTCTTCTCCCTACCTCCCTCCCTCCTTTCCTTCCTTCTCTCCTCCGTCCCTCCCTCCCTTCCTTCCTTCCTCCCTTCCTTCCTTCCCTCTCTCCCTCCCTTTTTTTCTTTCCTTTTCTTTCTTCTTTCCTTTTTTTCTTTTTTAAGGCTCTTGCTCCATCACCCAGCCTGGAATGCAGTGACATGATAACAGCTCACACAGCTTTGTCTTCCTGGGCTCAAGCAATCCTCCCACCTCAGACACCTGAGTAACTGAGACTATAGGCATGCACCACCACACCTGGTTATTATTATTTTTTTTTCTATTTTTTTTGTAGAGATTGGGGTGTCTTGCTATGTTGCCTGGGTTGGTCTTGAACTCCTGAGCTCAAGTGATCTTCCTGCCTCAGCCACCATAAGTGCTGGCATCATAGGCAAGAGCCGTGGTGCCTGGCTCAAATTTGACGTTTCTATCATCAACAGGTCTTGTCAGCTCTACTTTAAAACATGCCTTGTTGAGAGTTCTCAATATCTTCACCTCTATTATTTTGGTCCATGCTATTATTGTAACTGGCTGTGGTGTTAATCTCCTAATGTGTCTTCCTATTTTTGTTCTTGCATCCTTCTTTCAATCAATTCTTCACACAGCAGCAGATTGTTTTCAAAGTATAAATTTGATAAATGAACCTTGCTTAAACCCTCCCATAGCTTGCTGTTACCCTGAGAATAGGGTAAGTCCTTACTAATGTTTACAAGGCTATTTGTGACCTGGCCTCTGACCCACCTTTCTGATGTGATCTTTACCAGCCCTCCCTAACTCCAAGCTGGCTGAATTTGCTTCTGGAGTGCACTAAGCTTGCTCTATCTTTTGGATTTTTTTTACTTGATCCTTACACAGTTTATTCCCTTATTTCCTAGAAGAGATACCTGCCATTTTCCAGACCTCCCTTATCTAAAGTGAAGCTAAGGCTGCCCATTTTATATTCCCTTATTTTCCAATATTTCCTCCATATTACTCATTGGCATTTGAACTTAAACATTTATTTGTTTACTTTATTACTTGTTTCTCTTGCTAAAATATAAGCTTCCTGAGGTTAGAAATTTTATGTCTTCTTTATGGTAGCATCCCCAATGCTTACCTGACAGATCCTCGGTACATATTTGTTCAATGAATTAATGAAATGTTGCCACTAAAAGTGATGTTAATATTCATGCAAAGAGATTGCTTTACTGGTGTTACCTCATTATTCATTGAAAACAAACATGAAAATATTCATGTGTTCCTATGCCACCTAAAACCATCTTTTGAATGCCACTCCAGGAACAACACGTTGGTTAGCACTATTTTCTAACCTGTGAACATTTCTACCTGGGCTTTGTTGGCCCTTTGGTTCAATCAGGCATGGGTACTTGGCCAAAGAACAAACAATTTATTATAGTTTGATTATCAACCTGATTTGAAACTCGCCAAAACATGCGTTACTACCTAGTTAGCCTGAAGCCTGCTTTTGGATAGGATGGAATACCTATCAACTGACTATCATTACTGTCTTATTTATAATATTAGAAAATTTAAATAATCTTGAATGTTCAATATTAGAGGACTGGGTAAATACATAGTATGAGATGCTATATAGCCAATAAAATGATTCAACTAAAGACTTTTGAAAGATATGCTTACTACATAGTGTGTATTTTTGAGTGAAAGAATCAGAGAGCACAATTATCTGTGCAGTATGACTTTAGTTTTATTAATTTTTTTCTGTGTACGCATATTTTCACAAAGAAAAAAATACACCAAAAATTTAACAGGGCTTCTTTTTTTCCTGGATTCTGCCAGTGAGGATTGTAGGGACATCCCATTGTAGGTGGTTTTATTTCTTCCATATAGTTTTATAAATATTTTCAAATTAATTTAATTAGAATAAAAACCATATTATTTAGAAACTTCTCCATAAAAATAGCATGCTAAAATTTTGTGCATTAAAACTAGTTTCTATTCTTGCATCATATGTGCATTGTATATAAAACTACATAGAAAGTATAATATATAGTTATGCCTTATAGTTATATCAAGTAACAGATTAGAATGGATTGTATCTATTACTTATACACACACATAACTTCATAGTTTAGTTAGTTCTTTGGCAGCACTTGAGCTACTACTTCAGTTTAAATTCTGAAGAGTGTTTTATGTTGATCCCTTTAAATGACTGCCAAACATTTTCTTTCATACTAAAGAAACTACAATAAAGATAAATAAGTCTAAGTGCAATTATATCAATTTATGAGAATTAAAAAGTTAAAGTCCCATTGTTTAAAAGTCAAACTGGAATGATGAGAGCTTCATTGTAACATTATCATTCATTTTATAAATTTGAATATATTCTTGGTTAGATTATAATGGCCTCCTCTTTAACCTCTAAATACTGCATGCATATTAAGTAGAAAAGTTGGCTATTACACAATAAGTCTTTAAGAGTAGTTTATTAGGATTCAAATATTAACGCTGAGAACTGGCAATTATGTGGAAGTACAGCCTAAAGATGATGTGTAAGAGCATAATATACATAAATTTTGAGTTGAGAAGTAAAAGTAATGGGCTCAGTTTGTATTTAATTAGGAAATCTTTCAGTTTCTCTAAAATTTAGGCTCAGTCATAATTCTTTTGTTCATTTATTTGACAGATATTTATAGAACATCTGCTGTGCCAACTGCTAAGAGTAGTGGTGAAAAGAGAGAGATGCACCCTACGTTTTTGAAATAGACTGTATGCTAGTCAATAATTACACAGTTTATCAGAAAGTTGAAGACATTGAAGTGGGGTATCATCCAGTCTGAGGTGAGGTGTAGAGTCTCAAGGGATCTTTTTTTTAGAGGAATATGTAAAGCTTTTCAACCCTATTGACCTAAAGCACTCTGGCAGGGAGTGAAATCTCTTTCTTTGTAGACTAGGAGGAAACTACAATTAGACACTGACATCCTCAAAATTCCTTACTTCAATTTCCTTTATGCTATAGCACAGAATACTGAGTTGAAGAAGAGAAATGAGGACAACGTCAAGGACTTACCAACTAATGAGAAAGTCCCCAATGCCATGGTCCCAAATTGCCATTGATGCCTACTGACTATTGGAAATAAACAGAAACATTTCCAGGGTGGGATGCTGGGTGAAAGGACAGAGAGAAGGGGAAAGACTAAAGGCTTAGAAGGAAATCAGTTTCCATTGTTTTCAGACCCGTATTATGTGCCAGCATATAATAAATTGTACAATGTCTAATATAAAAAAATTGTACAATGTCTAATATTTGCAAGAACTCTGCAAATTGTCAGATATTGTCACAATTTAAAGATGAGGAAACAGGCCAAGAAACCTTGAAGGACATGCTTAGAGTTACTTAGCAAGTGCATTATAGATCTGTGATTAAAGTCAAGGTCTTTCAAGCTCTAGTCCTAGCATAATTTTCATATACTTCAGCACTAGTAGCAGATATATACATAGGTGGGAAATGAGGAGAATAACTATAGAAGGAGGTACAGATGTATTATGACTATGCTAAAATGCAAGAATTAAAAGTGCAAGAAAATAAAAGCATCTAATGCTATCTAAATCTGGAACTGCCTAATTTGATTTATTGCTGGGAACTCACAGGTATTCCAACTGCAGTTTTTTGTTCACCCTCCTTTACCTTACTTCTTCCAGGAATTGGTTCACCAAGAAGCTTAATCTACTCTGTGATACGGGCCACTGTAGATTGAATTTTTGGTCTCAATTCTTCATTGTCCCATGACAGATTTACATCATTCCCCCTCTCGCCTTGCTGTCATAGGAGTGAAATGTATTTTGCCTATTCTTTGACTTTGTGCTTAAACATATAACTTGCTTTGACTACTGGGATGTTAGTGAAACAGAAACCAGAAATGTGCCTGAATGGTTCTGCTTGGCCTCTTGGGCTGAAGCATTCCACTATGAGAAGCACCTGCCCTGCATAGCAGGTTACCAATCAGTCTAGCCCCAGAACAAAAGCACTTGGGACAGACTTGAAGTGAATCTGCAGCCAAGAGCCAAAGCCAGCCAATCCACAGCTTGAAAGAGACCCTCAACTGGCCAAACCATATCAGTTACAGATCCACAAATGTAAGAATAAATGTTTTAAGATGGGGGATCATTTGTTATGCAGCAGTACTGTGGCTCTAGGCAACTGATATAGCCATGACATGCACATAAAATTACTGGAGAAATATAAGAAGAAAAATATCTTTATTCTTTCTGAGTCATCCAAGACAGGTAAAACAATAAAGGGCTGTAACTAAGAGATTTGAATAGATGGCCCGAGAACATATGAGCGGACTGTGCCTGAATGCTTATTTGTTGGGCTGGGAGAGCTTCAGAGTAGGGGGCGGAGGGGAACCCTGCCAGCATGAGAGCTCTTTCCTAGCCAGACTCTTAAGCCTAGCCCTAGGAGAAAACCAAAAGCTGCCTGTCAGTAGAAATAAGATAAGGAACAAAGGATTAAAGCAATGGTTGTCTTGGCTCTCTGCTCTGCAGACTTACAAATAGGATTAGTAAATTGCTAAACATAGTTTTTGTGTTACTAGTTGACTTCATTTCATTTCCCTATAGAATAGTATTTTCAGCCAAATAGGGCTTAGGCCTCATTGGATTTAACATTATATACTTTGCTCTTGAAGTAAGTTAGAGATTAAAGTCACTGGAACAAAGCACTAAAAATGAAAGTGCTTGAGGCAATTTTAGTCTCAGTCTAGATCATTGCCTGGTAAAGGATTTATTACAGAAATAACTTATTTAAAAATAGGCAGGTGAGGTTTTACTGTAATATTTAATAAAAACATGCATGGGGCTTATCATGAAATATGCTTGTGTGATGTGTCTGCCACCCCTAGGGAATCTGACATCAACACTAAAGCTCTGTTACATGATGCCAAGGACACTAATTTGAAGTAGTTTACTTGAAGAGATACAACTACCTAATTTATGCAGTACACATCAGAAAACAGCACTTTAGCTGAAAAACATCCATATGTTGTTTCCAGTTTAAAGTCATTTTCTGATAGACTTACACCATTTTCTGATGGATTTCTTCACTTGGCTAACTCTCTTTTATTGACTCCTTTAGTTTTTGGACTTCTTACATGGTAAATTGTACTAGAATTGTGGGGATTTTTTTTTTTTTTTTTTTTTGCTACTTGAGCTACATTGTATTAATCTGTTCTTGCACTGCTATAAAGAAATACCTGAGACTGGGCAACTTATAAGAAAAGCAGTTTAATTAGCTCACGGTTCTGCAGGTTGCACAGGAAACATAAAGGCTTCTGCTTGGCTTTTGGGGAGGCCTCTGGAAACTTAACAATTATCATGGAAGTTTCAGGGAAGTATCAGGGAAGCAGGCACGTCTTACATGGCTGGAGCAGGAGGAAGAGGGAGAGGGGGTAGGTACTACACAATTTTTGGGGGGCAGGGGGATGGAGTCTTACTCTGTTGCCCAGGCTGGAGTGCAGTGGCACAATCTCAGCTCACTGCAGCCTCACCTCGGTTAAAGCAATTTTCCTGTCTCAGCCTCCTGAGTAGCTGGAATTACAGGCGAGCACCATCATGCCCGGCTAATTTTTGTATTTTTAGTAGAGACAGGGTTTCACTATGTTGGCTGGGTTAGTCTTGAACTCCTAACCTCAAGTGATCCCCTGACCTCAGTCTCCCAAAGTACTGGGATTATAGGAGTGAGCCACCTTGCCCAGCCAACACACTTTTATTGTTTAAAATTTTTAATTTTTTTCTTTTTTTAGATGGAATCTTGCTCTGTCACCCAAGCAGGAGTGCAGTGTCACAATCTCAGTTCACGGCAACCTCTGCCTCCCAGGTTCAAGCCATTCTCCTGCCTCAGCCTCCCCAGTAGCTGGCATTACAGGTGTGTGCCACTATGCTTGGCTAATTTTTGTGTTTTTAGAAGAGTCTAAGTTTCAACATGTTGACCAGGCTGGTCTTGAACTCCTGACCTCAACTGATCTGTCTGCCTCAGCCTCCCAAAGTGCTGGGATTACAGGGCATGAGATCTGGTTGTTTAAAAGTGTGTTGGCAGGCCAGACATGAGTTAGTTTTATTCTAGCAGATAGCTAAATTATAGGCAGATGATTTTGAACTTGTGGGGTTTGATTTTACAATGTGCTAAATCAAGTCTGTTTTAGTTTTGTCTTGAGTTGAAGAGCAAATAATCCCTTAGTCCTGGAATATAGTCTTTATATGTGCAATATTTCTGGAATTTCAATGGAAAAGTCACAGCATTTTCTAAGCCCCTCTAATTTGGTTGAACTTGAACTCTAAACTGTTTATCTGCTGTAGGTAGCAACTGAAATATATGCTCAGTTTTTTTTATCTTCTCAATGTTTTAGCTGTGGTTTTCCTCCTGGCTTCCTTGGAGTCTCCCCCATGCACAAGCAGTTGAGTCAGCCAAGGATTTGAGAGAATATGATTATGCAACTTTTGAGGCTTCCCCTTCTGTGACTCCATCTTCCCCTTCTGTGACTCCATTTCCTGAAAAGGAAATTCCTAATTTGACTCCAATAAAAAGGCAAGTTTTATTTTGTTTTAGTGATATATTCTAAACATTTCGGGGACCAGAGCGGGCCTCTGGGAAAAAACTATAAAACCCATTATGAGTCTCTAATTTCAAGGATTAATTCACCACCAGTTTCTGTCTGTTTTTGATCACTCTTTAATGCCTTTAAATTTTTGTTTTTAAAATATGTTGTATATAATTTATAATTGTTTTTTGAGGATGGGTTCATCTGTTACAAGATATTCTGTTATTGTCATGCTGGAAGTCTCCACAGTCATAACGTTTGGAATTCCATTACAATTTTACAAAGAAAGAATAAAAACTATATACTGAAAGAAACAGGAATGATGATGAAGGAGTTTAGATAGAGTGTGACCTGGTGTGAACAGTGTTTTAGATTGGTCTCTCTGATGGAAGGGTGAATGATGATTTGAAAGTGAGAATTCAATGCAGAGAGTCCAGTTAGGGGAATATTTCAATAATTCAGCTGAGTGATATCAAGGACTAGGAGGTAGATCTATATAACAAAATTTGGACTTGGGCAATATTTAGGGACTATAGTTGGCTGAATCCAGAGATTGACTAGATGTCAGGGGTGAGATCTAGCATGCTTCCCAGATTTTGTTTTGGTGCCTAGTAGCTATGGCAAACCATCAACGACACAGGGAACATAGGAGGGTAAAAATGTTTAGGGGCAGAAGAGGTGAGTAATTTATATTTTGTCACACATACACATCCAGGGTAGATCTATAAATGATGTTCAAGTTGACTTCTAAGAGATGAGAGGGACTTAAGTGAAGGTGAAAGGGGCTCAGCCAAAAGGACCCTAAACTAAAAGAACATCTTCAAAGGCCCTAAGATTCAAGAGAAGGTCAGGTGGGGAGCCTGTAATCCCAGGACTTTGTAAGGCTGAGGCGGGAGGATTACCTGAGGTCAAGAGTTCCAAATCAGCCTGGTCAAAATGGTGAAACTCTAAAAATACAAAAACTTACCAGGTGTGGTGGAGGGGCACCTGTAATCTCAGCTACTTGGGAGCCTGAGGCAGGATAATCGCTTGAACCTGGGAGGCGGACGTTGCAGTGAGCTGAAATCACATCACTGCACTCCATCCCAGGTGACAGAGTGAGACTCCATCCCAAGAAAAGAGAGAAAGAGAGAGAGAGAGAGAGAGAGAGAGAAACATGACATGCTTGAGGAACGGAGAGTGTCTGAGGTAGAAAGGGTCGGAGATGAGGCTGGAGTGATAATGCTGCTGGTAGAGATTTGGAATGTTGAAGAGATGGGATGGGGAGCCACTGGCCTGTTTTAAGGAGAGGAGTTCTGCATTGAAAGGCTCACGAGGGTGCTGAGTGGAGAACTGATAAGAACAGAAAATACCTGGTGGAAGGCTATTGTAGCTATCTTAGGAAGGCATAATGATGTCCTATGCTAAGGAAGTGACAGTGTGGATAGGGAGAAGTGAGACGAGTTTGTGAGATGAACTAGCAGAACCTGGTGGTTGACATGTTGAGAGAGATGAAACAAAGCAAATAAAGGATAAACTGGAGAGATGACAGACCATTCACAGAGCAAGAATGCCAGTGGAAAGAAAACATTTGAAGGAGGAAAAATAAGAATATATCAACAGGGGTTAAGAGGAGACTGTTATGATCATATTTCTTAAGTTAGCACTTCATATAAACCAAATGTAAAATGTATATTAAAGATGCATTTATGCCTTGTGTCATATTGTCATACTGCTGTTACACATCAATAGGAAACATAATGGTAGAGAATTCCTTTGACATAAGTTAGTAAAATTTGAAAACAATATTTGCCCCTCTCCTGGAAATTTTTAGATTATTTCTAATCCTCAAGTAATGGACATTGTCTTGTCTTTCTTGGTTTTAAATATAATTTTGATTAAATAAAAGAAAAACGATGTCTAAAGTTATCAGGCAGAAACAAATATAAATTGTGAGCTACAGATGGACTACATTTTTCTGTCTTTTTAAAGGCATTGTGTGTTTTTGTTTTATACTTTCAGATTGCCTTATGCACCTCTTAAAATCTTTTTCTAACAATTGGTATAAACCTCCCATGTGGGAATACCCACAATTATAGCAGCTGGTGTTTACAGCAAGTGACAAGGCTGAATTAAACAATTATTATCTCCATTTTGGAATGGCTTACAAAAACAATAAAATCCTTTCAAGAAAGTATTGCGGTAGCTCATGCCTGCAATTCCAGCAGTTTGGGAGGCTGAGGCAGGCCGATCGCTTGAGGTCAGGAGTTCGAGACCAGCCCGGTCAACATGGTAAACCCATCTCTACTAAAAATACAAAAATTAGTCAGCGGTAGTGGCGCACATCTTTGATTCCAGCTACTCAGGAGGCTGAGACATGAGAATTGCTTGAGCTCGGGAGGCAGAGGTTGTGATGAGCTGAGATCATACCACTGCACTCCAGTCTGGGTGACGGAGTGAAACCCTGTGTCAAAGAAACAAACAAACAAACCAAACCAAACCCAGAAAGTACTAATTTTGTTTTTGCTTTTGTGTTTTGTTTTGTATTTGAGACAGAGTCTCGATCTGTTGCCCAGGCTGGAGTGTAGCAGCACAATCTGGGCTCACTGTAACCTTCACCTCCCGGGTTCAAGTGATCCTCCTGCCTCAGCCTCCCGAGAAGCTGGGATTACAGGTGCCCACCACCACACCTGGCTAATTTTTGTATTTTTAGTAGAAACGGGGTTTCACCATGTTGGCCAGGCTGGTGTCGATCTCCTGACTTCATGATCCACCTGCCTCGGCCTCCCAAAGTGCTGGGATTACAGGTGTGAGCCACTGCACCCATCCCCCTTGTTTTTATTTGTTTGCTTGCTCGCTTGCTTGCAACAGTTTTGCTCTGTGGCCCAGGCTGTGGAGTGCAGTGGGGTATTCTTGGCTCGCTGCAAAAAAATCTCCATCTCCTGGGTTCAAGAGATTCTTCTGCCTCAGCTTCCCACATAACTGGGATTATAGGTGGGTGCCACCACACCCAGCTAAGTTTTTGTATTTTTAGTAGAGACAGCGTTTTACCATTTGGCCAGGCTGGCCTTGAACTCCTGACTCAAATGATCCACCTGCCTCAGCCTCCCAAAGTGCTGGGATTACAGGTGTGAGCCACTGTGCCCGGCTATTTTTGGAATGAAAACTAGCAATATAAAAAAGTGACAGCAAACCACCATGGCCTGTATATACCTATGTAACAATCCTACACAATCTGCACATACACCCAAGAACTTAAAGTATAATGAAAAAAATTTTAAAAAGAAAGAAAAAGTCATCCCTAAAAGTCATTTAAAAATTGAAACAGCTCATAGCAACACATATTCTGAAAATAAATTTGATGTGCTAGCTAATTTGGTAAAGGTATCATGAATTTTCACATAATAACTCTGATGCATTCCTAGTGTTGAAAAATCAATAAGAACTTTTACCCTAAATATTGAAGGAACGATACCAAAAAATAATAGAAATCTATTTTAAAAAGAAAACAGCCAAGATTGAAGAACTGCTTTTTTTGTTTAGCATAATTGTGTTTTAGTTATCTATCCCCATTTTGTCTTAAATAGCATCTTACAATATTTTTACTTTCATTAAATGAAAGTGGTGGAAAAAAATTAAAGTAAGGAATTCTTACTAACTTCCTCCTGGTGTTATGGGAACAACCTCCACATGTATTAGAAATGTTATGAAATGGTGAAGGAAGTATTTTCCTGATCAGAACATTTCGGAAGTTAAGTGTACAAGCACAAAATACCAAATGCCGTGAGGCTTTGTACCAGCAGCCATAGGAAATTTCCTGTTTCTCTCACATTATGGAGTATGCACAGCTCGCCCGCGCACATTTACAATGAGTTGGCAATTAAAACTTAACTATGGGTTTGAAGACACTGAAAAGCATTCAAAGCAGCCAAGAATAGAAGATGCAGAGGGAAGAAAAAATCATTGCGGTGAGTCTATATTTGCTGCTACTTTTTCCTCTTGGGCATTTGTTGATTCACAGCTCAGTGTGCCAAAGCCAGAGAAAGTCATTGTTTTAAAGTCTGTGGCAGTCTCACTGGAAGGAGAGATCGAAAACTTAGACTTCAGGACTACAAAGATAAGTTATTACTTAAGGAACTAAGAAAAGTGAGCCCCACATTTGGCACAAATTTTATTTCTAAAACATTTGTTAATCCCTAAGCTATTTATGAGTGGCAGGAGACAAAAAAATGAAGTTCATACCATGTCAAGGAAATACAGCCTGACAGATACTCCAGCATTTCACCTAATAGCCTTAAAGGCTCAGTCCCCGGGAATAAAGACAAATTATAAACATATCAGTTTTCACAAATTGTGAAATCTAGTTTCAAGTCAATTAGTTCCCTAACTGAATAAAAGTATCCAACTAGTACTATATTGTCCTACTAAAAGAAAATTAAATTCTCTTTGAAGAAGATTAACATCTCTAACAATTTCTCTTAGACAATGTTGACAGGTATAACTTTACAAAGTGTCACATTACAGAAGCCAAAGAGCAAAAATAAACAATGGAAATAGATCAATAAATAATACAGATGCTAAAGTTATTAAACACAGACTTTAAAACAGCTACGATTAATATTTTCAAGAAAGCAGATTTAAAAGTATATAAAATTTTATCAGAATCTATAATAAAAGGCAATTAAAATTATAGAATTAAAAAATACAATCACCATAATTAAACTTTAATTCAGAAATAGGTTTAATAGCATAGACAACAGAATGCAGAAGCAATTGCCTGAAACAGAGTTCAATATAAAGTATTAAAAGTTATGTACAGCAAGACAAAAGGAGGAACAAAAAAGAGCATAAAGACATCTGAGACTCGAGAAAAGATCAACATATATGTAACTAAAGTTCTTAAAGGAGAAGAAAAGGAACACTGAGCAAAAATTTTGCAAATCTGATGAAAGACACCAGAAATGTTAGTAATTCTTTGTACCCCAAGCAGGATAACTACAAAGAAAACCAAGCTTATATACATCATTACAAAACAAACCACAGAAAGCTAAAAACAAAGATAAATCTTAAGAGCACTCAGAAGAAAGTATTATTACCTTCAGAGGAATAACAAAAGATCAACAGCTGACAAATTTTTCAACAGAAATATTGGCCATCAGAAGAAAATAAAATGACATTCTTAAAGTGCTAAAAGAAAATAATGCCAACTTAGAATTTTTCATCTAGGAAAACTGAGGACAAAATGAAAATGTCCAGACAAATAAAAACAAAGAATTTTTTTTGCCACTACTGAAATATTATATTTAATGGAGTTCTTTAAGCAGAAGGAAAATTACCCCAGATGGAAGGTTAATCATACAAGGAGATACAAAGAGCACAAGAAAAAGTAAATAGGTAGGTAAACCGAAATGAATATTAACAGTAAAAGATAGATAAAATGATTTCAAAGTAAACTTGCAGATGGAAAGACACTAACCCAAGCAGACTTTTAAGCCATAGTTTAGTTGTTGGGCTATGACAAGAGCTAAGAACAGGATACTATGTGAGGACAGCAAGGACATCTGGACCCCTTAGAGACACAGGGAAGATCTTCCTGGGAAAGTAATAGATACATTTGATCTCTAGTTACTCCCCTTTGTAAATTCTTTGCTCCTGGCAAATTGAATAGTCCACAGTTTCCTACACATATTCTACCATTTCTTTACTCATGATGTTTGCTTATGATGTTTTCTCTGACTAAAATGCAAACATCCCCTCCACCTCACCTTCGAATGTCCATATATTCAAATCTTTCAGGTTTAAAGCTCAGTGCCTCTATCATTTTAAGCATCCTCTGGTCATATTCCATCACCATCCCTCATACACCAACTCAAACTTCAAGAATCTCTTTCTTTTTTATAAGGAATGTGCTTTTATGTTATCATTCCTATTAGGATTTAGGTTCTTCAGGAACATTTTGTCTTATTCATCATTGTTTACCCTCCAATAAACATCTGTTGAATAATTAGTAAATAGATGGATGGAGAGATGGCCAGATAGATAGGGAGACCATTACAACCATCCTCCACATAAGTATAAATTTTGCTGTGACTTGGCAATTGCTTAACTATCAATCAAGTCTCAACATGCCATTTCCTCTCCATTCCTGCTTTTTTCTGGTTTTAATCACACAGTTGCTGACTCATCAAATGCTACAGCAGAAACATATCCAACCTAGTATAAACTCTCAATACATGTTTTTGACCTTGTAGCCAGTTAGAAACATACTGTAAAGGGAAAAGTGATAAGTTGTTAATATTATGATTCGATGAGGTGGAAATATAGAAGAGAGTTTTCTTTTTTTTTTTTTTTTTTTTGAGATGGAGTTTCGCTCTTGTTACCCAGGCTGGAGTGCAATGGCGCGATCTCGGCTCACCGCAACCTCCGCCTCCTGGGTTCAGGCAATTCTCCTGCCTCAGCCTCCTGAGTAGCTGGGATTACAGGCACACGCCACCATGCCCAGCTAATTTTTTGTAATTTTAGTAGAGACGGGGTTTCACCATGTTGACCAGGATGGTCTCGATCTCTTGACCTCGTGATCCACCCACCTCGGCCTCCCAAAGTGCTGGGATTACAGGCTTGAGCCACCGCGCCCGGCCAGAAGAGAGTTTTCTAACATATTAAACTGGTGTATAATTTGCAGAGTAAAACATCAACAAGTGCATGTCCTTGAAATCTGTGAATATCACTGTATTGTTTTCTGTCTGGTTCAGGGCAGACAGAATAAACAATATCCATAGTAAAATGAAAACAAAATAAAAATATCAAGTTTGTTCTTTTGTGGAATGCACAGGCCTGCATGAAGATAGATGAATTTTATAAAAATAATCTATGTTCAGTCATGGACAGATAAAAATTGCCGCCAACACCAGCAATTTAAAAAGGAAACATTATCTGAACTTTCACGTACACAATGAAACAAACCTCCTTAATGGAATGCATGTAACATTTTCAATGTTTTTCTGGTAAATATTCAAGCAGATGATCTAAGCGGGTCAAAATTCTCAGAAGTAAGTCTTAATTTTCTAATTGAGGGAATTTAGAAAGACCCTGTGTTTTGGCATATGTGCACTGAGTAAATTTTCTATACTTGAGAAAAGTTAAGCAGGATTGATAACATATCTCATTAGGTTTCGTGGGTAGACACAACTACATGCCTACCTAATATCGATTATTTCTTAAATTCATGATTTTTCTGGAGATCTCAATGTGCTCAGCTTAAAACAGAACAAAACAAACATGAAACATATACATTTCATAGTCTTTCTTGCAGCTAAGGATAGGTCATGTCTACCTAATATCGATTATTTCTTAAATTCATGATTTTCCTGGAGATCTCAATGTGCTCAGCTTAAAACAGAACAAAACAAACATGAAACATATACATTTCATAGTCTTTCTTGCAGCTAAGGATAGGTCCTGTGACACAGGTCTGGCAAATGAATATAAGCAGAAATCAAGTGCACATTTCTGACATTTTTTTTCTCAGAATAAACACCACTGTCCTCTTCTTTCCCCTGTCTGAAAAATACAGACCAAATTACTAGATTTGGAATTTCAACAACCATCAGGTAACTACAAGGAAAGTGCCAAGAACATCGCAGAAATCTCTGTTCTGATCTTCCAAGGTATGAAACAAATGCTAATATAGCACACTACTGGACTTACTATGTGAGAAAATTAACATGCTTTTCAAACCAAAACATTAAACGTTTTCAGTTATATTTGGCTGAAATTTAATCTCAATAAATAATTCCTTAAGGACATAAACCAAACCATTCCTTATCTTATTCTTTTCACAACTACCTAACATACACTGTTTTCTCAACACAATAGAAATGAATTAGTAAGTGATGGAATGAATTAAGCAATCATTCCACTATTTATAGCAATGTGTATTTGAAATTTCTAGAAGAAAAGCAATGTTAAACACTATGTCAAGTAAAGTTACTTGAATCAAAATAAACTACTGAACATTGGGAGTCACAAAATACATACTGAGACATTTCAAAAGTGGTCACTGTTCTAAGATCTGTCAGTGAGATATAGACCTCTATGATAGCCAACCTCCTTCAAGAAGAAGAGGCATTACAATTTTGAAATCGGATCTACTAGAATTAACTGCTTTTCTGTAATCACCTAGGTCAGGAATAGAAAGGAAGTTAACATGACCATGGAGAAAATCAGCAGAATCAATCTTAGGCCAATGGAGAATGTAAAGGCAGACAAAATACAGTGGGGGAATTAACATTCAGCCATTTCTTCTTCAAGAAGGGCTCCAAACAATATACAAAGATTGACAGATCAGGAAATGAAGAGTGCTTCCTTCTCTCTTCAAGAACTTGTGTCAAGGACCCCTGACTGCACTGGTCAATTTTAGATTTCAGAGAAGTCTACACTTTTGAAAGGTAGCTCTGCATTATGGAAAAATTAGAGACTCCTGTACACTCTGCTACTTGAAGAGTAGCTCCTCGACCTGCAGTGTTAGCATTCACTGGAAAAATGTAGGAGTGCAGAATCTTGGGTCCCATCTCAGACTATTGAATCAAGTGATTCTTTTGTATATTGAATTTTGAGCTATACTGTACTAGAAGATCTTATTAAGTATTATCTGTTTGATTTGTGAGTAGTTATTTGACTATACTTCTCTAAATTCCAGATATCAAATAATTTTTTAGAATGTCTCTTGCAACTTTTCCACACAATTTTATAAAATGATTACTTTTAAAATATAATCTTGAGATAAATTGATAATGGGAAAAAAATTGAGCCCCCATTTTTCCCTGGAGGTTGGGAAGATATGTGTCATTCACTAAAAATTACATTGACTAAATCTAGAAATTGGTCCCTTTAGTAATGTAATATACTTTTTAAAATTTTCTGTTTAAGGAGAGGTTTTGACTGGTCATTTAAGAGCCTACAAAGTCCTTGGAAATTTTTTTTCCAATTTATTTATTTTATTGCATTTTAGGTTTTGGGGTACATGTGAAGAACATGCAAGATTGTTGCATAGGTACACACGTGGCAGTGTGATTTACTGCCTTCCTCCCCATCACCTACATCTGGTATCTCTCCCCTTGCTATCTCTCCCCAACTCCCCACCTCCCACCGTCCCTCCCCTATTTCTCCCCAACTGACCCCAGTGTGTAGTGCTCCCCTCCCTGTGTCCATGTGTTCTCATTTTTCCAACACCCGCCTATGAGTGAGAACATGCGGTGTTTGATCTTCTGCTCTTCTGTCAATTTGCTGAGAATGATGGTTTCCAGGTTCATCCATGTCCCTACAAAGGACACAAACTCATCGTTTTTGATGGCTGCATAATATTCCATGGTGTATATGTGCCACATTTTCCCTGTCCAGTCTATCATCGATGGGCATTTGGGTTGGTTCCAGGTCTTTGCTATTGTAAACAGCGCTGCAATGAACATTCGTGTGCACGTGTCCTTATAGTAGAATGATTTGTAATCCTTTGGGTATATATCCAGTAATGGGATTGCTGGGTCAAATGGAATTTCTATTTCTAGGTCCTTGAGGAATCACCACACTGTCTTCCACAACGGTTGAACTAATTTACACTCCCACCAACAGTGCAAAAGTGTTCCTATTTCTCCACATCCTCTCCAGCATTTATTGTCTCCAGGTTTTTTAATGATCGCCATTCTAACTGGCGTGAGATGGTATCTCAATGTAGTTTTGATTTGCATTTCTCTGATGACCAGTGAAGATGAACAGATACTTTACAAAAGAAGACATACATGAGGCCAACAAACATATGAAAAAAAGGCATTGGAAATTTAAATGAGTCTTCTCTCCCATTTACCAATGTACTTTCACTTGTAGGCAAGCTCTAAATGAATAGCATGAGGAAGGGCGAATGATTTGACTAGAAGGCAGATGATTTATTTTCCTTGAGTTTACCATCATTTTCAGACATTCTTAAGGAAAATAAATTATTCAGGAGTTAGGATATTGGAACTCTTTTTGCTGACAAGTCCTATCTCAGAAATGATACAACTGTGGGTAAAGTTATTGTCTCTACATTCCTTCAAAGAAACACGTCAGGGTAGGAACAGGATGGTTAATTTACCAAGGGCTTGTTTCTCCAGTTCACAAGTGTGCATATTCCTTGGAAATAGTGGTTGTGGTTTTCAACACTACACCCCAGATGTGCAGATAGAATATAATTTCTTTATTTTCTCTGTAACATACCGCATTTTCCTTACTACCAGGGGTGGGGACACTATTCTTTAGTTCAACCTCGTTAAGTATAGCCTGATTCGATAGTCTATTTGGTCAATTGTTTAACTTTTTTAGGTAAAAGGCTCAGTCCTTCAGATTCCATTTACCCCTGCCCAGCTCCTCTCCAAGAAGGACTTTGGATGAATAGGAAAGATATGGGGTTTACATGACCCTCCAAGAGAATAAATGGTAAATATTTGTTTCAGACTTTTAAAGGTATCAGACTGTCATTAATCTTTCCTAGATCCAGTCAAGGGAAAGTCTCAGAGAAAGCCTGGATGCATCCACGTAAATTTTCTCTTTAGATACAAATCTCCACCAATGAGCTTTTCAAGGCTACTTCCATTTGCAGGGCCTCTGAACAGCCATCTCAAAATATGTGAAAGAAGTGTCTTGGGAGTGAAATATTTTTATTTCTTTTAATAGAATACTATGTGTTAGAAACTTTTAAAAAATGATTTCTCCCCACAGGTAGTTTGAGAGGCACTCCTCCTCATTGCGTCTGCTTTCTATTCAACAAGCCTGAGGAAGAGGAACATCAATGGAAGAGACATCCTCTCTTCCCTGCGCTCTGCATTACAGAAGAAACTTAAGGAGGCCACTAGACTTGTGTCTGGATACATTACAAAAATGTGACTTCTTTTCCTGACAAAGCCGGGCTTCTGAACTTATTTTCAATTTGTAGATGCAAGCTAAAATTGAGTTTGACAGTCAAAGCTTAGCAAGGACTCCCCTGTGTTCTGGTGGGGACTATGTTTTGACACCCTTTCCCTGAAGCACCAAAACTCATTGTTTCCATGAGTAGGAAGCCCTAGAACAATGCAATCTACAGGATAAGAAGACATGCATATATATATATATATATAAATATATATATATATATATATCTCCTGAAGTTGCTGATGTAAGAAGGATAGGTTAGAGAATGGCTCTATTTCAAGAACATCTGAAAATGATGTTTTTTATAATCTTAAAAAAGCCTACATCAGCAATCAATACAATGCATCCCAATTGACCCTATTTTTTTGCAAAAGATGATGAAAATCTCTAGAAAACCATTAGCATTAACATATACTTTACAATACCTGAAACAAATGCTTAAGTCTCAGTCTTTTCCAGTTCAAAGACCAATGAAAATAATTTTTAGACCACATTTAAACAACCACAAATTGAGCGCCATTCCTAAAGGAAGGTTTCGCAGCTGGGATGCCTGAAGCAGTTCTGGCATTAAGCGGGTGAATATTATTATTAATATTTAATTAAGTTTCTGGAGATGCACCATGCTGAAAGAATCTCTAAAAACTAGTCTAACATCATTAACCTAACAAAATAAGAGCCACATTAGGAAACAGAAGAAAGCTACAGTTTTCTCATTGTAGTGACCTATCTTTAAGGTAATGTTGACTCTCCTTAGAGATAGTTTCCAAATTGCTATTACTCAGTTGAAGAAAAGCCAAACCATGCTCAGGCATAATTGTTTTGAGATTGTCTTATGCCTCATAACCTCCCTGCAAGTGCCATTTTGCTATGTTCCTTATAACCACCTCTCTTTCAAGGATTCAATTCCCTTCAGTCTGACTGCCAGGCTTCGTCTCAACTGAAATCAAAATGGAAAGGATATGACTTAGTTTATCTACCCAAGTTGATGGATAACAATTAGACTTTAATGTGACTGTATATACTTCTATATACACTCTATATACTTCTCAAGAAGTATTTGCAGATCTATTGTTTGCCTTTGATCTATAATTGTAGAATGAAAGGCCTTTTCTTTCCTATTCAGTAGACTTCAGATCACTGCACGCCATAGGCGGTCTCTCTCATTTGAGAAGAGAGAACCTTTTCTTCAAGGACAATGTCTGGTCTCCCTGACCCAGATGGTCTCTGCTTCCTATTTTATTTGTTGTTGCTTTAAGACAGGGTCTCAAAGCCTAGAGTGCAGTGGTGTGATCATGGCTCACTGCAGTGTTGACCTCCAGGGTCAAGGAATCCTCCCACCTCAGCCTCCTGAGTAGCTGGGACCACAGGTATGCACCATCAAAATTGGCAAATGTTTTTATTTTTATTAGAGACAGGGTCTCCCCATGTTGCCCAAGCTGGTCTCTAACTCCTGGGCTCAAGCAATCCTCTTGCCTTGGCCTCCCAAAGAGCTGGGATTACAGATGTGAGCCACCATATCCAGCTTCTGTTAGTGACGACAGTAAGAAGGCACTGCCCTTCTCCACCAGCTCCTAAAATTAGGTAGCGCTGTGGCCCTCTTGCCTTTGAAGGTGACATTCCCAATCACAATTAACATATGAAAATATATTCACATAGATTAAATGTAGTATATGTAACTATATTGACTAAATTCTGCTGCACCCGATGCACCGATATACTTCCAAGTTTTGTAGACATTTACTTCATTTGGTAGCTTTATTTATTTTACTTATTTTAATTAATTAATTTTTTTCAATGTGGTACTTATTTTTGTGCCAATTTGTTTTTAGTTGTCTAATATTTTTGTTAGTTGTCTTGGGTCAGGTTTCCTAGAAGCAAAACCTGAAAGGAAGATTCATGAACAAGTGGTTTATTACAGAAGGACTCCCAGTAGAAAAATGATAAGGATTTGAAGGAAGCAGTAGAAGAGTCGGGACAAGACGGGGAAGAGGAAGAAGCCAAGCAAGGTTGCAACTGCAGATGAAGTCCCAATCTCAGCCTAACCCTGTGGGGAGCTCTAGAGTATAAATCACATGGCAAGGTTTGTCCCACCTGTAGAGGCAAAGTTTGTCCTACCCTTTCATCAGTCAGTCATCAGCTGTCAGCCAATGGATAGGAATATTCTCAGGCACTTCCCTCACTGGTGAGACACTTTATATATCCAAAGACAGTCCTCTGCAGTGGCAAGGGAGCCTTTAGCAAAAGAGAATGCAGAAGCTGAGGGGACAGGGCATAGTGATGGTGAACGGAACTGGAGAGGGAAGTACCTGGGCAGGACAGTGTTCACTACAGCAGTCATCTAAAAGATCACAAGCACCATGCCTACAGCACCGAAAAGATGAATAAGCCTTGAAATCCAGATGGTGCCTGGCATATCACAGGTCTGCTGAGACTGCTCTTTTCTCTCCTCTAACCTAATCCTATCTTTTACTTCCCCTTTTCATCCTTTGCCAAAACTTTTTGAAAATTGTTTGTAATATTTGGTATACCTGAAGAATTTGTTAGGTCCTCAGTATTAAACAGAACAGATAAATGTTTTAGCATCCTCAGTATTAAACAGAACAGATAAATGTTTTAGCATCCTATCTGATAAAATGAAGGACACGAATTTAAAAATGATTCTCTTTTTTAATGTTATAATTTCATATTTACCTCTCTCATTCTTGGATTGGTTTCTTACTCAACAATGGCTTCCACCATTTTAGCCTGGAGTGTTCTTACTCTCTTACTAAATGATTTGAATCCAATTCCAGGAATAATGCTGCCATCCTATTTATAATACACTTGCACCTTCAATTGATTCCTTTCAAAGTGCAATTCTCAGGTACAGTTGTAAAGCTTTCTACTTCATAGTGTAAAAGAATGTAAGAGACTATCTCATGATGGGAAGAAGACTCTACAGAAAAACCTTTTTTTGAAACCCCCTACCCCAGACAGTAGCATGTTATTTTTGGTAAAGAAATATCTGAAAATATAAATGGTATCTTAATTAGTGCTCAATGGAGAACCAGGAAGGGAAAGAGGAAGGAGTAACCTTTGAGGAGAGATTCTCTTCACTGCTGTTGTTTAGATTTGAGAGTACCTAGTGTTTATGAAAAGCAACTGGCTTTTAGCTAGTTTTAATTCTCAGCAGACAATTCATCCCCTTATTGCTTGCACCTCAGACAGATTGCTTCTACTGCCACTATTCCTCTCCACTTTGGTTGCCTCTTGGGTGATGCAGTTTGTCCTAAGACCAGTGAGTTCCATGAATATTATCACATTGCCACTTCTTTTTCTGTAAAATAAGTTCCTTGGATAAAAGCCCTATTGAGAAGGATATGATGGCCGTGAATAAGGCACCTTACCGTACAGGAATAGTGATCTGGGAAAAAACACAGTTAAGCATGGAAAGCAAATTTGATTTTGGAATCATCTCTGTTCCATGAGGACACATCTCTGCCTTCTGCAGTGGCTATTTTTCCCAAGAATCATATTAAATCAGGGGCTCATGATTGGCCTCTGTGCTACAGCAATGGCCATAGCCAGATCAGCATTGGTGATGTGATGTGGTTGACTCCCTACATACCCATATTTCTGACATTATGAAAGTCTTGTTCTTCATTCCTGATTTGAGTTTTCAGTTCAAGACCCTAAACTTATTGTTTTGTTTTAAAAAGCTCTCTAAGGCAGTCAGAAACAGTTGACATACTGTGCCTATAATCTTTGTAACCACCATTGTTGCATAGCAGTCAGATGCCACCTCTATGTGATCACTCTAAACCTTGCTCTTGATCACCTAACACCATCACCAGTGATAATTTCAGAAATCATGGTACTGCTACATGTCACCCACTTTCAGGGTGCAATTTCTATCTAGCAAAAAGTTTATTCATGTGTGCATAAAACATGTGAGCAACCGTAGTTTGAGAATCTTCTCCAGAATGTCTGTTTCTTGGAGCTACTCTTGGTACCAACTACTATATCAAGCAGGGTCTTAACAAGGGAACAAGGGCATAGAGCAGGGAAGAAAAGGTGGGTAATGGAGCTAGAGGACAGGATGGACCAATACACAGGACACTTAAGGGCAAGTAATCAAAAACTTATTTATATTAATATTTCTATAAAATAATTCCTATTGTCATTCTTCCTTAGGTATATATGCATAACTCTTCTTTTCTTCTCTTATTCCACAGTTCTAGCTCTTGGCTTTCCATCAATATCACACCAACTTGATTTACTGCCTGGTCCACTACTAGATTAATAGACCAGTAGAGTGATCACTGCAGAAGCCTTCAGTATTAGCACCCATTACCATAACAAACTGTGTACCTAGGAGCTATTTATTTGAATTTTCAGGACAAACTCTACACAGATACCTAATCCTCTATTTTTCTTAAAATTGTTGCTTTTTCAGCACATGGGATGTTGTCCGGCCTAAACATGATGAGGCATGGCATAATGAGTATCAGGAGAGTCAGGAAAATGTAGGAGAAAATCTGTCAAGGAAAAGAAAATAAAGAACTTTCTGCCAGATCTTCCATTCCAAATAAGCTAGAAACTCAGACCTTCATAGGCTCTTGTAGTCAAAGCAAACTTTGAGCTGTGCTAAGAAACCTTTGACATGTGTGAATTGGCAGCCTGTGTTGCTTCTGATTCAGCATAATTTATTAAGCTTTTTGACATGTCTGTTAGGAGTTATGAAGCACAAAAACTCATGCCTCTTTTAAAAGAGAAAAGGTACTATTCACTGATTGTGACAGTTTACAACAGGATAAAGAAGGCTGGCACTTAGCAGTCGTGAGCTACAGCTGGCAGCTCAGGACCTTGTGGTGGGTAGAATGGCAGCACAGATGTTCCCATGAAACTAACATACAGACTTCTGCTTAGGGAAATCACAATTTTACCTGCATCTTACTCACATGCTATTGCGTTGTCAGGAATGGCTTCTTCTTGGTTTCTCTAGATCTAAATCAAAATGCCCAGTGTTTAATGCCACCTTTAAATCAATGGTATCAGTGACCAGTTGATCGCTTAGTACAAAAATAGCTCTCCAAAGACAGAGCTATGGCTAAATCCTTTTAAATTTTAAACTCACTATCTTTCATGATCTGATTAAAGCCATTAACTCAACCATCCAACAGGGTGCAGATGGACTAGTATAATTTCTCCCAAAAGTGTTCCTGAGTGTTTGTTATCCTGCTCTGGAATACCACACTGGACTGTCCCACACCACACTGTATCATATTCAGTCAATGTCCTTGCTAGTCCAGGGGAGATGGGAGGAAGCGTGTTTTAATCTCTGGCTTTACTCCAAAATAAATATTCACATAACGTTTCTTAACTGCAATGAGAAATAACTCTTGTCTGAAAGGTATTCGATTTTGCAGGCATTTGCTGAGAGCCTACTATATGTCCAGTACAATTCTAGGCACTTTAGATACAACAATAAACATAAACAAACAAAAAATCCCTGCCCTCATGAAGCGTACGTTCCAGAGGAAGAAGAAAGATATTGTAAAAAATACTTAGAATAGGTCAAGTATATAAAATGATTACCAGAGTAATGAAAATAAAGTAGGAAAAAGAGTGTTGGGGAGACAGGTAGGGGTCATTTTTAAGTAAGGTGATCAAGGAAAACTTTATAGAAAAGAAGTGAACATTTGAGCAAGAACCTGAAGAAGGTGAGGGCGAGGGTTGCACGGAGATCAGGGAGGCCAGTGTATCTGCAGCAAAGAGAGGAGCTCAAAGAGGGAAAGAGGAGTCACTACTTTGTTGAAATTGACTGCAAGGGGGCAAAGGCAGAGGCAGAGAATTCAGTCAGGAGTCATGGCAATGACCCAAATGAGAGATGATGGTGGCTTGGGCCAGAAGAGAAGCAGTGAAGTGATGAGAAATGGTCACATTTCAAATATATTTTTCAGCTAAAGCTGACAGGATATGCTGATAGATAGGATGGAGCATGGAAGAGAATAAGAGGAGTCAAGCTGGATCCTGATGTGTTTGGAGTGAGAAATTGTAGGACTGTAAGTAGAATCACCTAGCAAAGAAACCAAGGCAGATACAAGATGGATTTATATGTTTATGCTCCCATGCAAATGAAAGGTGACGTGGCTATTTTCTTACAACTTTCATGAATCAGCATTAATTAACTAGTGGAGTGTGTCATTTAAAGGACAGGATATGGTCTGCACATTTAACTTTAACAACAGTAAATATTATTTCTGTCTGGTTAATTAGGAGTTGACATCACCCTCAGTCAGCCTGTGGTTGAGTCTTGCAGGGAAAATACTACTGAGTTTTCTCAGCCTTAAAAAAAACTAATATGTGCTTTTATCTGACCTAAAGTCAGGAGGTTTAAAAGAAGAAATGCAAACTTGGATGCATGACCAGAAATAAAATAACATTGCAGATGACTTTGAAGTTAAGGATTTAGTGCAAAAATAAGTTTATCCTGCTGTAAGAGTTTAGTCGTAAATATCTTTTGTTTCAAAGTGCATTTTTTTTTTCTTCTCCACAGTTCTTGGCAGTTTTCCGCTCTCAAAATGTGGGCAAGGTAACAAAAATTTGCTTTAAAAATTTGCACAAAAGTAACAAAATATATAAATTATGTTATCCTTTTTTCCCCAACAGTTAGACTAATGCTTTCCAAAAACAATCCCAATGTTTATCTCTATTTCCAAGAAAATACAAATCTCTGAGAACTTCAAGAATCATTATTTTGCTTTACTGTCCTCATGTCCTTCATCAGTTCCTTGTTGTAACTGTCTGGTATAACATTTCTGAAATCGTGAAAGAGGTATGGAAAAGTAGGAAAAAAAAAACAGCCCAAAGCAAGTCAGATTTGGAAGTGTAACCATAGGGAAGTGACTAGAACACTTTAAGCTTCAATTTTTGTAAAGCATAGTATTGGATAATTATGAATAACATTGCCTGATTGGGTTGTTGTAAGGCTCAAATTAATTAACATGTGCAAAGCACCTATGTAAAAATGTGGAATATGAATGATTATTACTTTCAGCATTTTTGGTAGATATAGAACCAAAACTTCAGTGGACATTGTGAAATTATTAAAGAAATACAATTTTGAGATTAGCCCAAATTTATAAAAGAAATATTTTACTCTATCACAAAATAAGGCCTAGTTTCTAAGAATAAATGAGTAGCATTATTCCATTTCTCCTTGGTTCTTCCCCTCATTTTTAAGACCCATGCAGGGCATCACGTTTCACAAACGTAATCTGTCCATGCTTTATTTGCTAGATCACAACACCAAACACAAAAGTATAAACATTTTCTCAAGCCCTTGAATTTGACAATCATAAACTATGTTATCACAAAGAAAATAAGCAGATGATTCTATAACACTAAAGAAAAAATAGTTTCTTTAAAAACTCGATTCTCCCCAAATGAAGGAAAGAATGTGGTGGACATTGTCTTAGCCTGCTAAGTGTGCCTGCCCTGTGTGCTTCCATAGACAGACTCACCTGCCTCACTGATCAAAGGGTTGGTCATTGACAAACTGGTCACACTCCTTCCCCAGAACTTTTCCAAATTTTTAAAAATTAGTTTGAGGATATGCTTGAGCTGAAGTCGAGGGACAGAGCTCACATTCATTGTGTAGATCAATGACACCCAAAGCATGGTCCCAGACCAGCAGCATCAGCATCATCTGGAAACTTATTTTAAAAAGCAAATGTGGGGACATCACCCCAAACCTAACTGCATGAGAAATTCTGGGGACAGACTCCAGGAATCTATTTTTTAAAAATCTTTCAGTTGATGCTATTGCATTTAACTTTGAAAAATACCAGGGTAAACTAACCCTGACACATAAGTCTTTTATCATATGAAATTTCTCTACTGAAGAAAAATAATGAAGCCTGTGGTATATCCAAATATTTGTAGCTCTACCACAACAAAGTCCTCTACTACTTGCTCATACATATGATTTATTAAACTAAGGAAGGAAAATGTCCTGAATGTATGCTAGTTTCTCATACATTAACGGACTTTACTGTCACAGATTAAAGGATAGTTATTTGCTTATGTGTGAAACCTCCAACTACCCAATTCTCCCTTCATAACTGAATTTTTTACAGATATCGTGCCTGTATTTATAACTGTTGCATAGAGTCCAGTAAATATATTCCACACAATAAGTTTGAATCTGAACTCTTGCACAAGTGTCCCTCTGCACTGTGACTTTTAATCAGGAAGTTATGAAACAGCCATTTTTAATAATAATGCTATGTGTTAGATGTGCCAAGAGATGTTGTGGTCTGTCAATGTGTTTGTTCCTGAGGCCTCAAGCTCAAATTTTCAGGCAGTTAACAAATGAGTGAAGCATGCCAAGTATGAGACAGTAGGCAATGGTGGGGACTATGGCAAGCTGGAATATGCCTGCATGCATTTAATTCAGAGATTGTATTCAAAAATTGTGAAAACATGATGTAGGCCAAGTGAAATGTCAGTTATTGGATTCAAGTTATGGGCTGTATTTTATGAACTTTGGTTTATTTCTACTGCATTCCTGTATTTGTGCACTTTTGGACTTAGAGGCAAAGTGATACCAGACCAATCGCAGAAGCCACAACGGACTGCCCTATGGAAAACAGTTGTGTTCTTACTTCACTGCTTCTTACCCAGGTCAGTCCTATCTAGAAGCAGGCTCAAAGTTTAGGGGAAATTTTCTACTTTTTGTGGCAATCTGATTAAGAAATAATTTACATACGGTATGTTATAGCCTGAATTGTTTCCCTCCCTCCCTACTTCATCAAATTTATATGCTGAAATCATAAGCCCCAGTAACTCAGAATGTAACTGTCTTTGGAGATAGGGTCTTCACAGAGGTAATTAAGATAGAATGAGGTTATTAGGGTGTTCGAATCCAATATGACTACTGTTCTTACATTTTTTGAAAAAGGAAATTTGAACACAGACATATACAGAGGGAAGACAACGTGAAGACAGGAAGAAGACGGCCAACTACAGGTCAAAAAGAAAGTCCTGGAATAGATCCTTCCCTTATAACCCTCAGAAGGAACCAACCCTGCCAACACCTTGACCTCAGAGTTCCAGCCTCCCATTCTGTGAGACAATACATTTCAGTTGTTTAAACCACCCACAGTCTATGGTACACTTTGTTATGGCAGCCCTAGCAAATTAATATGCCATACAATTCACCCATTTAAAGTGTCTAATCCAGTAGTGTTTAGTATATTCACAAATAGGGGCAACCATCACCACTAGTCAATTTTAGAACATTTTCATCACCTCGAGAGGAAAGCTTGTGCCTTAGCTATCAACATCTTATCACCCCATACTCCTCAGCACTAATCTAGTTTCTTTTCTTTATAGATTTGCCTTTTCTGGATGTTACATATAAATGGAATCATACAACGTGCGGTGTCCTGTTTCTGGCTGTTTTCATTATCGTGGTTTCAGGATTCTTCATTGTTGTTGCATATATTGTTCAAGAAGTAATGCATTCCTTTTCATGGCCAATTACTACTCTATCATATAAATGCACTACATTTTGTTTATCCATTAATCAGTTAATGGATATTTGGGTTACTTCTACCTCTTGGCTATTATGAACAATGCTGCTACAAAAATTCACGTAGAATTTTAAAAATTGTACTTTAGGTTCTGAGGTACATGTGCAGATCATGCAGGATTGTTGTATAGGTACATACAGGGCAAGGTGGTTTGCTGCCTTCATCCCCCCATCACCTATATCTTGTATTTCTCCCTATGTTATCCCTCCCCAGCCTCCCCTGCCGCTGTCCCTCTCCTAACCCCCACAAACTGACCACAGTATGTGATGCTCCCCTCCCTGTGTCCACATGTTCTCATTGTTCAAAGCCCACCTATGAGTGAGAACATGTGGTGTTTGGTTTTCTGCCCTTGTGTCAGTTTGCTGAGAATGATGGTTTCCAGATTCATCCATGTCCCTATGAAGGACACGAACTCATCGTTTTTTATGGCTGCCTGGTATTCCATGGTGTATATGTGCCACATTTTCTTTATCCAGTCTATTGTTTATTGACATTTGGGTTGGTTCCAAGTCTTTGCTATTGTAAACAGTGCTGCAATGAACATATTTGTGCATGTGTCTTTATAATAGAACAATTTACAATTATTTGGGTATATACCCAGTAATGGGATTGCTGGGTCAAATGGTATTTCTATTTCTAGGTTCTTGAGGAATCACCACACTGTCTTCCACAATGGTTGCACTAATATACACTCCCACCAATAATGTAAAAGTGTTCTTATTTCTCCACATCCTCTCCAGCATCTGTTGTCTCCTGATATTTTAATGATCGCCATTCTAACTGGCATGAGATAGTATCACAATGTGGTTTTGATTTGCATTTCTCTAATGACCAGTAATGATGAGCATTTTTTCATGTTTGGTGGCCTCATAGATGTCTCCTTTTGAAAAGTGTCTGCTCATATCCTTCGCCCACTTTTGAATGGGTTTGTTTTTTTCTTGTAAATCTGTTTTAGTTCTTTGTAGATTCTGGATATTAGCCCTTGGTCAGATGGGTAGATTGCAAAAATTTTTTCCCATTGTGTTGGTTGCCAGTTCACTCTAATGATTGTTTCCTTTGCTGTACAGAAGCTCTGGAGTTTAATTAGGTCCTATTTGTCTATTTTGGCTTTTGTTGCCATTGCTTTTGGCGTTTTAGCCATGAAGTCCTTGCCTATGCCTATGTCCTGAATGGTTTTGCCTAGGTTTTCCTCTAGGGTTTTTATAGTGTTAGGTCTTATGTTTAGATCTTTAATCCATCTGGAGTTAATTTTAGCGTAAGGTGTCAGAAAGAGGTCCAGTTTCTGCTTTCTGCACATTGCTTGCCAGTTTTCCCAACACCATGTATTAAACAGGAAATCCTTTCCTCATTATTTGTTTTTGTCAGGTTTGTCAAAGATCAGATGATTGTAGATGTGTGGTGTTGCTTCTGATGCCTCTGTTCTGCTCCATTGGTCTGTGTCTCTGTTTTGGTACCAGTATCATGCTGTTTTGATTACTATGGCCTTGTAGTATAGTTTGAAGTCAGGTACTATGATACTTCCAGCTTTGTCCTTTTTGCTTAGGATTGTTTCAGCTATGTGGGCTCTCTTTTGGTTCCATATGAAACTTGAAGTGTTTTTTTTTTTTTTTTCCAGTTCTGTGAAGAAGGTCATTGGTAGCTTGATGGGGATAGTGTTGAATCTATAAATTACTTTGGGCAGTATGGCCATTTTCAAGATGTTGATTCTTCCCAACCATGAGCATGGAATGTTTTTCTATCTGTTTGTGTCCTCTTTTATTTCCTTGATCAGTGGTTTGTAGTTCTCCTTTTATTCTCCTCCTAGAATAAAATACCTAGGAATACAACTAACAAAGGATATAAAGGACCTCTCCTTGAAGAGGTCCTTTATATCCTTTGTTAGTTGTATTCCTAGGTATTTTTATTCTCTTTGTAGCAATTGTGAATGAGATTTCACTTTTGATTTGGCTCTCTGTTTGTCTGTTATTGCTGTATAGGAATGCTTGTGATTTCTGCACATTGATTTTGTATCCTGAGACTTTGCTAAAGTTGTTTATCAGTTTCAGGAGATTTTTGGTCTGAGACGATGGGGTCTCCTAGATATACAATCATGTTGTCTGCAAATAGAGACAATTTGGCTTCCTCTTTTCCTAATTGAATACCTGAAAATTTCTTTACAAAGGAAAAACTGTATGTTTTGAGGGGAAACTAAAATCTGTACTAAAAGTACATAATGATGAAAACTCCTCACTATTTTTTAAAGTTGATTTCTGGCAAATTTCTACCTTTCTTATTTTCTCTGGGGCCCTCTCATCATTCTCACTTTAAACAAGCTATCATCATCCATTCTTACAGGCTGATTCATGACCTATTTGTTCAACAATTATATGGCACAGAGTTTACTGAAGGATATATGAGGACCCTCAGGGGAGAAGGAAAGTGTCATTGTAGATGTGGCATCAGATCTGTTGTGAAGCTCAGGCTGAGAAAAGACATGAGTGAATGAGTGGGTGGGTGTGGGTGTAAAGGGTTGAATTTGTGTTCAGAAGCAAAAGAAGACTCCCTGGCTGTGGAGGGCTGGCCAAGTTATGTTTGATTTGAATGTAGTGGTGGAAGAGCTGCCAGACAAGGAGAGATATTTGCGTGAGATACAGTAAACCTAGTCCATTAGTTTATTAAGCTATTCTTCAGTGCTCATATAATGGTGTGATTTACAAGAACTCTATTTTACAACTAGTTGTAATAAGAGCCAGTAAAGAATGAGAGAGTGGAAAAGTCATGAAAATCTTGGTTGTTGCAAAATTATATCAGGGAGAGCCTGAAAAAAGAAATTTGTGTATACATTGCTATAACAGGTTGCCAAGTCAATGTCTAAACTAAGAGTTTTTCCCAATTATTTTGGCATGGGAAAGAAATTTTTAAAATAAGAGAATTCTCATAGTAATACTATACTGGTGGGAGTGTACATAGTGTGTCTATGGCAGCATTGTGAAAATAATGGTTTCATAGTGTTGGATCAGCAACTTACTATGTGCCAGATATGACACTAGAAGCTGGAAATGCTTTTGTAAAATAAGATAGACATGGTCCCTGTCTGGACATTGTCCCAGAAAAAATTATTTATCGACTTGTGGTTAGTGAATTGTTCCTGACACACCTATTAGAAATTCCAGTCCTGTAGAATTTGGTTAGATAAGTAATGTTCCTCTTATACCATTGAATATTCTGATTCTTAAATAATAATGGAATTATCTGAGCACCTGTCTATACCAGATATTACACCAGGAACAGAAAGTTCAAGAATGATTAAAATGTTTGGGTCTTGCATTCAAATAACTGACAATCAAGGAATATACACATATCATATACATAATGAAAGATTCTGGAATAGAGGTATAAAAAAATGAGAGCACAGAAGTTACTCATTCTTGAAAAGAGTATGGTTATCTGTAGTCCAGAGGAAAAGGGTTGGGAAGTTTTCACAGGAAAAAGTTAAAGGTGGAGCCAGATCTTCAAGAATTAAAAGGATTTGGTCAGATAGTGAAATGAATGAAGGGAATTCTAGTGAAAAGGGGCAGCTTGAGGAATGGCCCAGAGGTATGACAGTGGTGTTTGGAGAAACGGCAATTAGGAAGAGATTCTGTTTGCTCTTTTCCCTGTTATATCCCAAAGAGGAAAGACTCAGACCCGGAGACTGTTCTGGTTAAATGTTTCAGTGGAAAGTTAAGACCAGTCTATCATTTCTCATTTGAACACCTGGATGGTCTCTAAGCACATCAAAGCATGCCTGGCTTTCTGGGGCTTACCATATATTAAACTTGAATTTCTATAAAAGCAGATGACAGGTTTAATAGGCAAATAATCTTGACTTATAGGATCCCACCATGTCAACACTAAGTCGAGATTCAAGTTAAAGAAATATAGTATGTCCTTTAGCAAAATTGACAGGCAATTCTCTGTTTTACTGTGGATGACTGCAGTTTGAGTATAACCAACCAGTAATGCTCTTACCATGAATCTGTGTAAGCTAGATTACTGCAGGTCAAGGGCAAACTCTTTACATTTGATAGGGGCAGCATAGTCTAATAATAAGCTCCGAAATAAAATTGTATTGGTTTTAAAGTCCAACTCTTTTACCTGTTAGGCTCCATCTTCCTGAGTCATACAAAGTTACTTGGCCACAGTTACTCGTGGGTAACAATTGTGCTTGCTCTAAGGGTGTTGTTGTGAGGGCTAAATAGTACATGCAGTGTTCAACCTGGTGCATGTACAATGTTGGCATTTGCAAGCTGTTATTACAAAGTAATGGTGAAGAATATAAGCTTCCTAAATCTTACCTAGATCTAAATTCTGCCTCTGTCAGATCTTTCACAATTTTCTTAGTTTCTATGCCTTGATTTTCTTGTCTAAACCAAGGAAAAATAGCACAGAGTTATTGCAAAGGTTAAACAAGAAAATATATATAATATGATTAACACAATACCTGGCACATAGTAGGTCTTCAAAAAGGCAGTTCTTGTTAATATTATATAATTAACAATAAGGAAAAATTTATTTTCTCATAGTCATATTTTCTAAGCTTTTAAAAATTAATTTTTGGGTAATTCTTGGTATCTCATAAGAACCTATGGTTGGCCCTTTTGTGTAGAAAAAAATACATTGATGACGATTCATTTGTATTAAAAATTTCCCAGGTAGCTTCCGCTTCACTGTAATATTTCCTCCTTTCTATTTTAGCATTTAGCCTTCTAATTTATATCTATTAATGTATGTGTTTGCTTTAGGGAAGTATTGGGATTGGGTTCCCTGGAAAGCAGACCCTGTGATGCAGTGAGAAATATGAAAGGTTTATTTATTGAGAAGTAAAATGAAAGAAAATAAGGCAGAACTGGGCAGAGAAAGCCTTCGGACCTGTTGCAGGCTGTCAAGATATGGGCCAAAGCAGCGACGCCGTAGAGCAGGATTGCTCAGTGATGGCATCAAGAGCTTGGTGGAAAAGACTAAGTCCTGGTTATTCCTGCCTTGCTCAATTTTTGGCCAAAGCCATCCTAAGAAGTACAAAACCTTGGCCACCATCACCTTGCTTATTCCAGAGTTCCACCAGAAGGGTTTGCCCTTTACTTGAAAACTAAGATGGTCCCCTCCCTGTGTCTATGTGTTCTTATTGTACTGGGGTCTGTGGGGGGGAACTAGGGGAGGGACAGCAAGAGGTGGGGCATGGGGGAGGGATAACATGGGGAGAAATGTCAGATATAGGTGATGGGGAGAAAGGCTGCAAACCACATTGCCATGTATGTACCTACGCAACAATCTTGCATGTTCTTCACATACACTTCAATACCTAAAATGCAATAAAATATATATTTAAAAAAAAAGAAAACTAAGATGGATTGCGAAGATGGTCATAGCTGAAGGCCTTCAGGTAATGGAGTTCATCATAGCAGCAAGTCCCTTCTTGAAGGGACATCTGAACAGTGCATGTCTGTGTCTACTACAGAAGATTTCAAGAGATAATGGTAGTAATTAACCTAATTTACGTACTTCCCTACATTTTCTTAGCCTCACCTGTCCCTGGACTTTAGCCACTCTCTCGATGAAGAGTCCCAGCCACCTCCAACACCCCTGGACCTCTTAACACCAGCAACTGCTTCAGCTCCCCTTGGATGAGATATATGTTCATATTCATCCTTCACTGCACTCCCCATGGCAGAAATTGGAGCAGCTCTGATGTTCATCTCAGGCAGCCAAACGTATAAAGGCTTTGGCTCTTCACACTTCTGAGCTCAGATGAGGTCCATGCCACGTCTAAGGACATAGGTTCTGGCCAGGTAACCCAACTTGCTAGAAGTAGAAGACAGTTAATGTCTCATGGACTGAACTTTGATCCACAAGAAACAGAAAGTAAGAAGGATTAAGCAAAAAAAAAAAAAAAAATCTCTTCTATTCCCTTGTCCTCAATGGACTGTCCCTGAATGCAATGGTTCCATGTAGTCTATGTGGATAAAGTCCCACAAGATTGAACATTCATCTTTGCTTTCTTATGACATTATGACCAGCTTAAAAACATACTACCTTGCATTTGCTTTCCTTTTACTCCTACCTCATTTTCCTTTTATTCTGCTCTCTTGCTGCCCTGGAATCATAGCTGCAAATAACTGTGTTATGTTTTAGCACACAAGCTGAGCTTTGGCTCATTTCCCTGGGACCTGGCCTAAGAAAACAGTTAACAATTATTCAGTGCTTACTGTGTTCCCAGCACTGTTCTAGGATCTTTAAATGTATCTTCTCATTGTCTTCTCCAAACAAGCCAATGACATGGGTATTCTCATTATCTTCATTTCTGTTTTATAGATGATATGAGAATCTAGGGCACAGAAATATTCAGCATCTTTTATAGGCTTCTACAGCTAGTAATTAGCGGATCTAGGATTTGAACACAGACAGTCTTGACTCCGGAGCCCAGGCCTGACTTTGTTTCTGCAGTTGAATTTGGTTCTTAAGTTTGTCTCTAAGTTAAATTCTCATATATGATGCAATTCCGTGGCAAAAATAGAAGCCACATGTCATTCAAGGGAAGTACTGCTGAGCCAGACATAATATGAAAAATGTTTTTCTAACTGAAAAGTTGAACTAAGTGAAGGAATATCAACCAGGGGTGAGATCTTTGGAGGAACAATTTGAAGGTCTGGATTCTCTCTGGCTTCCTCAGTTTAGTTAACCATTTAAATTTGGATAAATCACATGATCATTCTATGCCTCATTTTCCCCAGCTACTATATGAATTCTAAGCTGCCCGTCTCTCATTACTTGTGTAAGAACCGAATACATTATGTCTGGGACAGCATTTCTGAATACTAAATTATTATCACCTCCACAAGAGTAATTTTATTAATAAAAAGCTTACTAACTTTAATGCTACTAAAATTTTTATTAACTTTTACTTCTCAAAAAAGGACTTTTGAAGACACTAGACTAATACAAATTCAAGATAATTCGCAAAAGTAAAGCAAAGGGAAAAGACAAGTTGGAAAGCAAACAGATCAATGCATGGCATAAATGCCATCCTTGCTAGTGATAGAACACACATTTTGTTCTATGCTTTCTAGCAGCCAACATGAGGAAGAAAACACCATCAGCTACTGGAGTTCTAGTATCCACAAATCAAAAATGAACTAGTTGCCTGAAAAATTCTGAAACTGATAGCAGAGAAAAATTTCACTATTGGTCTGTACAGAGAGGACATCACAAAAATAATGAATAATATCCTCAATAATATTCTAGCAATACATGTATTTTCCCTCAGCATAGGCTGATGACAACAAACCAGAGTATGACTGTATAAAATAATCCTGAAAAGAACCCACTCTGAAGCAGTCTGTGGCTTTCTGTCTCAATCCTGGGTTAGCTTTTAGAATTCCTAGAGAAAACAGAAGCTAATATGATTAATAACGATAACAAAAATAATAACAGCTAATTCATTCTAGGCACTGAAGATGTGGCAGTGAACAAAACACATAAAAATCCCTGCCTTCATGGAGCTTCGTTCTAGGCAGAGAAGACAGACAATAACAAATAAATAAGTTAAATATGTAGTATGTTACTAATGATGAATGCTGTGGAAAAATGGAAAAGTGAGACAGAAAGTCCATACAAGAATTAAAAACTATTAAAGTCGTGGTGCGTGTTCTCATACAATATGTACCCAGAATGCATACATAAACCTGAACCCTTTAGAGACTATAATATTATGAGGCATTAATGTTTTTCTGTTTTTTTCCCAAGTGGCTTACAATCAGTTATATGTTAGCTATATGAAGCTGAGTATACATACATATTGTGAAAGTGAAAATTGCATCTGACAAAGTTAAACAGGCAAGGGAAACTTTATTCAAGGCAACTACAATAGGAGAGAAAGGCCAGAAATCAGCTGACTCAACTCCACTATAACAAAGTGTGGGAAGAACTTTAGGGACTGGGATGAGCTAGTGGAAGGGAGCTAGAAGACACTGGTAGATGGGGGCAGGTTGATCACTTGGGTGTGTGAAGCATACTAAGTTTGCAAAATACTTTTCTCTGTGATTAAGTCATCTCTGCTTGCTAACTGGCGCCCACTGAAGTTAGGCTCCTACCCTCCCTTAGAGACTGGTAGACAGGGGTGCTATCTTTCATGATGATTACATTTCAAAGGGTTGGCTCCCAGCTCCTTGTGAAAGACTTCCCAGAGTAGTACCACAGGCAAGAGGCTTTTAAAAATATTTACATGCCAAAGGGACAGAGAAAGAATTTAAAATTATGATGTTTTCTTATGTAAATGCTCTAGGAAAAAAAGAGTTCTGGGGTTCAGAGTCTGGAAGACACCTGTCAAGTTTAGTCAAGCTAAGGGAAACATCAAGGGATCCTTGATCAACAGGTATACCCTCATACACACTTGCTTATAATTTATCTTAAAAATATATGCTATGCTATCAGTGTTCAAAATGTTTATCTTTATTGTGGCATATTTAAATGACAAAAACTGCACAAGAAGGATTTTTAAAATGTGTTGTAATTGCATGCAAATCTCCCACCTTATATCACAAATGATGATAAAACAAACAGCAAAAATAATTCTTTGTACATAATCCATCATTGCTAATAGGATATAGGCAAGCCAATGAAGGTATGATACAAATGTTCAATAAATGTTTTTGTGTTGATTGAATTATTGAAGTTTGCTTGATTTCATGCTCCATTCCTTTCTTCTTAAAGTACCAGATGATGTCTATTAAATTCTTTTTTGTGTTTTAAGAGCATCTGGGGAGTATTTCTGGATGTTCTTTAAACACTTTGTGACACTGCAGATGTCACATATGATTTAAAAAATAATAATAGCTCTGAACATCCCCAGCAGCCCAGGAAGAAATTTAATAGTATGTACATAGAAGCTGTCTTGGCATCCATTTTTATACCAAGTGCAAGATCCATTTTTCAATTCAAACTCAGTTTGGAAGTTTTTCTTCCTTCCAAAGAGAACAGAATTAACAATTCCCCCCGCTAGTTTTACCATTAAGGAGATTGTAGACAGAACAGACTGAATGAAAGGCAGCAGTCAGATGGTGCCCAAGAGTGATAAAAAAAAACAGTATATCCAGACAAACAGAAAGGCAAATCATTCTGGAGGGGTCTTGAGGCCAAGAGTGTGGGGCACCATCACTGTCCTTCAATACACTTCAAGTCCCTAAGTTAAATAATTCAATGATCGACTTTTTTTTTTTTCTGCTGTTTCTAACAAACAGGTATAAAAAGAAATGACCATTTTAGTGAAGGTCAGTTGAGGATAGCAAGAATCATAGAGACAAGTGGGACATAGATAACAAAGAAAAAGAAATCCAAACTGGACACACACTTGGCTAACTATTGGAAAGAAAGGATTAGGAATTTCGACAGAAACCTGCAATTATTTAATTTAGAGTTTATAAATAATTATGCTTAAGGTACTATAACTTCTATATAGTTTCCATCTCAATGTGTAGTTTCAGTTATTTTGACTATAACTCTTGTATTGTTCATAAAAGCCTAGAGTGTAAAGGCCCCTATAGGCATTAAAGATGAGAAATCAGGTCAGAAAAATTCTAACTGACCATTATGGTCAAGATTCCAGTGCTGAGCAGGGCAGGGAAGATAAACAGAGCCGTTTAAGCAAGACTTATTCCTGTCTGGGGTTGTTGCATGACAGAGTTTGGAAGGAGAAGGCCTATCAGCAACTTACTTCCCCTGTGCTTCAATGCGTTAAAGCATTTTCTCACAAGAAATACATGTGTAGTGTTTAAGAATCTTTGACAAAGCTCCTTGTAACCTGAGCTCTCAGAGGTTGTCACTGGAGGTCCACCATTTATTTTCTAAACAATGGTCAAGATTAAACCTGAGGGATTTAGCCAAATCTCTAATACAAGAGGATTCAGTTAAGACTAGAGTTCACATCTTTATGTCTAAACTTCACAAGGGAGAAAATCTTTCAGAGACACTGGAGAGCAAGAGTGCCTGACTGATACGCCTTTGTTATTTTTAATATTTCCCTCTAGCACTTTGTGAAAATGAAGTCTCAGGAGGCAGTAAAACTCCCTTATTTTTTTTCTATTTTCATTTTATTTACTTCAACCCAGGATCATCATGTGACTGGAATGATCAGGTTCAAAAAAGAGGGGAAAATGTGGTATGGGCTTGTATTAGTCCATTCTCACACTGCTATAAAGAACTATATAAGACTGAGTAATTTATGAAGAAAAGAGGTTTAATTGACTCACAGCTCTGCAGGGTTGTACAGGAAGCGTGGCTGGGAGGCCTCAGGTAACCTACACTCATGGTGGAAGGGTGAAGGGAAAGCAAGTACGTCCTAGATGGAGGAGTAGGAGAGAGACCACTAAAGGGAAAGTGCTACACACTTAAACAAACAGGTCTCATGAGAACTCACTCACTATCACTGCTATCATGAGAACAGCAAGGGGGAAATCCATCCTTGTTATCCAATCACTTCCCACCAGGTCCCACCCCAAACAATGGGAATTACAATTTGACATGAGATTTGGGTGGGGACACAAAGCCAAGCCATATCAGGGCTTACATTTCATTTTTGTCTAGCTGGGTTGATTGATCATTGTAGCTGGGATGGTATGTATATTGGAAAATGCATCAGGCAGGCATAAGTAATCCCTGTTTCCTTGGGATTTTAGTACAGTTATTAAACAGAAGGCATCATGCATCACATTAGTCTCCAACAGTTTTTTTTTTAAAAGAGAAATGATCAGTTGAAAGTGGCACAAGGACTGTTTAAGTGTAGGTCAATTTATGACTCATTTACAGTTTTTATGTAGCTTTGCCAATGTTTTCTACTCTTGACAGTCCCGTGAGTCATTGGCATCTTGTCAATTACAGTAGCCAACCTCTCTACCTGTACATCTGCAGGAAATTGGCAGAGATATGAATTTAGGCAATGTAAGGTGTCATTCTGTCAGGGAAAGTACAACAATGGCTCCAGGAAGTGGATAAAATTATCTCTCAAAAGGAAGAAGGGGTTATCAAGTTCCTGATCCCTCTTCCTTGGTTTTCATTACATCCCTCATTTATTTTATTTCCAAATTTGGATAATGTCCAAACTCTGACACATCCAGATTTTTAATCCTGCCAAGACAACATTGTACTTTCGAGATAATCAAGCAGACAGCACTGTTCCTAATCTTAAGAAACATAGGAAAAAAGTAAACCGCAGAACTGATGAGAAGACCCTCGAGGACTCAGAGCATGTGAATGAAACTCGTATTTCCTTTAGTTTGAGTTTTCCCTTTCATGAGGAGAACTCTAAGATATACAAAACTAGTTCTTTATGGCTTGAGGCTCTTATATTGCTAATGGCTTTTGACAGTGTGTTACAGCTTGTTTAATCCAATTGAATTATTCATTCAGTAAGAAGACAAACTAGTTGACAGAGGGAATTTTTTTCAGTCACTGGTTCATCTTAATATATGAAAGTTCAGTTATCTAGAAAAGAAGAGATAGGGATAGAAGAGAAGCCAGAGAGATGTAATTCTAATCAAATTTTTTCCTGAAATTTGAATTTGACTATGAAGAAAGTATTGATTATGGAGAGAATTAATGTTAATTCCCTAAAACACAGGGTGAGAACTTTTAATGGAGTACACACTACTCATCAAAAAAGTCCCAAACTCTATTATCAAACATGTCTAACCCCCTTTACACACACACACACACACACACACACACACACACCCTATGCTGCAGTTATATCAATCTTTATTATTTATTAAATATAACATATTTCTTCCTTCCCCACTTCCAAGCCTTTGGAGATTGTATTCGTTGTATCCTTTTCCTAGTATGCTCTTCTTTGAATTGATAAACTTATCCTTCAAAATGCAACACAAATACCACCTTTTCAATGAAGTCCTTCAGGATCCCTGCAATGTCCCGTAGCAATTTGTGTATCCTCTTAATTCAATGTCCTGCAACCATCTTTGCACATTAGCACCCCTGGGATTTGACATGATCCTATCAGTAAAGCTGTCTCAGTGGGGATTTATATGAGAAGGGGATTCCTGTGGGTGAGGCAACAATGGTTTTCTCTTGTAAGGTTGAAACTTCCAGGGTATGGGGTTAACTCCCCCCACTCCATCATAAATTCTGGTATATCCACTTCCAATTCCATGGACAACCACTCCTCCAGCTCCAGTTATTACTGTTGTCATAATATCTTGTGAATATTCGTTTCCACCTCTCTTTCTGATACTAGATGGTATTATTCATTTTTATGGTCAACGTCCCCCTTCTCACAGTAAAGTATTTCACACATAGGAAGTATTCAATAAATGTTTGTTCAAAGAACAAGAGCATGAATGAATGAGTAAATGCCTGAATAAAGGAATGATTTATAGAACACCATAGGAGTTGGCATCCTTAATTGGTGAAGAGAGGAACCAAAACATAGTTAAACTCTTGTGCAGGGAGTGGTCTGGGCAGCTTTAATCTGTCAGTAGCCCCCAAGCACATGTTGCTCTTGTGTATCTGAAATGTGAATAATTTGAATTGAGATGTGCTGTGAGTGTAAAACTTCATACTGGATTTAGGAGACAGTACAAACATCTATATATATGAAAATCTGTATCAAAAACAAAACATTAATTTTTATGTTGATTACCTGTTGAAATAATATTTTGATCTATTGAGTTGAAGTATATTAGTAAAATTATTTCATCTGTTTCTTTTTACTTTTCTAACGTGACTGGTAAAAAAATTACATAGGTAGCTCACATGGCATGCATTACATTTCTCTTGGACAGCACTGGCCTTAAGAAATTAAACTCATCTCTTGAATGATTGATTCTAGCTTTGGCTCACTCAGATGAAAGTCTCTGTGTAGGGAAAGGAAGGAAGCTGATGTGCACACTTATCTCCTTGAAAGTGTGTTGAAGCTATAGTGAAGCGCACTGGGATCAACAGTAATCTTTCAACAATTTCTGGTTCTCCACTACTTTCCAGGTATCTAGTCTGATCCACACTTCTCACTGCACGTTTCATCACATAGCATTAGGTATTAGTTGTGTACACCCTTCACCCCAGCGCCAAGGCTGTGTTAGCTTCACCCTTAAAGTCCTTCACCTACTAATAACTTTCCCTTTACCAGGACAACCCAGATGCTGCCCATAAATTTCCCATCAAACATCTGCCCTATAGAAATTATACTTCTTAAATACAGTATCTGACATAAACAAAATATATCAAAGCCCTACGTGAAATCAAGCTTGATGACTAAAATCTACTTAATCCCCAAAGAGCCTTCTGTCAGGATCCACCTTCTACAAAAGCATTACAGTTTATTATGGAAAAGCAATTGCTAGAACTTGTTGGTTTCCTTTTCACTGTCAGGAGAGCTTATTCTCATGTTAACCTGTGGAGCCTGTGTATATTTGCCTTTGTCCCAGGGATATATGAGTGTTCCTGTGCTATGGAGAATTAGGCACTGGACAGTTAAGAGAGGGAGAGAGAAAGCTCAGAATTGGAGCCCCAGTCTTCTAAATGCAACCTATGGCTTAGAAATAAATTAGACTTTTAAAGACAGATATTTGTTGGAGTTACTCCTATAATTTTTCCCTACTCAGGAAACCTCAAGAAATATGACTCAAGTCATAATTCTCATATTCCATTCTGGTTCACCTAAACCTGAGCACACTTCTATGAGTACTAAAATTGTCATTAACTTAAAACTTTTTGATGGCAACAAAAAAGATTGGTTAAAAAGAGAGAGAGAGAAAAAACATTTGAATTATAAATAAAATCCAAGGCTGAATACAGTGGCTCATGCCTGTAATCCCAGCACTTTGGGAGGCTGAGGCAGGTAGATCATTTGATGTCAGTAGCTCGAGACCAGCTGGCCACATGGCAAAACCCTGTCTCTACTAAAAATACAAAAATTAGCTGGGCATGGTAGTGCATGTCTATAATCCCATCTACTTGGGAGGCTGAAGCAGGAGAATCACTTGAACCCAGGAGGTGGAGGTTGCAGTAAGCCAAGACTGTGCCACAACATTCCAGCCTGGGTAACAGAGAGAGACTCCAACTCAAAAAAATAAAAACTAAAATAAAATCCAAAAATGGTTTGTCATTTACTTTTACACTCAGTGAACTCTAAAAGATATGCCTACATATGCCTCACTAAGAAAAAGCTGATAAATCTTGACCACTGAGGCCAAGAAAATGTTCCCCACGCTTGCATAACCTAGTTTTTTCCTAGCACAGTCTAATTTGTGCTAGGTCATCCTCTTTTAATTCAGGGACCTTATTACTAATCACAGATAGTTTTTGGATTTTATTTATAAACTTTGTCAAAGTTTGGATTTAAAGAACTGGGTTTTCTCAATGTATTTCTACAAGAGTTCTACAAAGTTAACAAATTTTACAAATGGCTGCTTGCATTTACTTGCCTTTACTATGATGCTGCAGCTCTCCAATCTTCCCGCTGTGAGGACATAGCAAGAAGGCACCTTCCACAAGCCAGGAGGAAATTCTTCACCAGAACCTAACTGAACTGGCACCCTGATCTTGAATTACCAGCTTCTAGAACTGTAAGAAAATACATTTCTCTTGTGAAGCCACCCACTACACAGTATTTTGTTATAGAAGGACAGATAGATTAATATAGAAGCTTGTATTTGCTGTAGCTCAACCTAGATTATAGTGCTTGGATAAGAAAGAATAACTATGCTACCAAGATTTAACTATAACATTTTATTTTCTTTACACTTGATAGAATACATTTCTAATTCAGGGCCCACCAGTAAATTTTAAAGGATCCTCTTCTTTCTGGGGAGAGAGTTTATCACATTTATCAACTTTTCAAAAGGGATCTCTGACCCAAACCTTTTTAAGAAAAATGCTATATGAGATTTCCAGCCGGGAACCCAAAGCTCAAAAGCCAAATATTGGGAATCTCAGGCTTCTGTTTCACAGACACATGATTAGTCATCAGCAAATGAAGCATAAATATTTATCCGTTTCTACTTGTTTCTTTGGGTACATTTCTTTTTCCAATACCAAGGTAAAAGTTTCGCCTTGAATGTGATCTCTAAATTGTATACCTTTCTTCAAGAGAACTACTAAAATCAGAAATGAAAGCTGTATAAAATATGAAAGCTAAAATAAAGCTCTAAATCAACGGATAGTGAAGAAAATATTTTGAATCCACTTTGAGTGGATTAGTACTGAGTGACAGGAAGCTTATATTAGAAAAGCTCACTTGAACAAGGTGAGCAGTTCCTCTTCCATTAATACACATGCTTTCAGTTATTCCCTATCCAGACAGTCACCATGGTGAAAGGAAATCTGCTGAAAATAAGGAAGTGGAACAATCACTCCCTACATGTAATGAGCGCATTCATTTCTAGACACAGGACTCCCTTCTGCACTAGTCTCCAACTCTGAAAGGCACCTGTTTGCACGTCAGGGAGGTAAGGCTGAATGTTACCTCCAGACAGGTTCAAACAGATGACTGTGTCCATTCAAGATGTCTGTCAGCCATCACCATTACTAGGACCCTGAGAATCTGTTTAAATACATATATATGTATGTGTATTTATATCAACATAAATTTATATATCAATGTTTATATTTATATATAATATACATAGATATATATGATATATTGTCAATATAAACATATAAATATTGATATGCAATATATAATTATACATAATTTACTTTATATATTATATATTTATATTATATGACATATACAATATATATTAATATATTACATACCTATATCTATATATCAATGCTTCCTAAATGCTCCACTTTTCCAAGCAGATAGCCATCTTTTTCACTGCCTTAAAGGATTTTTAACAAGCTACTAAATACATACATATGTATATGTGTGTGTGTGTGTGTGTGCATTTTCTTGTTCAGTACTATGCCCATGTATTAGAGGAAACAGACTTCTAGAGGTAAGGTTTCATTGACAAACAATTCATTTAAAAAGCTTATGGAGAATTTTCCCCAAAATACTTCAGACATTTTATTTTTCTATAAGGAATTAATGTTGTCCATCAGCAGAAAAAAAGGTAACACCTTGCCTTAATTATTTAGAGGTTTCACTTTTTTTGAGTAGTGGGAGGACTATGAATAAAACAAATATATGCTTAAATTTTCCTAATTTTTTTTACCTTGGATTCCATTTGCCACCACCTATCAGAGAGAGAGAGTGTGGGAATGAGAGAATGGCAGCGGCTGGGGTGGGGGTGGAATGTGGGAACTGGGACTATCACTTTAGAGTTTTATTTCCATATCCAGTTTTCAAATCTGTCTTCGTTTTCATATTTTATTGGCAACTGGTTTGGAGTACAGATGCTAAACATATCCATCTATGTGAAATACTTGAAAGACTATCAATTTAAATACAAAACCTAAAATAAAATTGAAACATTCCATAAATATCAGGAAGTTTCAGGGATATCAAAATGCAATGAACATAATAAATTGATGACTGACTGGAGTTTCCAATTTTCTTCAAGACCATTGGAAATTTTTTCATAGACATCTTTGAGTTATTTTAAGAGCTTCTCAAGCATACACATATATAACAAATTAAAAAGAAGTTACAAAAATACAGCTGCTGTATGCTCTAACAACCAATTCCTTTTCAAATGTATAGGTGATGTTCTAAAGCAGCTGTGGCCAGAGTAGGGATCTGTGTCAGTACTAGTTTGGATTTTCCCCTCACTTGTGTTCTAAGTTTATATTGCTAACCCTTGTTGATTTTTTCTATACCCCACACTGCTCTATACCTGACTAGTCAATTCCTGGTAACAGGATAATCCAAGGGTGAGGAGTTTTGTGCATTTGCAATTGTTCTAAATTTGTAGGTGCAAATGCGATCTTTCCATCTCAGCCATGCAGACTTCATCAACTATATTTCTATTGCTCTTGTTATTTCTATTTCTGTTTTGAATTGCTCTTTTTTTTAGCCCCTATCACAAGAAGCAGAGCTGTGATGACACTTTCATGTGACTAATATCAAATCCAGTAGGCTTCCTGCCTGAATCACCATGAGTGAAAGTGTTGGGATACCATTGTGGCTTTCAGAATGAATAAACCCTGCTCTCATTCAGCTGCTGTTTTCAAAGTTGCTCTCAGTGTTGAATTTTAAGTGGGATTCTTTCTGATTTTTCACTACAGACACACCTTGGTATGTATAAATCTCAGCATAGTCAACCATGATTTGGCATTTTAAACGGATCACAATCCTCAATGGACATTTTTGAAAGATGCTGATTAGATGTTCAATGAGGAAAAATAGTATACATACTCTCATTTACTCTGCAAACATTCCCCAAGTTTTTCAGCCTATTTAGATGTAATTAAAATCTAGGGGGATTCAGATGAGACTGAAATCAGTACAAATGGGATTCAAGTCTGTGAATCTAATTTCTGAATCTAAGTATTTAAATCTAGTAGAATTGTAAAAGGTTTGTCTTCAAGAGATTTTAGAAAAGAGAGGACAATTTGCATACAATATTTATTGAGAATCTACTAAATACTAGATAACTAGAGCTAGTGAGACACTGTTCCCGCTCCCATGGAGCTTGCAGTATAGAATCAGTCAGCTAATTAGAGAAGTTATGACAAAGGTTGGGGTATATTATGACAGAGGAAATTCAAGATACTCTAGTAGCAAGGATAAGCAAAGAAAAGGACTTCTGGAAGAACTGCTGCCTCAAAGGTACCCGAAGGGCGAGTGAGTTGGAATTAGTCATGAAAAGAAGGAATAGAGGTAGAAGGAGGTTTCAAGCACTCACTGAAGTCATTTATTTGCCAGTGCAAATGAGAGCATGGTGGAAAAACGTGGAACTGACAGAAGCTTAGAATAGCTGGAATTCAAATGGAGATGGAGAAATGATATGAGGTGAGTATGAAACCCAAGGTCATATTGGGGTGAAAATTCCAAGCCATGTTAAGGAATTTGTAATTTTTTCTCTAAGGAAAATAACCATTGAAGGTCTTATTTTAGAAAAGACATCACTGGCAACAATGTGACCAATGAATTGGGGGCAGGTTAGGATGTAAGGAGACCAGGTAAGAAGCTATGAAAAGTAGTGGTGACTTGGACTAGGATAGTAGCTGAGGAAACAGGGAGGACTGGATGGGGTCAGGAGATTTCCAAAGAGTCATAATACTGTAGATTGATTGAATGCAAAGGGGAAGGAGAAAAAGGGAAGTTGGACAATGGATACAGGGGAATTAAGATGATAGCCTGAAAGTAAGGGTATTTACTGAGCTCAAAAATATAATCCAAGCTGGGTCTGGTATCTCATACCTGTAATCCCAACACTTTGGGAGGCTGAGGTGAGTAGATTACTTGAGCCCAGGAGTTTGAGACCAGCCTGGGCAACATGGCAAAACCCTGTTTCTACAAAATATACAAAGCTAGCCAGGCGTACTAGCATGCACCTGTAGTCCCAGCTACTTGAGAAGCTGAGGTGGGAGGATCACTTAAGCTGGGGAGATTGAGGCTTCAGTGAGCCGTGATGATACTGCTGCACTCCAGCCTGGGCAATAGACCAAGATACTGTCTAAAAACAAAACAAAACAAAACAAAACAAATATGATTCCAGGAATATGAGTATAGAGCTTTGTTTTTATCAAAGACTGAAAAATAGTTTAAGTGATTCAGAGTCTTTCTTGTTCAATGGTATTTAAGTATTAACTAATCATTTAATGCTGAGAGGCCATTTAATATTTTATCTTGAGCTGTAAGCTCAATTCACAGTATTTTTTGTGAAATAACCATTTTCATTCAGAGTTTAGCCACCCACACATGTAGGAAGAAATCCAAGATTTACATATTTATCATTCTAGAAAAGATCTATGTATAAATATTAAACTCCTTAGCATAATATGAAAAATTTCAGATTAAGAAAATTTGAGTGCAAAGTAGTTTGAATTACACAGTGAAAAGTATATACTTTATATGACATGTTTTTTCTAAGAGGTATGAACAATTTCTATATTTTATATAGTAATAATTGAAACAAACAAAAACTTAATGGATTTACATAGCTAGATTCTATCTTAAGAATTACTAAAAGAACATAGAATATTAATCTATTCATGACATAGAGTTCTCAATGTTTATATGCAGTGTGTTAAAAAATATGTAGCATATGTTCTGTATCTATAGATATTATTGATAAGAGAAAGATACTGAAAAATGGTCCCATACCAACAATTCCTATCAGACCAATCTTACCTCATCATATAATGAAGTTACAGAGGATGGAAGGAAACAAAAATGCTGAAAATGAATGTTTGAATTCTGTCTTGATCAGTGTTAATATGCCAGGAATATATTTTAGAAACCAAACAGTGCTAGGGGAAATGATAATGAATGTGAAGCCCTAGTAATCAATATATTATTATGAAATACTACTTAGAGTGTTGTTTCATTTTTTCTAAAAACATTCAAAACCATCCTATGCTGAATAAAGAGTTTGACCTCCGTCTTATATACCTATATTTTACCATATACAACCTGGGCAAATAACTGCTACTTTCTAGATCTTATTTAAAGATGTTATTAGTTACCAAAACATATTTCATAAAATTCTGATCCCAAAGAGTGTTCCAGGTAAAAAGTTCCCCTGAGCACATACATTTGGAAAATGCTGTGTTCTTTAACCCTCTAGGAAATCACAATTTTGCTAGCACATTAAGGTTCTCAGAATTTTTGCAGTAAAGCAATCCTTTTTCTGTCAAATGCCAAACAACCTGTATAACATGCTTTTGAAAGCAACAGACCTAATCTCTAACATTAACTGTAATTTCCTGGAGAAGTAAAAGTCTGGGTTCAGGGCTATGAAACATGCTAAGAGAATACAAACATTTTGCCTTATATTAATATAAAAATGAAAGCTAGAGGATTTATTAGGAGAGGCGTTGCTACACATTTCCTAGAAATATTATCAGTTCTGGAAATGTATAAGTGACCATCAAATGGGAGAATGTTGCTAGTGTTAGTGGTAGGTGGGTGGCAAGATAAAAGAAGATGACTGACACATTTTTCCAGAGTTAACTCAGTCATCAATAGAGCTGTGAGTTAGAATAGTTACAGGTTCAAACTTTGGGAAGTTAGCTCCACTCTCTGAAATTTGAGCATTGAAGTACCTGATGAGATATATGAGTGAGAACAAAGTGAACAAAGTTTGATCGGATGGCACGGTAAACGATCGAGAGAATGGTGTAAATCCTTCCAACTTGTGCTAAAGTGGTTTCAAGCTATGTAAACAGACTTTTCCACGATATTAATGATGAATAAATTTCAACTTCAAATCAGGCTGATAGTTCTCTGTCCAAAGACTTGTTAGTGTAGACGGTGCTAAGAACAATTTAATATAGTCTCTCTACATAAATAATATTTTGTTGGCTTTGTTTAATATCTTTTATAAAGGAAAATTTTAAACACAACTAAGAGAAAAGAGTATTATAAACACCTGATGTCCATTAATCTTTCTGACAATAAAAGCATATTATGAAAGTACAGTATAAATCTGGTCAATACTGCAAAGGATCAGACAATCTCTCAGGTCCCCTCCAGACTGAATATTCTAAGTTTTAAGTCTATTTTTATCCATATTCTTTCCCTTGTGGTACATATTATTGAATCCAAAGTATAATTTCCTCAACTGGAGAAAAGTATGACATAAAGATTGACCAAGCCTTATAAACTCAAGATATAAAGGAAATTTAACTTTACCTGAAAAAGGGTTATGGAGAGGGAGAAATAAAATGTATTTTGAGTCCCCAGTGCAAATTCCTCAAGAACAGTGCTCCCTCTTTCCAGATTGTTGTTGTTTCTGGCCTATCAAAGAATGACAAAGGAAAATTATCGAATAGTTTCTGGCTAAAGTAATTTTTAGGGATGATGACATTGCTGCTCCGCCTAATGAGTATTGGTGACATTGCCATCTTCCCACAAAAATGTTTCTGTCCTTCACCTAAGTAGCTCTCTCTAAATCATCAGTTCCATAGCAAGTTCCAACATAAATGTTGGTTAATATTTTTATTTACATTAATTAGCAAAATGAAAATGAAGCAATGAAGATGTAAGTCAGTCCCTCACCTTATTGGTCAATAAATTATGTTAGTGACTTTGCTGAATCAGATACTACTTCTTGAATATTGAAAGAATATTTTCTTAATTTGTTGTTTTTAACAATGTAACCATTGCAGGCATGACATAGTTTTTAAAGTTAAATTCTCATTATTAATGTTTTCTGTATCTCTACCATTAACATTATACTTTCTTTATGTATTATAAATTATATAATATATAAAATATTATACATTATATAATTATATATTGTTACATGCATTATATACATTGTATATATACATCGCATATATACATTGCATATATTGACATGTTGCATATATATGCAATGTATATATACAATGCATATATATTTTGAATGCCTGTTATTAATATATATTTAATTGTAAGTTTATATACTTTAAAATAATGACTCTGTTTAAAAACTGGCTCTGAAAATTCCTGAAAATTTAACCCTTGACTCTCATAAGTCAGTTTGAGCTGGTTCCAGCATTGCACTGGCTCCAGCATACCGTTCACCTATTATCCTCTCTCCAGTTTCAAAATCTCTTTCTCAGTTCAAGCTTCTTTTTTTTTTTTTTTTTCAGTTTTGGAAATTGAGCATGATTTTTTACATCCATTCCAAGATAAAATCTTTTTCTCCAAATGTTACTGTTTTCCAAGCTTTATTTCCTTTAACACTGAATCTTTAAGACTGTAAAATAATTTTGGAAAATAGTGTATTCTTTTAAAAACTGATCTTGAGCATTAACATATTAAATACTCTGAGAAGTCCTGCACTAAAAAAGCTAACTTTGAAAGTTGTCCAATGCTTCTCAAATTTATGCATTATGGAACTCTTTTCTCATGTAACACATATTAACACCCTATAAAACACAATTTGGAGAACACAAGAGGGTTTTGAATTACTCCCAAACATACATATATGCAAAGGGTTTTGAACTACTCTCTCTAAGCCATCAAGGTAAGATCAGTTTAATACCTTATATCACATTTCTCCCACATGTCAGTAAGTGTCTGGTGACATCTTTAATAACAATAGTAATAATGACATTATTTAACACTTGTTTAATCTTTATTTTGTGTCTGATGCTGTTATAAGGGATTTACATGAATTAACTCATTTCATATTTACAAGAAGTCTTTGAGGTAGGAACTATCATTATTCCTGTAGTACATATGAGAAAGCTGAAGTGGAAACAGATTAAGTAACCTACTCAAAGTCATTAAGCTAGCAAGTGTCAGAGTTTGAATTCAAACCTAATCAAATGGCTACAGAGTCATGTTCTTAAGCATCATCCTATACTGCTGTTTTTGGACATTTCAACATAACTTGAATCTTAAAGCTCATTTTAAATTATTCCTTTTGATGGAATCTCAGTCATGCTTGTCTGTAGATCAGGGTGTTAATCCGTTCACATAAGAGCTGAGTTCAGAAGAGCTGCACCTGGACATGGGCGATGTCAACGTGAGCAAAGTATTTATTGTTGTGCCTTTAAAATACTTAATAGTGTTTTTAACATTTAATTTTGGATTAAAGTAATATACATTTAATATTAAAAACAATGACAGCAACAGTGAAACAATTGTCATCAACTATTGAGTGATTACTATGCAACAGGAAGATGTGTCCATCTACCAGAATGTCATGTCAGTGAAGTAGGGGCTAGTCTAGCTGATGCTCTGCTAAATATTGAGCACTCACATCATGCTTGGCATATAGATGTCACAGAGTAAACACCTGTTGAACAAAAGAATGAACAAATGCATGATATACATTATTTCCTTTAAACCTCAATATTCTCCTAAGAAAGGTATTATTAGTGTCATTATAGATAAGAAAACTTATATTTGCCCAATGTTACATAGCTGGTAAGCTAGGATTCATATGCAGGTCTGATTCTAGTGCTTCTGCTCTTAATAAGTATATCATGCAGTTATGATACATAGCAAGAAACAAGTATAACAAAATCTTTTATAGGTGTAGTACCATAGTAGCTGCTTAAGTACAGCATTCAGGGAATGTTTAACAAGAATTCTTCAAAGTACAAGTGGTCACTTAGACAAGTCTTACTGTAGTTTAACAAGCACCTTGTCCTTCTAATATTCTATTTTGGAAAATGTGAGAGGCTATAAAACAGAGTTCAGAGGGTTTTTTGGTTTTTTTTAGTCCTAATTAACTTAGCAAATGTATATGAGATCATGTCATTTTTCATACGTAGATATTTAAAGGAATTATCTGTTCAGTTTGCAGGTTCCAGTGGCTCATTGAATTTTACAGATTTCTTATTTACTGAATTATTCTCACTGCAGGTGAAACCCATGAGACTCTACCATTTTATTGTCATGCATTTTAGATGAGCTCAGTGGGTAGTTAAATTAAGGGGCTACTATTAAATCTCTCAAGTATGGGTCTTTATCCACATCCATTTATTTCATCTGCATCCACTTAACCAGATAATTAATAGACACATGGTGTTCTAATTGTGGCAAGCCAATTATCTTAAATATAAGTATACTTTACACTTATGGTGAAAGTAAATTTCTCTGATAAAAATATTCTAAATTAATATTCACTAGAAATAGTTATAAGGGAGGAGTTTGCATGTGTGATTACAGAAATAGTTATGAGAGAAGTGTGCATGTGTGATTGCAAGGAGATGGCAAATTGGAAAGGAGAAAAGAAAGAAGCCAGATGTACAAAACACAAAATGGTGACTACTACAATATATGTTGCCTTGGCAGATTCATGGAATCATGGATCTCAGAACAGGAAGGGCTTCCAAGGGACAGTCTGGAGCAAAGCCCAGCCTTCAGGCAGGTGTCATTATCCTCATTTCACAAATGAGGCAAGGAGACTCAGACAGGTTACATAATCTGCCTAAGGCCAATAGCTAATAGATGTTAGAGAAGGCATTAGACATAATTATTGTAGTTTTTCTTGCATTGCTCTTTTTCCTAAACTAGGCCGAAAGCCTTTAGCGTTCTGTTATGAATTTAAAATATATTTCAGAAGTAAATTTACGAAGTATTTTCTGTAAAAGACCTCCAAGCAAACAGTTACAGAGAGGTTTCTTGGTGTCTCTTTGGGAAGAATTTTTACATTCAAGATATCAAAAGCCCTGGGAACACGGTTTTCCTCTTTCAATCCTTTTTCTCCAGTCTTTGAACAGAAACATAGGAAGACGTAAAAAGCCAGTAACGATAGCCCAAAAAAGTTTTCCAAGTGAAATGAGCCTATCTATGCATTGGATAGCCTAAGAAGGATGAGGTAATAACAGAAATGAAGGAAATGCGGCAAATCCAATTAAGTACAGCAAACTCAATAATCATGTGATTATGGGTTTAGAGCTAAATATAAATAAAGCAGCAGACAGGTAAATACATTGTAACACAAAACTGCACAGCACCTTGTTCATCATGCTTTAATATGCATCACAATCACATAGAATATTATTTTTAAAACTTGGATTCAAAGGATCTATTAGATCTCAGGTGGGATCTAGGAAATGCATATTTGGCAAACACCTTAGATGATTCTAATACAGGTAGCCACTGGTTCACTTGAAAAAATTCTATGAATTAGAATAGTGCTTCAAAAGCTATAATGTTATACAAATCACATTGCATGATGTTAAATGCAGATTCTGATTTAGTAGAGTTGGACAAAATCTGTGATTCTGCATTTCTAACAGGCTCCTAGGTGACATTTGTACCCCTGGTCCATGAAGCACATTTTGAATACTAAGGAATGAGAACTCTGTGTTTAATCAAATAATGCAGTTATTATTTGATATAAAAATACTGAAGGCAGTTTAACTGGTTGATTAAAAAATTTGTCTACCATGAAAATTATTTTCCTTTAACATATCTGTGTATCTGGTGAAGATAATGAAGGAAATGTTAATAGTACTAAGGTTTTGTTGATTTTTTTATTAGTGATAGTATGATCATTATAATAAAAATGTTTAATTAAAAAAATCTGAGTTCTACCCCCAACTCTGATACCAGCTGTGTGAAAATTCCATCAATAAGACAGAAAACAATATGAAGATAAAATTTTTAAATTTTGCTTTAAAATTTCAATAGGTTTAGGAGTACAAGTGGTTTTTGGTTACATGGATGAATTCTGTGCAGTGGTGAATTCTGGGCTTTTAGTGTGCCCATCACCTGAATAGTGTGCATTGTACCCAATAGGTAATTTTCCATCCCACTCACCCCTCACACTCTCTCCACCTCTGATTCTCTGGTGTCCATTATACTATTTTGCATGCCCCCTGCACACCCATAGCTTAGCTCCCACTTATAAATGAGAATATAAGATATTTGGCTTTCTATTCACGAGATACTTCATTTAGGATAATGGCCTCCAGCTCCATCCCAGTTGCTGCAAAAGACATTATTTCATTCTTTTTATGGCTGAGTAGTAGTCCTTGGTGTGTACATATATAATATTTTCTGTATCCACTGATTGGCTGTTGGGCACTTAGGTAGATTCTATATCTTTGCAACTGTGAATTGTGCAGGTGTCTTTGATGTGATGACTTTTTTTTCCTTTGGGTAGCTACCCAGAAGTAGTATGGCTGGATCAAATGGCAAATCTACTTTTAGTTCTTTGACAAAGCTCTGTACTGTTTTCCACAGAGGTTATGCCAATTTACAGTCCCACCAATGGTGTGTAAGTTCTCTTGTCACTGAATCTGTGCCAACATCTGCTGTTTTTGACTTTTTAATAATGGCCATCCTGACAGGAGTAATGTGGTATCTCACTGTGTTTGTAATTTGCATTTATCTGATGATTAGTGATGTTGAGCATTTTTTCATATGCTTGTTGGCCATTTGTATGTCTTCTTTTGAAAAATCTCTGTTCATGTCATTTGCCTGCTTTGTAATGAGAATATTTGTTTATTCTTGCTCATTTGAGTTCCTTGTACATTATGGATAATAGTCCCTTGTTGGAGGTATAGTTTGTGAATATTTTCTCCCTTTCTGTAGGTTGTCTATTTACCCTGTTAATTATTTCTTTTCTGTGCAGAAGCTTTTTAGTTTAAGTCTCATTTATTTGGTTTTTGTTTTGTTGCATTTGCTATTGGGGTCTTAGTCATAAATTCTTTGCCTAGACCAATGCCCAGAGAATTTTTCCAAGGTTTTCTTCTAGAAATGATTTTAGGTCTTACATTTGGGTCTTTAATCCATCTTGAATTAATTTTTGTATATGGTGATTGATAGAGATCCAGTTTAATTTTTCTGCATGTGGGTCTCCAATTACTGCAGCACCATTTATTGAATAGGTGTCCTTTCCCTGGTGCATGTTTTTGTCTGCTTTGCTGAAGAAAAGTTGATTGTAAGTATTTGGCTTTATTTCTGGGTTCGCTATTCTGTTCCATTGGTGTATGTGTCTACTTTTATACCAGTATCATGCTGTTTTGATTATTACGGACTTGTATAATTTGAAGTCAAGTAATGTGATGACACCAGATTTATTCTTTTTGATTAGGATTATTTTGGCTATTAAGGCTCCTTCATGGTCCCATATGAATTTTAGAAATTTTTTCTAGTTCTGTGAAAATGATGATAATATTTTGATAGGAATTACATTGAATCTATAGATTGCTTTGGGCAGAATAGTTATTTTCACAATATTGATTCTTCCCATCCATGAGCATGGGATGTTTTTCCTTTCATTTGGGTCATCTACAATTTCTTTCATCTTGTGGCAATTATTCACCTTCTTAGTTAAACATATTACTAAGTATGTTGCAACATCCGTGAATTCCTGGAATGAAACCCACTTAATCATGATGCGTTATCTTTATGATGTTAGATTTGGTTTGACGGTATTTTGTTGAGGATTTTTGCATCTATGTTCATCAGGGATACTGGTCTGTAGCTTTCTTTTTTTGTTGTGTCCTTTCCTGAAATTGGTATCAGGGTGATTCTAGCTTTGAGTTAGGGAGGATGCCCTTCTTCTAAATCTTTTGGAATAGTTTCAGTAGATTTGGTGTCAGTTTTTCCTTGAAAGTTTGGTAGAAATTGGCTGTGACTCCATCTGGTCCTGCGCTCTTTTTGTGGCTGTTGGGAGATTTTCTTATTACTGATTCAATCTCACCACCCATTATTGGTCTGTTCAGGATTTCTATTTCTTCCTGATTCAAACTTGGTGGGGTGTAATGGGCCATTCTTGCATTGCTATAAAGAAATACCTAATTCACCAAGCACAGTAGCTTACATCTGTAATCCCAACACTTTGGGAGGCTGAGGCAGGCGAATCACTTGAGGTCAAGAATTGGAGACCAGCCTGGCCAACATGGTAAAGCCCCGTCTCTACTAAAAATACAAAAAATTAGCCAGGCATGGTGGCGTACACCTGTAATCCTAGCTACTCAGGAGGCTGAGGCAAGAGAATTGCTTGAATCCAGGAAGCAGAGGTTGTAGTGAGCTGAGATTGTGCCACTGCACTCCAGCTTGGGCAACAGAGTGAGACTCCATCTCAAAATAAATAAATAAAAATAAAGAAATACCTAAGATTGGGTAATTTATAAGAAAAGAGGTTTAATTGGCTTAAGGTTCTATAGGCTGTACAGAAGGCATGGCAGCATCTGCTTCTGGGGAGGCCCCAGGGAACTTTTACTCATGGCAGAGGACAGAGCAGGAGCAAGCCACAGGGCAAAAGTGGAAGCTAGAGAGCAAGGGGGGAGGTGCTTCACACTTTTAAATGACCAGATCTTGTGAGAACTCAATAACTATTGTGAGTGCAGTGCTCCCTTGTTGCTCTCTTGCTCCTGCTTTCACCATGTGAAGTGCTTACTCCCACTTTGCCTTCTGCCATGAGTAAAAGCTTCCTGGGGACTCCCAAGAAGCAGATGCTACCATGTTTCCTATATGGCCTGCAGAAACATAAGCCAATTAAAATTATTTTCTTATAAATTACTAATCTCAGGTATTTCTTTATAGCAAAAAAAAAAAAAAAAAAAATGGCCTAATACAGAAAATTGGTACTGAGGAATGGAACATTGCTACAAAGATACCAGAAAGTGTGGAATTGACTTTGGAACTAGGTAATGGTCAGAGGCTGGAAGAGTTTGGGGGCTCAGAAGAAGATAGGAAGATGAGAGAAAGTTTGCAACTTCTTAGAGACTGGTTAAATGGTTGTGACCAAAATGCTGATAGTGATATGGACAGTGAAGGCCGGGCTGACCAGGTCTCAGATGGAAATGAGAAACTTATTGGGAACTGGTGCAAAGGTAATTCATGTTATTCCTTAGCAAAGAGTTTGGCTGGATTGTGTCCATGCCCTAGGGATATGTGGAAGTTTTAATTTGAGAGTGATGACTTAGGGCATCTGGCAGGAGAAATTTCTAAGCAATAAAGTGTTCAGTAAGTGACATGGATGTTTCTAACAGTCTATTCCTATATGCAGGAGCAAAGAAATAACTTCAACGTGGAACTTACATTTTAAAGGGAAACAACATAAAAGTTTGAAAAATTTGCACCCTGACCATGTTACAGAGAAAAAAGAATTTTCTTTTGGGAGAGGAATTCAAACAGGCTGTGGAAGAACCACTTGCTAGAGAGATTTGCATAATTAAAAATAAGGAAAATGCTGATAGCTAAGATAATGGGGAAAATATCTCAAAGGCATTTCAGAGATCTCAGAAACAGCTCATTGCATCACAGGCCCAGAGGCACAGGAGGGAGAAAAGGTTTCATGGGCCAATCCCAGGGCCCCACTGCCCTGCACAGTGTTGGGACACTGTTCCCTGCATCCTTACTGTTCCTGTTTCAGTCACGGCTCAAAAGGGCTCCGATACAGTTCAGGCTGCTGTTTAAGAAAGTGCAAGCTATAATTCTTGGCAGCTTCCAGGTGGTGTTAAGCCTATGAGTGAGCAGAATGCAAGAGTTGAGGCTTGGGAACCTCCACCTAGATTTCAGAAGATGTATGGAAAAACCTCACTGTCTAGGCAGAAGCCTGCTGCAAGGATGGAACCCTTATGAAGAACCTCTACTAGGGTAGTGCAAAGGGGAAAGGTGAGGTTGGAGCCCCCTCCCAGAGTCGACACTAGGACACTGCCTAGTGGAGCTGTGAGATGAAGGCCACTGTCCTCCAAACCCTAGAATGGTAGATTCACTGACAGCTTGCATCCTGTGCCCAGAAAAGTTCCAGACACTTAACACCAGCCCATGACAGTAGTTGCAGGGACTGAATCCTGTAATGTCACAGAGACAGAGCTACCCAATGCTTTGGGAACCCACCCATTGCAGAAGTGTGCCCTGGATGTGGAACATGAAGTAAAAGGAGATTATTTTGGAGCTTTAAGATTTAATGATTTCTCCTCTGGGTTTCAGACTTGCTAGGGCCTGTAGCCCCTTTCTTTCGGGCAATGTCTTCCTTTTGGAATTTGAATGTTTAGCCAATGCTTGTACCCCCATTGTATCTTGGAAGTAACTAACTTGTTTTACATTTTACAAGCTCATAGGTGGAAAGGGTTGCCTTGTCTCAGATGAGACTTCAGACATTGGGCTTTTGAGAAAACGCTAGAAGGAGTTAAGACTTTGGGGAATTATTGGGAAGGCATGATTGTATTTTGAAATGTGAGAAGAACATGAGATTTGGAAGGGGTCAGGGGCAGAATGATATAGTTTGGAGGCATGTTCCCACCCAAATCTCTATTGAAATGTAATCCCAGTGTTAGAGATGTATCATGGTGGGAGGTGACTGAATCAAGTGGGTAGAGTTCTGATGAATGGTTTAGCACTATCCCTTTGGTACTGTCCTCACATTAAAACAACCATGTCTCACATGAGTGAATTTTCATGAATTCTGATTGTTTAAAAACATGCAGCACTTCCCCCTCACTTTCTTGCTCCTGTTTTGGCTATGTGAAGTGTCTTCTCTACCTTTGCCTTCCTTCATGATTATAGGTTTCCTGAGTCCTCCCTAGAAGCAAGCAGATGCCATCGTGCTTTCTGTGGAACCTGCAGAACTGTGAACCAATTAAACTGCTTTTCTTTATAAATTATCCAGTCTCAGGGTTTTTTCTTCGTTTGTTTGTTTTTTGGAGGTGGTGTCTCATTCTGTCACCCAGGCTGGAGTATAATGGCATGATCTTGACTCATTGCAACCTCTACTTCCTGGGTTCAAGTGATTCATATGCCTCAACTTCCTGAGTAGCTGGGATTACAGGCATGTACCACCATGCCCAGCTAGTTTTTGTATCTTTTTTATTGCATTTTAGGTTTGGGGGTATATTTGAAGAACATGCAAGATAGTTGCATAGGTACACACATGGCAGTGTGATTTGCTGCCTTCCTCCCCTTCACCTATATCTGGCATTTCTCCCCATTTTGTCTCTTCCCAAGTCCCCACCCCTCACTGTCCCTCCCCTATTTCCCCCCAACTGACCCCAGTGTGTAGTGCTCCCCTCCCTGTGTCCATGTGCTCTCATTGTTCAACACCCACCTATGAGTGAGAACATGTGATATTTGATTTTCTGCTCTTGCGTCAGTTTGCTGAGGATGATGGTTTCCATGTTCATCCACGTCCCTACAAAGGATACGAACTCATCGTTTTTGATGGCTGCATAATATTCCATGTGTATATGTGCCACATTTTCCCTGTCCAGTCTATCATCGATGGGCATTTGGGTTGGTTCCAGGTCTTTGCTATTGTAAACAGTGCTGCAATGAACATTCGTGTGCATGTGTCCTTATAGTAGAACGATTTATCATCCTTTGGATATATACCCAGTAATGGGATTGCTGGGTCAAATGGAATTTTTATTTCTAGGTCCTTGAGGAATCGCCATACTGTCTTCCACAATGGTTGAACTAATTTACACTCCCACCAACAGTGTAAAAGTGTTCCTATTTCTCCACATCCTCTCCAGCTGCTGTTGTGTTTTCAGTTGAGACAGGGTTTTGCCATGTTGCCAAGGCTGGTCTTGAACTCCTGGCCTCAAGTGATCTGCTCACTTTGGCCTCCCAAAGTGCTGAGATGAGATTATAGGCATGAGCCACTGCATCAGGCTAAAGAGTTTCTTTACAGCAACGAGAGAATAGACTAATATAGGAGATTACATTTTTTAGAGATTATAAGTTGTGTACTGTAGATCAACTTTGCCTCTCTTGCTTCTAATAGTTTGTTTTGCAACTAATACATTGAAATTGCCACAACTAATAATAGTACATGAATACCAGCTGGTCTTTATGGGTGGGCCATTTCAGGCAAGAGAACATTACCTTTTTCTTCCTACTTATGGAAACATAGCAGAGTGCAACTGAATAAAAGTAAGGTTACTCTCATTTATCAAAAATATGTAAATTATTATCGTTAGTGATGTAAACTAAATAAAGCTTAGCCTCCCAGTGGTTCTTTCTCTGCAAAGAATCACATTCAGAGAAATACCAGTCTGGGATTCAAAATGATTGGGAAGCAATTTAATTCTTTAGTTCACTTGTCTTGAAATACTAAAAAGAGCCTACATTGGGCCAGGCGTGGTGGCTCACGCCTGTAATCCCAGCACTTTGGGAGGCTGAGGCGGGCGGATCACCTGAGGTCGGGAGATTGAGACCAGCCTGGTCAACATGGTGAAATACCGTCTCTACCAAAAATACAAAAAATAGTCAGGCTTGGTGGTGCCTATCTATAATCCCAGCTGCTCGGGAGGCTGAGGTAGGAGAATCGCTTGAGCCCAGGAGGTGGAGGTTGCAGTGAGTCTAAATCATACCACTGCACTCCAGCCTGGGCAACAAGAGTGAAACTCCATCTCCAAAAAAAAAAGTCTACATTCATAATGCACAGGAAATATTATTAAAATAAATCCCTGTTCCTAATCTCTATATCTCTAATTTAATTTTTCCAAAATATCCTCAGATGCCGCCAAGTATCTCTCTTTATATATTGCCCTCAGCAGCTCTCACAAGCCCACTGTAATTAAATTTTTATCCCTCTTCCCTCTGCTTTCTGGATTACCTCTTTAGCAAGTAGATCAATTTTGCTCGTCTTGCTTCTATTAATTTTTAAGTCCCCTCTTCACCTGCACTCTGTAAAACAAAGGGGCAGGGATTCCAAGTACTGATTCAGGGAGCAAGAAGTCTTTCTTTTTAGAAGTAGGGGCAGATGGGGAGAGAGGAAAAAGTTTTAAAAATCTTATAGTTTATTTTTTTTTCATTCTTATCATAATAACAAATTGTCATGTGCCTTGCAAATGATCTTGACTCTGCTTGAGAACTTAAGCTATACTCCTCTGCCATGTAAATCTTCTACAATTCTAAAGCAGAATGAGAAAACCTGATGTAAGTAGTTTTATATTTCCAGCCAGGTAGTTTCCAATACACTTTTTCTTTTTCTTTTCTTTTCTTTTTTTTTTTTTTTTTGAGACAGAGTTTCACTCCGTCACCAGGCTGGAGTACAATGGCATGATCACAGCTCACTGCAATCTTTGCCTCTTGGGTTCAAGCAATTATCCTGCCTCAGCCTACCGAGTAGCTGGGATTACAGGCATGAGCCACCATGCCCAGCTAAGTTTTATATTTTTAGTAGAGACAGGTTTCACAATGTTGGCCAGGCTAGTCTCAAACTCCTAACCTCAGGTGATCCGTCCTCATGGGTCTCTCAAAGTGCTGGGATTACAGGTGGGAACCACTGAACCTGGCCAATAGTTCCCAATACTCTTAAGAGGAGTCAGTAGTTTCCTAATCTACCAACTTGCTTCCAACCCCAAAAAAATCTGATGGCAATTTTGAAATTGTGCCTAATTTTTATTCACTTTGAGCTAAAGATATACCCTACAAAGGTTTTATTTTGTTAAAAAGGGTTGCGACTCAATTTTTAAAGTAAATTTTTAGTCAGTCAGCAGAAAGAATGATCCTTTTAGTTTACAAGAAGCATTCCATGTCACTATAACATTAGCAGCAGTTGGTTTCTAGATTGGGACAGAATTACTAATTTTGAAGCTAGCAATTATCCTTTTAGTAAGTGGGATTATTAGTCATATGTTATTGGTAATTTAGCTCAATTTTAAAGATGATGCATGGTTTAATATATGAATACATAAGCCAGAAGTTATTCAATGATCTCAAAATTTCATAGAATTAGCCAATCTATAAAGCAGTCAGTTTAAGCAGAGATAAAGTCCCTCAATTTGAAAATTATAAAGATTAACAGATTCAAGAGAGATTAACCAAAAATGGTTGAATATTTAAAAACTCCAACTCAGTCTAAACATTATCTTAGTTTGAGCTTTTGTTGTGAAAGTATGTTGGCCATGAAATTTGTTTTATAGACTTTTTATACAAAGCCTATTTTTAAATGCTTGGGGTCCAGTGAGTTAATCACATAATTCTGGAGATACAGATCCTCTGACATTCTGACTGCTCAATCTAGATTAAAAACTATTGCTTAACAATTACACTTTTCCAAAATAATTCCAATTTTGGAATCATTGGTAAGGTTTATACAAGTATTTTGATTCCAAAGTAGATTTTCTTTCATTCATTCAAACAGGGAAAACATCATATACACTTTTTCTTAAGAACTCTGATTAAATTCAAGTTTTGGAATCATCATTTTTGAAAAGTGCAATTGTATACTAACAGTTATTGTGTCTACATCCAGATGAGAATCTCTTGGTTACATTGGCAGTTTTGATCTTGTTTTAATCAAGATTTCCTGGATCTAATTCCCATAGTATAGATGAGTATGTACATTCATTTGACATAGTAGCTGAGTCTTCCAAGAGACATTCACAGGGAAATGAGTGTGAAACGAGAGAACTCCAGCAGACAAAGGCAGCCATGCAGAATCTTCCCCAGGCTATTGTGACGGTGTGCTTCAGGTTTGTCTCTCCTGCTTCTGTTAGGAGAGCAGTCATCATCATCTCTACCACAGGAAGGAGATTATCATAAAGTAAGCCCTGTTGAAGCATACATGGAGATACTGGAAAGCATTTTTAACTGAGCAGAGGAAATGGCAAAAATTGAAGTCCCAAGTGCGTGTGATGATTAATTGTATGTGTCAAGTTGGCTAGGCCACATAGTACCCAGGTATTTCATCAAACATTATTCTAGATTTTTCTGTGATGATTTTTAAGATGATATTTACACTTAAATTAGTAGAATTTGAGTAAAGCAAATTACCCTACATTATGTGAGTGGAACCCATTCAATCAGGTGAAGGCCTTAACAGAGAGGGACTGAACTGCCCAGAACAAGAGGGAACTCTGCCAGCAGCCTGCCTTTGCACTCAAACTACAACTCTTCTCTGGGTCTCCAGTCTGTTGGTCTACCCTTGCAGATTTTGGATTTACCAAGCCTCCAAAGCTGTGTGAGCCAATTCCTTAAACTAAATATTTCTTCTTATATATATGAAGAGATGTATAATAACAGGATGTGGTACATATCCTGTTGGTTCACACACCCACACATGCACACACACACACAAACACAAACATAGATATACCTACACACACACCCAAGCACACATATCCTGTTGGTTTTGTTTCTCAGGAGAACCATGCTTAATACAGTGCCTAATGGGCTGTGATGAACAGGTGAAAGGGTAAAAAATCTAAGTTACAAAAATGAAAGAAACATATACTTAATGTATTACAGCAAAATAAACAGATAAGCCAGAATAGAGCTTCTCAAGCCTGACTACTGCCCAGGGGAGCATTAAAAATATCCTGGTGCAGAGGTCCTACCCCCACCACTAGGATTCTAATTTATTAGGTCTGGGTAGAGAACTCAGAATATTTAAAGAACTCCCAGCTCCCCAAGATATGCTAATCTGTAGCCTCATGCTAGCAATCTTGCAGTAGAAGAATGGCCATACCTTAAGGCTGTTCATAAAGGCTGAACATAAAGGAATGTTCCTCTTGCCTATGAAAAAATATCTGTAATAAAAAGTAATTAATTGAGGGAACTTAAAATGGGAAAAATACAGATTATTTGTATTTATGTAAGGCAAACTAAATGCTCCATGTAAGTACCATTTATTTATCATTTAGTCATTTAAAATTATTTTTAAGTAGATACATGCTTAGACTTTAGGCTAGCGTCTGAATGACAAGAAGTTCAGTAAAACTGAGTATCTGGCTTTTAGGGGCTCAAAGTTTATTGGTGTTGACAGATACTTAAACAACTACAATAGAAGAAGTGAAATTCTTCTTTTAAGTGAATATGTATTGAGCACTTAGGTGCTAGAGCCATATATGTGTGATTAAAAAAATCCTCACAGTAACTCTCAAAAGTATTATCCCACAGTTAGTAAATGGTAGACTTGAGATCTACCCAGGCAATCCAACTCTGGAATCTGTGTTCTTAATCAATGTGTAGTATATGATTATGTATACTATAATCTAGCATTATATAATCCCAGAAATTATGAAATTCTTAAGAAAGTTCAGCAGAAGAAGCCATTAGTGTATTTCAGAAAGAACATACGATTAACTTGTAGAATGGTCTCCTTATTCATTCCTATGATGTTAGAACATTAAGCAAGGTATTTGGGGAATCACAAAAAGTGCTGTGATATTTTGAGCATTGCTGTGCTAAACTGCAAAAACATATTCAGGGAAACTCGTTTTGTTGTGTAAGAGTTGCTTTCTGAGCATAGTATGAAATGTTATGGGTTTTGTAATATTAAAGTAGCAAAAATATTTTGGAAAGGACTTCATCTAAATGCCTCATTTTGATATGAGGGGACTGATGCCTAAAGCGGTTAAGGGCAGACATTGAGACCACTCAACAAGTTAGCAGCAGAGCTGCAAGAACTCAAGGCTCAGTCTTGGTTTTAAAACTCATGTTCACATAGTGAGCCCCCTAGTGGCCACTTTGTGCATGACAACCTCACCTCCCTTAAAGTATCAAGGGTAGGAGTTTACACATTGGTTCAATCCAAGTCTGATTTTTGAAAATTTGGAATTGAGATCAATTGAGAGAAGTTTTTTGTTTCTTGTGGGGGTGGCTGTATTTGTCAAGTATAAGATCTGAAGCCACAGTCTGGGTATTTTCCACACAAGGAAAGAAGATTTAGAGTGATACTAACTGCAATAAAAGATAAATCTTCAAATCTTAATAGCTTAACAGAATAGAATAGAACTTAACAGATAGAACTTTACTTCCCAGTCACATCAAGTCCATGGTGGAGGAGGAAGGTGTTGACGACAGAGCAGGGGGCATGCAATTATTCAGGGACCAAGCACTTTTTGTCCACTGGCTCCTGACCTCCTCCAAGGCCTTACTTTTCATCGTTCTGCCAGCAGATAAGGAGAGACAGACAATACAGAATTTCATGGGAGCTTATAGGCCAGAATTTGAAGTGGAAGCCATAATTGAGCTACATGGTTATATCTAGTGGCCTGCGTGGTCCAGATACATACCCAGAAGAAAAAAAAAAAGAAATTTGCCAAACAACCAGCCACTGTCTGCCACATGGAAGAAACCAGTCAATAGACAGCAAGAGGAATGAACAGATAGACTGAGAGGAAGAGAAGTAAAATGGGGAGAAAATCTTAATGGCTTTCTAGCTCTGGTGTCAGCCCCTTCCTGAGGCCCCACTGTATCACTGCAACTGGGTTCTGCAAGACATTTTGACATTCTATATCCTTCTAATTCCCCTACTGGGCTTAAACTAGCTGACATTGGTTTCTGCAGTTTACAGTGAAGACAGTTCTAAGAAATACTCACACTCAGGAATATTGTAACAGCTTGGAAGATACATATGTCTTCAAAATCACCCACACTGTCTCTGGAAATGTACTGCGAGTTTCATTTACTTGTGCCTATTTCCATAATGACATTGGCAGCCTGGAGATTAGTGTTTACAATTGTGCTAAACCCCTTCATACAGATGCTGCAGCTGAAGTCAGCATGAAAAAAGCAAAGCAAGACAGTATGAGCAAGCTGTGCCAGAAAGAGTTGGTTATTAAATCACACACATTGATTTATAGCTTCAGTTTGCCGTTACCTAAATGTCTAGTTATTTAACAGCTGTTATGAATCAGCCAGATAGAGGATTAAGAAGGACTGGGGGTTAGGGGAGAAATAGATTAAAAAATGCTTTAATCTTATGCTACAATAGAGAAACAAGTTGAGTCAGGTATCATGTAGTAATTTTGGCTCTCAGATGCTTCTTAGAGGGGAGTATTGTTCAGCTGGAACGTGAAACAGTGTGACATAGACCAGTGGGTTGTGTACGTGTTAACCCTGTGTGTAAGGTAAGTAATACTGGGTCCCAGGTAGAAAGCAATGTATCAATAAATCTTGGAAATAGCTTGCTCTATCAAAATAGTTCCCACTCTCATTGGCTGTAAATAGATAACTTACTTCAGAAGTTTGTTTGGGAACATTAAGATTTAACGAGAAGTAACGTAACTTAAGACATAGGTTACCAAATAGAAATCAAGACAGAGTGTGGTTAGGGTAGTTCCTTAGCTAATTGTGTTTAATCTCCACACCAACGTCTTGGATAATAATCAGGAAGGATTTACCAAGTGGAAGTATCTCTTTATAAAAATTTCTTTTGCAGAGGAATTCATAAAGGCCAAAAAGGACTTGCTAAGAACATCTGAACCTCTATTCTGAGATAAGGTCAGGGTAAAAGTTTACTCTTTGTATGCGTTCTGCACACTAGAAAGAGCATAAACTGGGTGCTGAGGTGACACTCCATTCCTCACCTCTAAAGATGTGCTAGGTCCAGGTGTGGCAGCTCACGTTTGTAATCCCAGCACTTTGGGAGGCCGAGGTGGGTGGATTCCCCAAGCTCAGTAGTTTGAGACCAGCCTGGCCAACATGGTGAAACTCCGCCTTTACTAAAAATACAAAAATTAGTCTGGTGTGGTGGTATGCCCTGTAATCCCAGGTACTGGGAGGCTGAGGCAGGAGAATCACTTGAATCCAAAAGGTGGAGGCTGCAGTGAGCATTTCATGCTATTGCAATCCAGCCTGGGCTGCAGAACAAGATTCTGTTTCAAAAAAAAGAAAAAGAAAAAAAAGCAGCAGCCAGGATGATGCCACTCCTTGCCTCTGGGGAAAAGATGCTATGCTAGTCCAACAAGGATCCTCTTTTGTGTCCTGACTTGCTTTCTCCTTACTTTATTTGGTCTGTGCTCAGAAGTTTTTCTTGCTCAAATCTTGGCCAAAGCATTAAACTTGCACAAAGTATAACATCTTCATTGTTCCTTATTTGATGTCTCCAAAAATTTTGCTTCCTTTTAAAATATTTTGCAAATTCCCACCTCTAGCTCTCTTACCTGAACTTTCTGTGCAGTAAACTGTGTTGTCTTTGGAGGCCGCCTTGTGTCTGTGGACCCGTGCTCTCTTATGCATGATTGTGAAGGAGGAGATTTTAAAAGACCACTATCTCCCTCAACACACACACTGGCTTTATGTTCTGTTTGAAAGCCAACACATGGCTGCTCTGTTGTACAGATTCACATACCTTGCCTTAAAGTTAAAAACCTCTTCTCCATTCCTAGCCCCTCTCACAACAGCAGAAGCCTGTGGTTGCCATTTAATTATTTTATGCCGAACATTGAACAGAACTCAGTTTTAGAAAAACTCATTTAAAAGACGAATACCACCCCCACCACTGAAATTATCACCACCACCTACATCCGCTATAGTTTTTAAGTCTCCTTACAACTACCTCAAAAAGGTATTTGCTAAAATATTCCTGTATGGATTCTCCCACTGAAAACAGGACCTGAGAAGATAGTGATTGTGTGATTTGCCCAATGCACACAGCTGGTAGTAGGTGGCTCTTCTCATGCTGAGAACCACAGCTCCTCCTTGCAGCTAAACAAACACCTCCACAAGTAGACAGAGGAGAGGAGCAGTTCCAGTCTAAGGGGCACCTTGGGGCCCTAAGTCTGTGATTGAAAAAGTACATAGTAGCAAAAGTTGCACGAACTGCATCTGTATCTGTAATTAGTTTGCTCTCTAGCCACAGGGTCTTTGTACAGGCTGTTTCGGCAAGACACAAATATGTGAGCACAGAGTAAGGCAAAAGCAAGTCAGGACACAGAAGAGGGCACAGGCCTTTGTACCGAAATGCTTTTCTACGCCTCTCTATTCCACCCGGTTAACTCTCTCTTCAAATTTCAGTGTATTCAATTCCTTTTTGACCTCCTGACTTGTCCAACAGGGCAACTATATCCTTTCACAGCTCCATGTACCTCTCCTCCATAGCACTATGGTTCTTGTAATTATTTGTGATATTCTTTTTGATTACTGTTTATCTCTGTCAACAGAATGTCTGCCCCATGAGAGCAGGGACTCTGATTTTATTCACTGGACATCCCCCACCCCCATTATAGCACTGTGCTAGGCATAGAGTAAAAACTCAGTAGGTATTTGTTAAATAAATGCATAAATAATGCTTTTGATGTGTAACACAGCTATCACTAAGTTACAGAATTCAGAAAGCAGAAATATCATAGAGAGAGGCACTCACCAAATCATATCTGCTAAAGATTTCACAGTGTAAATAAATAGGAAGAGAGCACAAACAAAAGATATTTCTCACTTAGTTGTTATTTAGGCAAAATGTTATCCGAGGTAAAGAAAGGACAGAAGTTGGGGTGAGCTGAGGATGATTCTCCAAGGCAAGCCCTAGCAGCAGGCAGTCCTGCTGAAACAAATGGGATACACAGGCTTCGTTCAGTTTCCAGCATCTACAAAGTCCATTAAAAACCTCGTATTAGGCACCAAGAGGTCTCTTATCTTCCAAAAGTCTTTATTTTTATTAGAGGTAGTTGGCCATTGTATACTGTTTGTGCCCCTAAAAAGTGATTTAGAAATCGGATTTCAGAGACAGTTAAACTAAATTCTAAATACACTAGGGGAATGCTCCTTGAGTTGGGATTCATGAAACAGATTCATAGTCTGTGAGTTCATAAGACTACACTCAAAATGTGGTTTATGTGCAAATACATGTATTATTTTCTGGAAAGAAAATTCCAGAGCTTTTAATTAGATCACAAAGGGATTTATAAGTTCAAAGAGGTTAAGAATCTTTAGTAGGAGAACATATTGGAAATCCTGTAGCGAATTCCTCTGTAAAGCAAAGACTAATTTATCTATATTTCACATAATCATTTATTGTTAGTCTATTGTTTAAGACAAAGCCATTAGACTCATTTATATCTAGAGTAATATAGGCATATTCATGGCTCCATGGAACTTGCATACGCAGGGAAATGAAATCAATCAAGACTTAGTCACAGGAAATTTTTAAAAATTACATTTATGCCTATAAGGAAATATTCATTATTGTTATTACTATTATTTCTTAGAACAAAACTGACTCAAAATTGAAAACTATAAGCTAAGTTATTTTTATACTGAATGTTTTTATATCTAATATATGAAAGCAATTTTTATTGATTAAAAAAATTAAACAGTCATCCTGTGTGATGACCTCAATATTTTTATAAGTATGAACTTAAGATAATTAGGAGAAGTGGACAATTTTAGTAAATGTTTTTGTTGTTGTTTGGTCTTGACCTAAAAATGTTTTATCCCAAATCAAAGATTTTTGGCAGTGTTCCTGGCATAAGTGAGGCACATAGTCCATCTTCCTAGATTAGCAATGTTTACTGCAAGTTAAGTAAAAATATTTTTATATTCAAACATATACCAATGTATTGATGAGAAAAATGTACACTATTTTTTAATACAAGCCACAAGACCAAGCAATTTTAATCTTGCAGTGGGTAATTTCTGCTTTATCCTCTTTGCTCCAGAATATTGAAGACTCTTTGGACACAACATTGGTTGTTAGTAGCACTCTAGACATAATATTTTTTTAAAAAAATAAATCATTTGTCTCGTGACCTAGAACGCAACTAGTACAAAAATTACAAATAATTTTGTTTGCATATATTCAAAATTTTAGATTGGTGCCATTTTAGAAACAATACTGCAATTTTATAGTTATTTTGCGCAATTTTATAGTATAGATAATTCTAGGTTCTCTGGTGTTTTTATACATGTTGATTTCTTGTTCCACAAACTACTTATTGGTAAAAATGGGGTAGAGATTTTAATTTGTAATCCACATTCTCATGCATTAATACCTATCCTCTTCTATTTTTCCCAAACCTAATCAGAAAAGTTATTTTCTCTCTCTATAACACCTAACCATTAGCTACTTTTCTTTCATTACATGTACAACCATTTAATCCATCAATAGCAATTAGAATGACAATGGTTATCATTTGTTGAATATTTATCATGTTGTAGGTACTGTGCTAAGCTCTTTTATATATGAGATTTTTAAAAATCCTCACAAGTATCTTTTATGGTGGAAATACTTCACAAATGAGGAAACTGAGGCAATAAGCACAAGTAACTTTCCTAAAATAACACAGGTATTTATAAGAAATTGGATCTTAAACTCAGCTATGACTCCAGACTCTTAACCATTACCTTGTAATTCTATCAATTTTTAAAATCTTTAATGTCTCACATTTTTTTGTAGAAATCAGTCTGCATAGTGCTTTTACACATAATCTTGTTATGACACCTGATGAGCAAGAAGTGGAGAATTGTTCAGCAAGCGGGTGGTGGCGGTCTTTGTTCTGTATTTGAAATGAGCTAAGCTTACTGCAGGGGTAATGAAGGAAATTGGATGTGGGAAAGCGGCCCAAACTTGTGTAAAAGTACAGAAGGAAAAGTGAAAACTTGGTGTGCCTGGAGTGAAGGGTATGTGGTATGATATGCAGGAGATGAATGTGGGTCCAAGAAATGTAGAGGGCTACTCTATGACAGGGATGGGTTGCCATGCTGAAGAGTTTTGGAGTCTTAGTGATATGAGGGAGTCTTTGGAACCTATTAGAAAGGGACAATTTCAGCAGGTTTTTTTTTTTTTTTTTTTTTTTTTTTGAGGAAGATCATTATGGCAGTGGTTCAGATAATAAAGGGATCAGCTTGGTGTGTGGATGACAAGTTAGATGGTTTTTGCAGGAGCCAAGGTGAGAAATGATCAGGAGCAATTAAACAAACAGCAGAGGGAATAGGACACTGGGGAGAGAAATCCTGAAGGAAGCGTTGACATAACTTGGTGGCTAGTGGCCTCAGGGGTTTGCGGGAGAAGGAAGAATTGAGGATGACCCGAATATCTGAATGAAGATAATAACATTTCCACAATCATTCTGTCATAAGTATGGATGTGACTGTTGGCTCCCATTAAATTTAATGTGATTTCATTATATTATATATTCTGAAAAAAATGGAGAAAAGAAGAGAAACATGGGCCTGAAATATGGCAGGAAGTAGTAGTTCTCTGCATCTAGCAAGTTTTTCTAAAAGCTGATACATTAAGAAAATGAAAAGTAAAGGCCAGACTGGGGAAAAAAGGTTTGAAATGCAAAGGATTTTTATCCAGAACATAAAAAAACTACGTCAAATGAATAATAAAAAGATAAAAACCCTAATTTTAAAAGAATAGGCAAAAAACTTGAATATTACACAATATGAGATGCGTGCATGACCAATAAACGCATGAAAACATAAATCCAAATTAAAGCCACAGTGATACCATTTCATACCAGCTAAAATGTGAAAATTAAAGAGCTACCAAGATAGTCAACGAAACAATAGAGCAACTGGATCCTTCATATATTACTACTGAGAGTGTAAAATGACACAAACGTTTTGGAAAAGTATTTGGCAGTTTCTTATAAGGTTAAACCTTCATCTGCCCTACAGTCTAGCAGTTCCACTCCATGGTATATACCCAAGAGAAGCAAGTACATGTGCCCATAAAAAGACATGCACAAAAATGTTTATAGTAACTTATTCATAATAGCTCCAAACTGGAAACAATGCAGAGAATGGATATACAAGAAATGATATATTCATACAGTAAAGTACTAGAAAAGATTTAAAGAGAACAAATAAGAATGCAACAGCATAGATGAATCTAAATTATCGGAATAAAAGAAACTAGACACAAAAGAGTACATACTACACGGTGCCATTTATATGAATTACAAAAATAGGTAAGATTAATTTATGGTGAAAAAATTCAGAACTATCCTTTCTCAGAAGGAAGGGGGTTTCCTGGAGGAGGAAATTATAGAGATTTCCTATATAGTAGTGATAGAAATATTCTGTATCTTGTGTAGATGATATTCATATGGGTCTATATATTTATCAAAATTCATCGAATTATATTAATCTTTAGATTTCATTGTAAATTTTACCTCAATTAAAAGGTATGTATTGGGTAACTCATACATTTTAGATACAGATGACTGAATAAGTGCATAAAGTCACTTTTTTTTTCCAAATGAGCAGCTCATCAATAACAAAGACAACAGCAGCAAGAACAAAAATGCTAATGCCCAGGCTTCATCTCAAATCAGTTAAATCAAAATTTCTCAAAGTGGACCCTAGGCATTGGTATTTTCTTAAAAGTTATGTAATCTATTTGAGAACAACTTAAATAGGCCAATAGCTCAGCAAATTAGTAGAACAGATACCTAAATTAATAATGTACTTGTTGTTATGGACTAAGCCCAACTCCCAGTGTGACAGTATGATATTTGGAGCTAGAGTCTATAAGGAGGTGATAAAAGTTAAATGAGGCCACAAGGGCAGGGTCATAATTCAATAGAACTGGTGCCCTTTCAGGAAGGGGAAGAGACCCTGGAGTTCTCTCTTTCTACCATGTGGGGACACAGTGAGAAGGCAGTGTCAGCAAGCCCGGAAGACAGCCCTTACCAGAAACTGATTCGGCCAGCACCACGATTTTGGACTTCTCGGTCTTGAGAACTGTAAGAAAATAAATTTCGGTTTAAGCCATCCAGTCTATGGTATTTTCTTTTGGCAGCCTCAGCAGAATAACATAATTGCCATGCTTGGAAATGAAGTTTTGACTTGTCAAACTAGAAAATAAAATCAATGTTGACTATATTAGATTTGTTTTTCCTTTTAAAAGTTTATTTTAAAAACAAGAAGAGGGCTGAGGATAGGAGAAAATGCATTGCTCTATCTTCAGAGAGGCAGGTTCAGGAATGCTGAGGGGTAGAGAATAGAGACACACACATATATATTTTAATCAGATCTGTTTTGCTCTTTGTGTTTTTAATTTGTAAGGTTTCTTTTTTGGCAGATTTAGATCTTTAGATCTCACTGTCTTTTCTGGCTCAACATGGTCCAATTTTGAAAAAAAAAAAAGCATGTGAGATACAAAACCGGCGAAAGAGTGAGGGCCCGGCAAGCCTCCAAACCCTCGCCCGCCCGCTTGCGGCAAGGGCTCCCCAATACTCCTCACAGCAGCCATCTCTCACCAAACAAAACAGAAGCCCCCAAAGAGAACAAAATGGAAAAAAAAAAGATTTTTCACAGATGAAGAAGTTCACATTCATTGGATTCACTGAGCCTGCTGCTGTCCCTACCGCGTGGGCGGTGGCTGGGGCCTCCCGTACCTGGGGTCTGCGGGTAGTGAGCGGCCTGCTGTCTGTAACACTCGCCCAGGGCACACTGTAGTCTGGCTGGGAGCCTGGGGGAGCTCTTGGACCCCCTGCGGTGACCACTCACCCCGACTTCTAGTAGTACTCCTCCCAGGCCTTCCTGCAGTCCTGCTGCGGGGGCGCTGCGGGCTGCGAGGGCTGCTGGGGCTGCTGGCCCATCTTTTTGTAACACTCTTCCCAGGTGTAGGAAGAATACACCTGGGGGCTGAGGGGCCTCGCCTGGAGCGGGTGGGCGGGGGGCTGAGGGGTGGCGCCTGGAGCGGGTGGGCGGGGGCTGAG